>NC_092349.1:12972897-13294395 GCF_963676685.1 Mytilus edulis | reverse complement strand
GAGACATGCTAGTATTTGGTCCTCCTATTCTATGGTGAGACATTCTAGTATTTGGTCCTCCTATTCTATGGTGAGATATTTTAGTATTTGTTCCACCTATTTTATGGTGAAACATTCTAGTATTTGGTCCACCTATTCTATGGTGAGACATACTAGTATTTGGTCCTCCTATTCTATGGTGAGACATTCTAGTATTTGGACCTCCTATTCTATGGTGTGACATTCTAGTATTTGGTCCTCCTATTATATGGTGAGACATTCTAGTATTTGGTCCACCTATTATATGGTGAGACATTCTAGTATTTGGTCCACCTATTATATGGTGAGACATTCTAGTATTTGGTCCACCTATTTTATTCTATTATTTGTTCCTCTAATTTGATGGTGAGACATTCTAGTATTTGGTCCACCAATTTTATGGTGAGACATTCTATTATTTGGTCCTCTAATTTTATGGTGAGACATTCTAGTATTTGGTCCTCCTACTCTATGGTGAGACATTCTAGTATTTGGTCCACCTATTCTATGGTGAGACATTCTAGTATTTGGTCCCCCTATTCTACTAATCGGGTCATCAAGAGCAACTGACAAAAGAAAAAAATGCTTGCAATCGGTGTGATTTCGGTAAACAATAACTGTTTGCCCGTAATTTTGTCGTAGTGAAAAAGCAGTTCATGTTCGAAAAGTCGATAATTTGAAAAATGTCTATTATGTCTATTGTACGAAAACGAGAAGGATTATTAATAATTAAAAATTCTAAATTCTAAATTCTAAATTCTAAATTCTAAATTCTAAATTCTAAATTCTAAATTCAAAATTCTAAATTTAAAACTTGCAAATCAAGAAAGATAATCCTGTATGATTACAGTTGAAACGCAAATAAACTGTATTTAAAACAATGTTTTTTTCCCATCTTTTCCGTTCCCTCTTAACAAATATATTTAATCTTATCACTTTATCTTATATATTCCGTAGATTAATATTATAAGTATAAACAGACAAACAGTAAAACTGTTTAAAGGATATGTGCCGACATTATGCCAAACAAGTGAAAAAATATTGTTATCACTAATACTTCAGAAAAGGGATAATATTTATTAGTTTTATTTCTGTAACTTCATTAACCTGAATTCGCATTTGTAAAGGCGAACAGGTTTTGCAATGTTCCTACATATCAGTTTCACCCGGGCGTTCAGATTTCTCATTGCATCATAACACTGTCAGTGGTAAATATAGTGTCAAAATATGACCTCCCCTGGTAACACTGAACATTTGATCTTTTAATGTTGGTTCTGTTTTATAGCAAGGACACTATGTGTATAAATACACAAGAAAACGTTCTGATAGTACCAATAAAAAAGATTTGAAATAAAAATTTCCAAATAAAGGTATCATTGTATTGCTGAAATTGCAAACGACGAATACAACAGACAAATAAAGCATGGTGTAAAATAAGGTTAAAATACTCCTATGCAAAAATATTCCTGGAGTACCTGAGCTTCAATTTATGATTCTATAAACTGTACACTCATCTGGAAAATATCAATTAGCCGCAAATGTATCTTGTGTAGTATTTGGTTCAGTGGTACTGATTTGAAGCAGTCCTCTTTTTTATATACTAGTATATACATCGGGGATTGTTATGCCTTGCTATGCGGTATTGGGTTTGCCCATTGTTGAAGTGGTGACATGGTCTGCATGTAAGTTACATAACATGTGATTGAGGCAAATAAGGTGAGGGTGCGAAAACGACAATTTTAGCAAATTTTCCATTTATAAAGCGGCATTACTCGAGAACAGTGATAGTGATGCCAACCAAGCGGTTCATATTAGAGTCACATACGCTTGGGGAATGTCCCATATTATTTTAAATTAAATTTAATAATTTTTTTTAATTACTTCATTATTTTTATTTATTTTCCCACTTTCAAAGTTATTTTAAATCATCGTTTGACTTATTATAAGAGTTATGTATAACCAATGCCCCTTGATTCCAACTTTAAATAAATTCCAAAAATGACATTTAAAATAAGGGCCCTATTCTTGGTCCTTTACACGCCTGTGATTGGAGATCTTGTAGAATTATGAAATAATGAGAAAGCACATTAAAGAAGGGAATTACAAGGTCTTAATATGTAATTATTTTTTACAATTTCAAAACTTTATTGTTTCATTACAAACATTCTAAAATACATAATTGACTACTATATAAGAAGCTGTTTTGAAAACATGTGACAAAGTTTTCATTTAACAGCGCTTGCTTTATGCGTGAAACAGCTGACACATCATTCACCTTTAACATGTTATCGATAAGAGTTGCTTCATCGGTAATGGTTGCGGTAGTCTGGGTGACCGAGAGAACGATTTTTAGCTTTCCCGTGTTCAACATTATCTTTATATTGTAAAGTATTGTAAATGAAATACACAATCAAGTATTTTGAAACGTTCTAGGTTATTGTAGTATACATGTAGGTGTATTCATGTTTATTTTTAAATTAATTGTGTGGTTACCCGTTTCTTGGCCCCTAAAGTATTTGTGGAGGCAAGTGTCCAGAAGGAGTAATACAAACTTTATTACAATCTATTATCACTGTTTTGTTTTAGCTTTTTTTCCCTCATATATCATACATTTAGGATAACATATTCGATAGTATGGTTGGATCCGTTTTTAAGGAATGGGTTTGAAATATGGGGTTTTCGTCGTGCTGGAGATATATAGCTTATATATAATAGATTTTGTGGATTTGTTTTGAAACTTGGCAAGAAAGTCCCTACAAATATTTTATATGGTAAACTTGGGCTCTTGGACTCTTGCCATTGCATATTTTGAAAAAAGAGAAATTCTGATAAGGGTCATTTTCAAAAAATGTTGAATTTTAAAATTGAATTTTATTTTAAAAGTTACTTATTCAAACAACCAGTACTTAAAGAACAACATATTAAAAGATGCAATCTTAATAATGTCATACAAGAATATCTTGAAACATTGTGTGGTACGTGGTACAATATTTTGTCTCTCCTGTTACCATTTTCCAAAAAATTTTATGGTTATTAAGAAAAGGTTAAGATAAAATTTTAAGCTTGTTTTTACGTAGCCAATTAGATGGTTTTCAAGAGAATAAAATTATATATATACTCATTCTGTAACATAATAGATTAATTGCCAATTTTCCAGGTTGTACTGAAAAATGCCTCTAAAAATTGGTTTTCAAAGGTTGTAAAAATTGCCACCAGTAATGCAAGTCTAAGATAGCAATTTACATTGTTCGGCATGTGTCTCTCTTTCATATAAACCCAACATCAAGTAAATCCCTCATAAGTTAGTTTACTTTTTTCTTTATTTCATTGGTAACAGGAACGTACGTTTATGATATATCACTATGTAAAAGTCTATCCTGTTACCTTTTTGTCTATCCTGTTACCGATATCAGTAATGCACCTGCGAATGTTTAATTGGGAAGAATAAGTATAGATTATAACATGCCCTTTTTCATATTGGCCCTGGTATCATCCCGAGACTCCAATTTCGGCCTCGAGGCTTAAACCGAGGGCCGATATGGGTCGAGGGATGAGAGCAAGGCTAATATGAAAAAAAAATATGTTATAATCTGTTTATCACATATTAAAATTCTGCAGAAAAGAGAAAAGAAATTTCATTATAACAATTGAATGGAACATAACAGATAAAATCTTAAACATTTTATCACAAAAGTGTCATTAAGGATTCAATGACGTGGCGTCATTTGGAACCAGGGCACAATAACCATTATTATACCTTACATATATTTTAAATAATTCTATTGGGTGAAACGTTATCACGTGACATGGAATAATTCAGTTGTTTTTCATTCAATTGCAAGGAAGGACGAATAACCCTAAAAATTTGCACCAGCGGTGAATAACCCTATTATTCACCGGTGAATAACCTTTTCAGTTTGTTGATTTGTACTTGAGTTACCTCCCATGAAAATGACGTCACCGAGGGCCGATATGGGTCGAGGGATGAGAGCAAGGCTAATATGAAAAAAAAATATGTTATAATCTGTTTATCACATATTAAAATTCTGCAGAAAAGAGAAAAGAAATTTCATTATAACAATTGAATGGAACATAACAGATAAAATCTTAAACATTTTATCACAAAAGTGTCATTAAGGATTCAATGACGTGGCGTCATTTGGAACCAGGGCACAATAACCATTATTATACCTTACATATATTTTAAATAATTCTATTGGGTGAAACGTTATCACGTGACATGGAATAATTCAGTTGTTTTTCATTCAATTGCAAGGAAGGACGAATAACCCTAAAAATTTGCACCAGCGGTGAATAACCCTATTATTCACCGGTGAATAACCTTTTCAGTTTGTTGATTTGTACTTGAGTTACCTCCCATGAAAATGACGTCACAGACGTAAATAAACAAAATGGCAGCGTGCACGTTACACTGGAAGCCCACCGAGAGAAATGGAAATAAGGCAGTGGTCATGAAAAGAGTGCCAGCAGCCGTGTCTCTTATAAACGGTCCTTTTCAGGGCCATCAATATTTTACAAAAAGATTCTACCTTTGTTGTACATTCGAGAAATTCTAGAACACAAAGCCGTAAAGGTATTTTCAGCTTGTGTGTTTGTGTTGACTGTTGTGTAAAGTCTAAAGAAGTGTTCGAAAGGCCTTTCCAATGTTAGTTCGGTATAATAAAGCAATTGTGGCCCCTTAGAGTCGATGAATATCCAAAATTGTCAACCCTTAAAAGTTATTTCACTTCGGGCTGCGCCCTCAATGAAATAACCTTCTCGTGTTGACAATTTTGGATATTCACCTCTTCAACGGGCCATAATTGTATAATAACCTGATTTTTGTCCCGGGCAATTTTGAGGTTATTACATATGCAAAACCCGACGTATTCGTAACAAATATGTGATAAGACGTTATAACTTTAAGATGAGTTCAAACAACGAAATATTTTATTCGTTTTGCAACAATATGTTAAGATTAAAAATTTAACGACGTTTCTGTCTACAATCGTCTATCCTGTTATTGTAACAATAGCAACCATAGTAACAGGATAGACAAATTTCTTCATTTTTGAATGCTGTTGTGAAATAACTAGTCCCTTTGGTGAAGTGATTAGGGTTTTCTGTTTTCCAACATTATTGCACTTTTTACAAGTAAAGTTAACTCTTGGTGTAATTAATCAAAATTGTTGATAACAGCATAGACATGAAAAAAAGTACCCTCTATTTATTTTCAATAAATGTCTTAAAATGTCTTTTCTCTACACTGTCGTACAAGAAACGTGGTGTTTTAAATGTAAAGGTAACTTTGCACTTTTGAAATCAACATTAACTGATTCGATATCCATAGGGAGAACAATATCACGGCTGATTTAAGTAGCGGTAACAGGATGGACATGAACCTCTTGTACGCTGATTGAATTTAGTTTGTAGATTATATGTTACATATATTGAATAAGAAGCTACGATGTTTCGTTAGAGTAATTATTAACGTTCTTAAAAAGTCCCTTTTGCAGATATCAAGGCGATCAGAAAATCGGAAAAAAATCATTTGAAATGTATTTTTCTGACACTGTACACACAAAAATACCCCAAAATCGGACTTAAATACATTTTAATCTTATCAAAATAGATGTAAATCGTGTTTATTATCAATGTTCTGAATCATAAATCCGACAAGCTTTCATTTGAACCGTTACAACTGAAATTTCCATTAGAAATAAAACTTTAAGCATGGGTGTACTGAAAATTCGACATTTTTTGAAAACGATCCATATATTGGATTCATATATTAACTAATAAACATCATTTGTATATGAAGTTTCTAAACTTTTGTGCAAATAATTGAAAATTAATTGGGCGTCTAGTGTTAAACATTTGTTATGCAACCTGGGATTTAATGATGTATGGATTTCACAAGATTCTAATGAATTATCATTTGATTCTGTAAAACACGTATTAAAGATCAATTTTTACAAAGCTGGAATACAGTTTTAGAAGAATTTAACAAACTTTGCATTTATAAAGGATATAAACGAGTGTTTGGTATTGAAATCTAAATACTCAAAGAGAAAATAGAATGTGTATATGTCGCAATATGAATGTTAAAGAGGATGAGCATATTTTTTTTTGTTTCATGTCCAGCGTATAGATCTGTGTGAAGAGCATTTTTACCTATGTTTTACTATTCTTGGCCAAATCGGTGTTAATTAGATAGTTTATTACAAGCTCATTGTAAATCTCTGATAGTAAAACTATGCAATTATTTCAATGCAGCTTGGAATATTAGATCACATATATTGTCGGTATACTACTTTTCCCTGCTGTCTTTTGTTTGTCATATATCGCATATATTTTCGTTTGCCATAGCATGTATATGCTTCTTGCAAAAAAAGTATTCATTCATTCCATTCTAATGTATCATATCAATGCACCCCACTTGACAATTTATTGGCGACTAATAACAGCAACTGATCTGCATTCTCAAATTAATTTAGGTCAATATCCGAGTGACCTTGCTTAAAGAGTTCAACTACAGAACGTGTATATTTTACAGTGTTTATTGTTTGCGTTTATTTTTATTAGAAAAGTTGGCACTTGTGATAGTTTTATAAAACTATTAAAAATGAGTTTTGTGCGGTTTTTTTTTACTTTTCTATACTATTCATCGATTCTGGACGATACCCAGACTTCATTCTATTATATGTAACTATATATTTATATACAATTTTCAATATTTTGTTGGATAAAGCTTATATGATTATATGACATTGCTTAATCCAAGTGTACAACATACACGAAATATATAACATGTTTTACTTCATTAATAATTGAGAGCAACTTTGTTTCTAGTATTTGATTCTATATGTTAACGGTACTTATTCATTTGTGCATACAATTTAACACGAGAAACAAAATAAATTATAGATATTTTGTATAGCAGCTTTTAATTCACATTTATTATTAATAATATGTATATTTAAAAGTACAGTAAACCCAGAGGTAACATTTATTTCTAGAAAAATTCACTAGCGTTGTGTGCTAATGACAGCATGCTAATTTTGTCTTTTATCTATATTCAACTGAAGTTAAGTTAGCAAGCCAAGTTACAAATGGGAATTTCTACCACAACAGTTCTACTTTGTACAATTCAACGTCAGTATTTCCAAGGGATTTTAATAATGAATGTTTGTACTTAAAAATATAAATTCAAATCGATTAATATTGCAATATTCTGGTAAAATAATTACGGAAGCCATTTAGTGTCAGGCTGTAGTTTTATTTCCGGATCATTATAATGACTTAGTTTACACGTTAAAATGACTTAGCCTATTCATTTAAACGACTTAGTAACTCTTTATAACGATTGAGATGAAATATTCTGATTTAAAATTTTTGAAGAAATAAGATAGGTCTGATTCTAACGGCTGAAAAAAACTATGCACACTATCATCATTGTAGCATTCCCTCTTTATGTCCCCGTCTCATATTTGTGAACTTTGAATTCATATTGAACATTGAATATTTTCCCTTATGCTTGACCTTTGTTTGTATTTGACAATTTGTTATGTGATTGCTGGGAATGTTACCATATTGTGACTATCATACTTTGATAACACATTTTTACATAACATTTAATACCAGAATTACATAGATCGGGATGATATTTTGTTGCATCTAAGCAGTCTTGTTCTTTTATAATTTTTCTCTGTTGTCTAAAAAAGAATATTGGTAACTTCCTAGAACATGTCATTATTAGTTACATAGTGTGCTAGTGACCTAATACGGTATATATGGGGTCAGTAAATTCCATATGCGGTGAGAGCGAAGCTCGAATTCCCATATGGAATTAACTGACCCCATATATACCGTATTACGTCACTAGCACACTATGTAACGAATTTATCTTACCGACTATCTTAGACTAGTGACCTATCAAAATAAGCAAGTCTTCGATACTTTGCATTAAGAAACTACTTCCATTGATCCTACAAAAAACACTTGTTAGGTTCAAATGTATTTTATGAATTTATTTCCATCGTAATCATCAATTTCTTCGTTTGTTGAAACCTTTAAGATTTTTCTCAATACCGTTTTGATTTTATAAAGGGACGTAACACCATTACTAACCGTGTATGAACTAAGCCCCGCCTCCCTTTTAACCTTTTATGGAATATAAAGGGACGTAACTCCTCTACTAACCGTGTATGCAATAAGCCCCGCCTCCCTACTAACCTAATATCATATATACACGGTTTGCACTTGAACGCTTTTAACCAATCATATTCGTAGAAATGTATAGGAGGTAAGATAAAGTAATATCCACCCTGGAAATCATCTGTATACACATCTCTATGGTGTTAGTTTTTATCACTTAATGGGTTTCAAAAAGTTTAAATAACAATGACAAGTCAATTTTCTGAAGAATAAAATGAAATTAACAATTTACACAATTTGTCTTGATAATGTGCCTGTGTAGGGTAAGGAACTTCGCAAGTGCCTTAGTTCTTACTGTAGGTTATCTGTTCCAGAATGTTATGGATTTTTCCTATCAATGATTTATTTACAATTTTTAATCCTAGTGGACTAGAAGTTTGGAATGTACCTGTTTGCTTTTTAATATTCTATAGTACAGTCAATATGGGCAGTTTCAGTGTCACTTGCCAAAAAGGAAAATGAAGTTCCATTTTTTTGTTTTACTGACAAATTCAACTAAGATTCTAAAATTAGGAATTGTCCATTATTGAAGAAAAATCTCTTTTTCAACATACATATGACGTTTACGGGGATTGCTATTCGTGTAATTTGCATTTCAACTACACAGTAACGCGTTTAAAGATGAACACATATGAGAAATCCAATTTTTGTATTTGAATCTGTTCTACCATGTTTATATACTTGTTGAATGTACCGTTTGTTCAAGATATTTAACCACAGTTATCCCAAAATGACTTCAACCTTTAAACATTTTTAATACATGTACTACGTTTGCAGATAAAAAAGAAATACTATTACATGCATTGAAAGTTTGTTAATTGTGGTAATACTTGTTTGAGTTATGCATCCACATTGAAGACCATGTATCGGTATCTAGAAATGAAGAAAAAGAAATGTTCTCTAATTTTTGTGCTATTTTCACATTTCCTGACCGGTGTGAGAAACATATTTCTCCTCACAAGTGAAAAATGTGTTCTCGGCAAATGATTAGTCGAAATTTGATTATGACGTCTAAATGTTTTGTTTTCTTCTTATTTTTCCTATTGTGACGTCATGAAAAAAGGAGACCATGCCTGATGACGTCGCATATAAAGAACACAAGTTTCTGAAAATCTTTGAAAAAGAAGGATAAAAATAATTAGAGAAACAGATTCCGACACTATAACTCCTGTATTACGATATTTCTCCATTCTCGACAGTTAATTTTAGTTATTTAAAGAGCTCGGCAAGCCTCACGCTTTAAATAATAAAATGTAACTGTCTCGAGTGGAGAAATATCGTAATACACTTGTTGCAGTGTAGGAATCCATATTTCTTTACATGTTCATTGGTTGTCTATCAAACAATTGCCGCATATTATGTTTATTGATAACAGCATATAACAGCAATAATTTTCCATTTTAGCAACAACAATAAAATAAATAAAAAATAAATAATTGCAAACTCTTATATGAATATCACAAAGCAAACTGGTAAAAATAGTACAACACACGTTTAAACTGGGCAGGTTATAAGGTAGACATTTTCAACAAGTATTTAAGGAATGACTGTAATATTTTTTTCTGTCTATGAAGAAATAACATCAAAAATGTGGTGCACACTGTAAAAAGCACGTAGCGGGTTATTTTAAAGTGTGCATCACATTTTTTATGTTATTTTGAATAGACAGAAAAAATATTACAGTTATTTCTTATAATTTAATTCTAAATAGGTAGGCTGATAAACAAAACGACGTCAGCAGATTAGAAGACGCGTTATATCCAAAATTAAATTATATCTAATGTTTCGAATTTATTTTCTTATAGGTTTTGTATATTGCCTCTCTGGATGGATAATGCTAGGAAATAGTTGCTATTTTTATGAAAACACCAGGAAATTAGATTGGGATGATGCAATGGTAAGTAAGGTAAATATTTGTGGGAACATTTAAGTGCCCAGTCAATCAAGATTTTCAGTATTTGCAATTTGATTAGGGACTATCCGATTTGAATTTCCTCGGAGTTCAGTATTTTTGTTATTTTACTTTTAATCAAGTCTCATTATTGTATGATCATATATGAATTATCGCAATAATTTTGAAGTTACAGTAAACATATAAATACATTATAGGAGTACTGTACTTCTCAAGGAGGGTATCTGGGGGAAATAACAGATGAAGCAGAATTTCAGCTGATTGATTCACTAATAACAGGTATGCTTTTATTCAAACCACTAGTATATTTACTTCAAAACGATTAAGCCAGTGCACTAGAATATTATACATCTTTTAGATATCTGACCATTAATAAAATCTGGTTCAGAGGTGAGTTAAAATACTTATTCCATCTTTGTTAAAAATGCTGTATTTTGATTTGATGAGAGAAATGATTTTTTTACCAATTTTCTATGTACTTGAATTTAGATTTTTTTCTCTGCCGTTGTTTTTGTTAGGGAATTACATGTGCCGGTGTATTTGTTAACAAATATCATAGCAGATGGGAAATACCATGTCTAAAAATAACCACATGAATTATTTATATTCTGATAGGAAAAATTTATGGCTATTCTTTATATACTTCAACTTTTACACAATGATTCGGAATGAAATATTTAGGATAAGATACAAACAATCTTTTTAACTTGGAGTAAATGACGTAAAATTTCGCGAACCTGTTTTTTTAATGACGTCATGAATAAAACTTGACCGTAACGCATTGTCAATGGCAGACATAACGCGAAATACGGTCAGTGACTGTGCCCGTAGGCATGATATATATGTATTAAATATTTTATTTCTAACGGGTAAATCTAGTACGGTTTCGTTTGCATGCAATCCGATGTTCTGTCAATTATAAACATTTCAATATTTATTTTATACATAAGTAAATACCAGTCTCTTCATATTCAGACAATTTTCTTAACACGGCTTAAATACCATGAGACTAAGTGTTGTGACAATTCTTACCTTATCGCACTGAAAATTTTGACTGGACGACTTATTTTAAAACAGACTAAGGTTTTAACTTCACAAAAATCACCTTTGATAGATTTAGCTCAACATTTTTAAACCCTTTTATGCAATTATTTATACAGTCTAAGCTTTGAAATATAATGGTTTAATCTTCAAGGTAACAAAAGATCAGTAGTGGCAATATTCAGAAATGTAGGTGCATTTATTTATAAGTAAAAACGAATTTTTTTAAGAATGGACAAAACAAAAATTAACCAATATTAAATTGATAAATAAATGAATAAATAATAATAATTAAAAAAATAAAAATATTCTGTATTCCACATTTTCTCCATTATCAATAACTCAAAGATTTATCACAATAGGAGACGTGTTCATTGGATGTAGACTTAACAATGGGAATTGGCAATGGATAACCTCTGGAAGAGAGTTGCTGCTGAATGATACACTTTGGACCCCTGTTGAGCCGCAAACCCATGAGTCAGAATGCGTTCAAATATGGAAAGGGAAAAAACTTGATGATTTTTCATGTCACGAGCTATTAAATTTCCTCTGTGAAAAAGTAAGCGAATTTATATTTGAACTATACAATTTGTAATTCTTGAAGAACAACGAACAGAACAAACTGTTAATTTGATGTTTGCACATGTTATTCTGTATTCTGAATAAGAATCAGATAGCTGACTTATAAGTGTCCTTTTATTTACACCTAAACCTTCTTATTATTTGTCAATGACAACTTGCTTTACTACACAACTATTTAAAAGAACAGGAAAAAATTCTTTAAGCATTTGAAAAACACATTTTGCAAAGGAATTTGAACTAATTCTCACTTGAGAATCAATAATTTTAAATTGATATTAAGCAATATTTGATATTTCAATTCAATTAGATATAACCCAAAAACCTTCAGGGAATCAATTCCACAAATGAATGTTTGAAATTGTTCGCGAACCCACAAAAGTCATGAAAGTGATTAAAGTATGTTTGATTTTTATGATACATTTAAGTTATTCTATAATTAAGACAACAGTGTTGGTTTGAAGTTTTGTGGAATCACCACTTGGTGCTCGTAAATCATTATATACTGTTAATCTCCTTCATGATAAATACTGTCATCTTTACTGCCACAATTGCATTTGTAAAGGAAACCTGATAATTGTACTAACACAAGTGTTTACATTTTCTCCTTATATGAATTATTGTTTTCAATTTTATTGATTTTTTTTAATATCCCGTGTAATAATACCGGTATCAGAAACAGTAGGGCTAAGTTCTTTTATCTTAATAAAAAGTACAATATTATAACGAAAATACCTAACTACAAGAAAAATTCAAAACGGAATGCGAAAATCGAAACCTCAAGACAATTGCCATATTCCTGACTTGATACAGGCGTTTTCTTATGTAGAAATTGTGGATCAAACCTCGTTCTCTAGCTACGTATATCTCTTACTTGTATGACGGTCACATACAAAGCCATTAAATTGACAACAATGTTTGAGTAAAACAAATAAGCATAAGAGGTAAAAATGTCAGAATTGGGATGCAGTGTCAGCGCTAACATGTAATGTACTGCAAATTAGACAGTTCTACTGTGTCTCTTTTATTAAAGCAAATTCTGTTGGAATCAGTTCTAACCTTGAATAGTCATTGAAAGTTATAGCTCTTGTTCTATCTTTTAACAGATCCTGAAAATTCTCTAGAACAGTTATGAACAGCACTGTGTTTCAAAGACTAATGATTTTCATAAAATTATTTATCAAGTATTTTTCATTTCATACTATTTTCGTATTTTATTCATTTATTGTTGGTGTTTGATGATGTTTCTTTTGTCTGTTTAAACGACGAATAAGATACTTAACAAACTAACTTCAGCAGTTATCTGCTCTTAGATAGGGTTGTTGTCTCATTGACATATTCTCCATTTCCATTCTCAATTTTATGAATTTGGGGAAAAAAAACTCTACAACATTAATAATTTTTTCATGAGATTCAATATGAAAGACTTCACTTCACCTCAAAACTTTCGTCTTACTTCTTCCAAATGGGTTATAATGAAAACTGACGAAGCGTTTATAGATACATCAAACTGATGAAACTTAAAAAGTCATTTTGTTTTCGTTAATTGATTAATCAGTATAATCTCATTATGTGTTATTTATTAATGCATTATTAAAAAAGTAATTCATTAAAACAATATATAGCTAGTCGGAAAAAGTCTGTATTAATTACGTTGTTTACTGTTTACTTATATGTTCTACAGTGTTGTAGTATCGACAAACATTTCTCATTTTTCTCAATTATGAAATCACCGATTACTGTGTATTGGCGCACTTATATTTTAACTGATCACAAATTTACATGTCAGTAACGTGTTAACGAGACATAAATGTGAGATTCTTCACCCTTCCAGATCATAAAGTGGATGAAACCAATTATGGACAATCGCCTCCAACAGCGAGAAAAACCTATTCCGTGTAGTCAGCTATTTAAGGCCCCTATATGAAAAAACACAAAACAGTTTAATTTAGAAAACTATTTACCTAATTAATAACAAAACAATCTATGGAATACAAATTTAATGACAGACATGAACCAATGACAACCACTGAACTGCAGGTTTTTGACTTCGGACAGGGACATAAAAAATATGGCGGAGCTAAAAATATTTGTGACCTAAACCAACTCATCTAATTACTTGTATACAATGTTTGTACAAGTAATAACCTTTACAAAATGATAACATGTACACGGCATATATATGTATAAAGAGTATATGGATTTATAATGTTACAAGCATAAGTAGTGGTTTAAGAGTGTTACAAGTATACGAGGAATATATACATATTAGACTCAGATCGACGTCCGGCCTCTTATCGACGTCCGTTCCCCAAATCGACGGCCTTTTCTCAAATCAACGTCCAATATTTTGATACTATAATCGACGTCAAATGTGACGTCATGTACTGCCAAAACCACGTCCGATAGAAAAAAAAGAGGTACAGTCATTTGGTTTTTTGTTTGTTTTATAATACGGACTCTGTAAGATATATTTCAACAATTATTTTAGTTTTACAGTGAAACATGTACGCAAGAAATTGGCATAACGGTTTTATGTTATGCTGTTACATCTTTAAATTTGTTCTAGGTTAAGTGCTAACACACAAGTTTAACCTCCACATATTCTTTATGGGCCTGTAGTGCAGTGGTTTACGATGGTTTATGTATGTCATAATTGTTTTTCGGATTATTTTTTTTTTATAAATAAGATAGTTAATTTTCCAATTTGAATTGTTTACATTATTCATGTCATTCCACATCTCCTAATTTTGATGTAATCTCTAAAATAAAAAAATGATATGATATGTAATATGTTTAGATAGGCATCACATTGGCCGTCGATTTGGAAGCATATATTGTGATATCAGATTTGAACGTCGATTTGAGGAGCGGACGTCGATTAGAGTCTTACATACATATTATAGTTTTGGAAAGAGAAATTAAAAAAGAGGCTTAATCTACGTAATGATATTCAAACAAAGTGGCTGACAAAATTACAAAGCCAAGGACAAATGAATGAAAAACAAGGACGAAAAGACATACAACAGCCTACAATAAACAACATAGACAATTCCAAACTGGGTGTGTTCTCAAGTACCTCGGAAGGGTAACGAGACCCTGCTCTACAAATGGCACCTATCATAATATTGTTATTTGCATTTATGAAAAGAGAAAGGAAGAGCGAAAGATACCAAAAGGGACAGTCAATGCATTATCAAGTTAGGAATATACCATTTGTTATCCATTTGTTTAAAGTGTTTGAGCTTTTGATTTTGCCATTTGATTACGGACTTTCCCGGAGTTCGGAAAGTTTGGTATCTTAACTTTTAACTATATCTCCAAATTTATCTCGTACTTATATAACACATACCCAATTGATAATGTATATTTATTGGCAAAACAATAAGTATTTTTGTTTTATGTTTTCAGGCTGTATTATTTCTATAAATATCACAGAATAAAGAAGACGAATGGTCTAGTTTAAAGAACTAGTTGAACAATGAAGATTAAAAACTGTTTAATTTAAGATTCATATACATTTATATTTTTAGCTCACCTAGTACATTGTGCCAAGTGATCTTTTCTCGTCAGTTGGGGTCCGTTGTCCTTCGTCGTGGTCATCGTCGGTCCTCTGTTAACGTTAAAAAAAATATTCTCCTTTAACAATACTGGGTAAAATTCATCCAAACTGCATCACAAACATTATTATAGGGCATCTTGTTTGAAAAATTGAGCCGATGACCCCACCTGACAAGCAATAAAGCCGACATGGCTGACAACAAAACATAGGTGTAAATTTCAGTGTTTGGTTTATATCTCTGAAACTGTAGCATTTAAAGCAAATCTAAAATTCAATAAAAATGTTAATCAGATTAAGATCAGTCCACTCTGAAATTTGTTGTTGGGTTGCTGCTCCTGAATTTGTTATTTTTTTTTTTTTTATTAAAGGATAGAAATAAACTGTAATCAGCTTGATTATGTTTAGCAAAGAATGATTTTCAAATAAGTCAATCTGACCAAAATTGTCAAGTAACCCCAGTAGGAATTATTGTCCGTTTAAGTCAATTTATAACAATTTTTCGTAAATTTTTCCTCTGAAAATACTGAGACAAATTGATGCACTTTTGGCCGTAATAATCATAAGGGTATTTAGTTGAAGAAAGAAAACTAGTGTCCGATAACCCAACCTGCTAACCAATTATGCCGACATGGTTAAAATAGAAAATAGGGGTAAAATGTAGTATTTTCTGTTTATATCTCTGAAGCTTAATCATAAAGAGTAAATCTGACTGGGTTAATTAGTGTTAGATTTATCAACCTTGAAATTTTCAGACAAATCAGACAACTCGTTAGCTGCTGCCCATGGATTTGTTATTTTAAAGAAATTTTGCAGTTTGTGTTTATCATCTTGAATATTATTATAGATAGAGATAAACTGTAAACATCAATAATGTCCAACAACGAACTATCTTCTAATAAGTTAATTTGACCAAATTGTCAATTGACCTCTTAAGGAGTTTTTGTCTTTTAAATTCAATGTTTCGTAAAATTTTGTAATCTTTTACAAAAATCTTCTCCTATGAAACAACTTAAACAAATTAAACCAAACTTGGCCATTACTCATTTTTAGGGTATCTAGAGTAAAACATAGTGTCTTGATGTCCCACTTTTAACCAACATGGCCGACCTGACTACGAATAGAACATAGGGGTAAAATGCAGTTTTGGCTCATATCTGAGACTTAAGTGTTTAGAGCAAATCTGACATAGTTTGAAATGTTCATCTGGTTAAGATCAGTGCCCTTAAATTAAACCCGTTGTTCTGCTTCTGTCCTTAACTAATATTGAGGTAAATTTTGCAGTTGTTGGTTATTATCTGAAACATTACCAAAGATAGAGATACACTAATACCAGCATTAATGTTAAGCAAAGTAAGTTCTACAAATAATCCAGAGTACCAAAATTGTCAATTGACCCCTTAAGAACTTTTGCCTTTTATAGTTAATGTTTCCTAAATTTGGGTAATCTTTTAAAAATATCTTCTCCAACTAATCTTATGGACCAAATAGATTTAAAAACAATTTTCACTAGTGTATCTCGATTGACAAACGAATCTGATGATCCTGTCATTTAAATAATGATAAGGGGTCTTGAGTAAATATTGTAAAAGAGGGACGAAAGATACAAAAGGGACAGTCAAACTCATAAATCTAAAACTAACTGACAACGACATGGATAAAAAGGAAAAGACAAACAAACAACAGCACACATGACACAACATAGAAAACTAAAGAATAAACAACACGAACCCCACCAAAAAACTAGGGGTGATATCAGGTGCTCCGGACGGCTACAATGGGATGACCTGTTTTTAATCTAACTATTAGGCCAAATTTAACAAAACTTGGCCTCAATTATATTTAGGGTATCTTATACTGTTTCTCTTGATTTTAACCTTATTTCACATGAATTCTAAAAAAACACAGTAGATACGGGCGATAAACACTAACTCTTGAGAGACTTTAGTTATTGAATATCGACGGACATGTACCAATTGTCGTAGCCATAACACGTTCCTCTCTTTCTTGATTGTGACCTACCAAATTAGAGTTATCATCAGGCTTAAACTTATACAGCGATATGATGGAAGCCACATATGAAACATTATCTGTTTATCCGTCCAGGGCAAATGCATCATTTCCCGTTTTTGGAGGGATTCGTGCTACTTAATCTTTAGTTTAATATGTTATTTGTTTGTAGACCGTTGTCTATCTTTTGGTCGTTTGTCGTTTTTGCCATAACATAGGTAGTTTGTTTTCGACCTGAGAGTGTGAATGTCTTCCTTTTCTATATCGTTAGGAAATGTGTTTACAAAAGGAAATTATTTTATAAAGTTGACTTTTTGTATTTTATTAATTGTTATAAAAAGACACAAATGTAGTACGATTGCCATTGAAACAACTATTATATCCACTTGAGAAAAAAGTATGTGGACATATTCAACTCCGAGTCACCATACAGTTTATTAATTCAAAACGTGTGGTTGGAGTAATTTATACAGAGCCCCGGTGTGACAAAATAGGTACCAATTAGAGTGAGTAAACCTATGTAGTTGTTCATTTTTAATGTATAAAAAACATATATATAAAGTTGTAAATATATATGTTGGTGTATTGTATTTTAAATGTTTACAGCTTTTTGGTACATTTATTTTTAATTCAAGTGCTTTTTGCTTAAGGATTTTACATGATTTATCCTTTTACATAAAACAAATGTCTGTATTGCACTTTTCTTTGCTGTAATGACAAATTTCTCGGCCTATATAATTCGAGTTTCTCTGTGATTTAGTCACTGAATAACTAGGGAAATTACCCTTTGAATATTTATAAATCGTCGGCTAGTTTTCTTGTTTATAGTTTATACCAACACTTTTTGAAAATATGAAGCCAATATTAAAAAGTAGATGTGGTATGATTGCCAATGAGACAACTCTCTACAAGAGACCAAAATGACACAGTAAGTTACAACTATAGGTCACATTACGGCCTTCAACAAAATGCAAAGTCAGTTATAAAAGACACCGAAATGACAAGTCACCTGATAAAAATTTTAGTACATATTCACGTATATTATATTTTTTTCATGCAAGATTATACTAACTACATTATTTTGTATTCAGAACCCTCGAACAATTTCTCAAAAATATATTGTTCTTGTTATGTTCACCTATATTTTTTGTTCCTTGATTTTTCTTATTTTTTTTACATTCTTTCTTAAATTTTGTGACACACTTCGAATCGGACCACGCGCTACTGAAAAATTTCTCCTGACGAACAGGATGATCCGCTCATATGCACAGGTCATGCTCTCTCGCGCCAATTATGTGCATACCTCGGGAGTCACCTAATGGGGGTTGACGTATCATGCTATCGATAGAGTATTGGCCAGTTTTTATGTGCTGCGCATACTGTCAAGAAGGGAAAGAGATTATCGTTTCTTGACATAATCTGCATTTCACTTTTCGCAAAGTACGGTATCCGTATGTTACCAGTTACTATACTGTTACATTTTGTATTTCACCAAATCGATACACGTAGCATTATTTCACAGCAAGTTGATAAATGTGACGCTAGGATTTCCAAGTGTTCACACGACCGTTTACATGATCATTGTGATCTTATCATAGCTTGCTCGTTCAGTATAGTTTGTATCTTGTTATTGATATCGGGCATTGAGCCAAATCCAGGTCCGTTGACTACAGAGTCAAGCTTTAGTAGTAATAGTAGCCAAGATGATGTTTTTAAAAATGCTGTTTCATTTATGCATCTTAATATTCAGAGTATTGTTCCGAAGCTTGAGTTGATTGCCGCTGAATATTCTTGCCAGGAATTACTCTCGTTTACCGAAAGTTGGCTTTCATCGCAAGTTAGCAATGAATCCATTTTATTACCGGGTTATAAAACACCATTCCGAAGAGATCGGGTGGGGAAGGCAGGGGGAGGTGTTATAGTATATGTTAAAGATAACTTGAATTGCTCTGAAAGGCGAGACTTAGTGGTCTGTGGTACTGAGTGTATATGGCTCGAAGTAAGATTCAAGACCAAAAAATATCTTTATGGGACCTTTTACGTCCCCCCTAACAGTAGCCCACAGGTATGGGACAACATAGAACAGTCTATCGACCTTGCCTTATCATGCAATTTAGATATCATAGTTACAGGTGATTTTAACACCAACCAGTTAAGGAACACCACTAATGATAGAATTAGCATGATTAAGTCACAATTCAGTCTACATCAAGTTATCTCCGATCCAACTTATATTACAGAACACAGTTCATCACTTCTAGACCTTATTTTAGTAAATGACCCTGTTAACCTCCTATTTTCTGATGTTGGGGCCCCGTTACTTGATCAAATACGATATCATTTACCTGTAATAGGTATCCTTACCCAGCCATGCAAGTTACATCAAGTTTTTAAGCGTAAAGTATATATGTATGATAGAGGTGATTATGACTCATATAGACACCAGCTATCACTTGTTGATTGGGATGCTTTATTTTTTTCCAATGACGTTGATGTCATAGCACATGCCATAACGGACGAACTTATTGACAAGGCAGATAAAAACATTCCTAACCGAATTATTACAGTCAGAAAAGATAAACCACCATGGCTTACCGCTGATATCAAAAGGATGATTCGTAAAAAAAATCGTATCCATAAAAGAGCCAAAAAAAAACAAATTCTGCTCCGGACTGGACAAAATTTCGATTAGTTAGGAATAATTGTACTAAACTAGTTTTAAACTCTAAAACTGATTATTTTTCAATAAGACGTGTCACGGTACTTGCCTATCCCAAATTCATGTATTTGGTTTTGATGTTATATATATATGTTATATTTGTTATTCTCGTGGGATTTTGTCTATATGTGTTACATTTTAGTGTTATGTCGTTGTTCTCCTCTTATATTTAATGCGTTTCCCTCGGTTTTAGTTTGTTATCCCGATTTTGTTTTTTGTCCATGGATTTATGAGTTTTGAACAGCGGTATACTACTGTTGCCTTTATTTGAACTCTAAAACTGATTATTTTTCAAAATTGTCAACCAAAATTATATCTGAATCTCATGGTGGCAAACAATATTGGAGTCTTATTAAATCTTTGATGAAATGTGACTCCAGCGACAGTCGCAACATTCCCCCTTTACAGATAAATGATGATCTGATCTGTGAAGATACAAAAAAGGCAAAAATATTTAATGATTATTTTTGTGGTCAATCAAATCTTGATGACTCTAATACACACCTTCCAGACATACCTGACACACGAACAGACGGACTCGGTGATATGATAATATCTGAGAACGAGGTAGTAGACATCTTGAAGATTTTGGATGTATCAAAGGCATCGGGAACAGATCGTATAAGCCCAGGACTTCTAAAAGAAGCATATGGAATTATGAAATATCCTTTGTGCAGGTTATTTAACCTATCTTTATCAGTTGGCAAATTTCCTTCCGACTGGAAATGTGCAAATGTTACCCCTGTATTTAAGAAGGACCCCCCAAGTGACTATAGAAACTATAGACCGATATCATTGATAAGCGTTATCGGAAAAGTCATGGAAAGATGTGTTTTTAAGCATATTCAAAACTATCTAATAGCTAACCAGATAATCACACCCAACCAATCAGGATTCACCCAAGGGGACTCAGCCATTAATCAATTGCTGAATATTACAAATGAGTTTGGGAAGGCATTAGATGACGGGAAAGAAATTAGAGTATTTTTTTGTGATATAAGTAAGGCATTTGACAGAGTTTGGCATAAGGGGTTGTTACGGAAATTAGAAGCTATTGGCATTAAAGGTTCGGTTTTGGCATTGGTAAAAAATTATCTATCTGATAGAAAGCAAAGGGTTGTAATTAATAGTGTATCATCCGAGTGGGGTAATATAATGGCTGGGGTACCCCATGGGTCGATCCTGGGTCCTCTTTTATTTTTGATATTTATTAACGATATCATATCTGATATACAGTCTTCTATTAAGTTGTTTGCTGATGATACAAGTTTATATTTGATAGTAGATGACCCCCAAGAATCAGCAAACAACTTGAATAGTGATCTCGAAAAAATCCATAGATGGATCAGATTGGCTAGTGACCTTTAACCCTCAGAAAACCGAGACCATGACAATTTCACGGAAACTTAACAAACCTGATCATCCAAAACTTAACATGGACAACGTAACTGTAGCTGAGATATCAACCCATAAAACCCATAAACACCTTGGATTACATATTTCAAACGATGGCACTTGGCACAAACATATTGATGTAATAACCGAAAAGGCATACAAACGACTGAATGTTCTTCGAAAATTTAAATTTATCCTTGACAGACGGACACTCGAGACAATATACCTAACATATATAAGACCATTATTAGAATATGCTGATGTCATCTGGGACAACAACACACATCTTTTGATTGATAAGATTGAAAAAGTGCAAACAGAGGCTGCCAGGATCGTAACTGGGGGTACTAGGTTGGTGTCCCTAGAGAGATTATATCTCGAAACGGGTTGGGAAAAGCTTAAAGATCGAAGGGAGGCCCACAGGTTAATTTATTTTTACAAGATGAAAAATAATATTACTCCGGAATATTTATCAACCTTAGTTCCAAAGTCCCATGCAGCCATACATTATCATAATACGAGAAACTCGTCCCTAATCCCCCCTGTTCGAACAAGAACAGCCCTGTATTCAAATTATTTTTTACCGGCAACTGTACGTTCATGGAATCTCCTCCCTGAGAATTCTAAGACCAGTACTTCGGTGGGGGCATTCAGGAATTGTGTCTCGGGCGATTAAACCTCCAAATTATTATTACATTGGTAAGCGATTAGGTCAAATTTATCACTCAAGACTTCGTATGCAATGCAGTTCTCTAAATCATCATCTTTTTGTTAAAAATATAGTGGATATAAGAGCACTACTTGTTGCACTGCCCCCGTTTTCACATTATGCGTGAACAGCATTTTTATAATATCAATATAATACATTTTTTGTCGGAAGAAATCTTGCTACACGGTTCAATGGACTTCAGCTACGAACAAAACATTGAAATATTTTTGGCAGTTCAAACATTTATACTCAGTAGTAAAAGATTTGTCGTATGATAGCACACATCTTGTTCAACAAGTAATACTTATATCTATAATTGTGTCCGTTCAGAAACATACACTTTATTATTCCGATGTATATATTTTTTTCTTCTTTCTTGTGTGTCACAAACCTTATTATATGTTTTTTTCTTCTTTCCATCTAGTGTAACATTGTTATTTTTTATAACATTTAACCCTTTGAGTATTAAAATATGAAATGTTCTTATTCGGAAACGGATTAATATAAGCTAAGAGCTTGTTTCTGGATCCTAATAATTATTTCACTTGTATTATTATGTAAATGCCTATGTATGTACCTGAATATAATTAATAAAATATGTTTACACTACATGATTCTCGCACGAATCTGAAACATTAATTACATATTATAGGTTGTCTTTGAGTCGTGAGCTGGTTTCAACATTTTGATGGAGCTATCATGTGATGGAAAAAAGGTTGTGAGTAAAGTCCTCAGTCAAATTTCTCACGACACATATACTTGTATCTATATTCCATCGTTGTAGTAATTGTGTAGATGGGTGGATTTGAAGGATCAATTTGCTGACATTTTACTAGCTCCTTACTTAACTTGGGACTGGCAAAATTTGGTGTGGTTAAACATGTTTGCAGGCGTCGACCGTTCCCTAGTGTGGTGAGATTACAACATTTTTAACAAATTACTATGAAATTTGTTTTTACTCAACTGATCACATTGTTCAAAGATTACACAGCACTGCAAGGAGATAACTCTGTAAAAATCAGCTGAACGTTTTAATCACTATCTATTTAAATTTCTTAATGATAACATTCATTTTTGTCGAACTGCTAAATATCTATTGAAATTTTTCCGATAAAGTATGTGGTTCAAGTTTTGATTTTTAAAGTTTATGTCAAAGGGTTAAATACATATTTTGTCAAAATGTTTTGAAAATAAAACGAGCTTAATTTTTTTCATCAAGGTGTATAGTACCATTTTAATCTGAGAAATTATCAGCAAAATAATTGAACACCATTGGATAACAAATAATGTTAAAACCCAAAGGATTTGAAAATACGATACTGAAACTTAGTACATTTTTCTGAAGTATTAGAACTGCACTAAGGTTATAAAATATTCATGACACTTTGATTACAACCGCATAATGTTCGAAAATGAGGATTAAAAACAAGTCTATTCATAAATCGGTTGACTCTGTAACATAGACACAATTGTCGGCACTAATGGAATGTTAAAATTGACCACGAATTGCAAGTCAGGTAGGCATGGCGAGATTTTATTGATATTTTATTGATATTTTATTGATCTATTTGTAGAATTTTTTTATTTTTTTTAAATACTTTTTTGGTTAAAACCTACATGAATTTTAGCGTGTATTACAACATTTAAATGTAACGAGACTACACTGAGACGTGTAATTGCTCATACAAAAATAGTCATCTACAAATGTTAAGAATTAACATTTCTTTGGAAAATTTGTATACCGTCTTTTTAAATTATCCTCTTTTTTAAATACTGTCGCGGTATTCTAATTCCAGTAAGAAGGTATTTTGCTTATATTTCTTGTTTCAACATTCTGATGGAGCTGTCATGTGATGGAAAAAAAGTTGTGAGTAAAGTCCTCAGTCAAAATTCTCACGACACATATATTTGTATCTATATTCCATCGTTGTAGTAATTGTGTACATGGGTGGATGTAAAGGATCAATTTTCTAACATCTTAATAGCTCCTTACCTAACTTGGGACTGGTAAAAATTGGTGTGGTTAAACATGTTTGCAGGCATCGACCGTTCCCTAGTGTTGTGACAATACAACATTTTTAACAAATTATTATGAAATTTGTTTTTACTCAACTGACCATATTGTTAAAGGATTACACAGCACTGCAAGGAGATAACTCTGTAAAAATCAACTGAACATTTTGATCACTATCTATTTTAATTTCTTAATGATAAAATTCATTTTTGTCGAACTGCTAAATATCTAGTGAAATTTTTCCGATAAAGTATGTTGTTCAAGTTTTGATTTTTAAAGTTTATTTCAAAGTGTTGAATAAAGATTTTGTCAAAATGTTATGAAAATAAAACGAGCTTAATAAATTTTATCAAGGTGTATGGTACCATTTAATCTGAGAAATTATCAGCAAAATAATTGAACACCATTAGATAACAAATAATGTTAAACCCCAAAGGATTTGAAAACTCGATACTGAAACTTAGAACATTGATTTCTCTGAGGTATTGGAACTGCACTAAGGTTATAAAATATTTATGACACTATGATTACAACTGCATAATGTTCGAAAATGATAATTAAAAACAAATATATATCTATTCATAAATCGGTTGACTCTGCAACATGAGACACAATTGCCGGAACTAATGGAAGGTTAAAAATGACTACGAATTGCAAGTCAGGTAGGCATGGCGATATTTTATTGATATTTTATTGATATATTTGTAGAATTTTTTTTATTTTTTTTAAATACTTTTTTGGTTAAAACCTACATGAATTTTAGCGTTTATTACAACCTTTAAATGTAACGAGACTACACTGAGACGTGTAATTGCTCATACGAAAATAGTCATCTACAAATGTTAAGAATTAACATTTCATTGGAAAATTTGTATACCGTCTTTTTAAGTTATCATCTTTTTAAATACTGTCGTGGTATTCTAATTCCAGTAAGAAGGTATTTTGCTTATTTTTTGGGGGGCTTCCTTCATCTTTGTGTTCTTAAATATTGTAGGTACTTTCGTTATATTTTTGACTTTAAATTTCTATTCAATATATATAAGCACTTCATTTCTCACTATTCTTTTTTTTTTTGCTCTCTTTTTCTCCGTTAAAAATTAGTTTATATTCATTTGTCAGAAGATTTGTTCCTTTATTCTCTTTTATGTAATCTCCACCAAGACCTGAATTAAACAATTCGTTCAAAAGGAAAAATAACTAGATTTTTAATTGTTAGCAATAAAGGATAGCACCTCGTTTCCCCATTGCAAGGGTAACGGCAGCCTTTTCGAAATCATAAGATCAAAGAGCATATCTACACATGTCAATTAACATTTTTGTAAGTTTCAGTAAGATTAGAGCATTTTCAAAATTTTTTACAATTTTGCCGTCTCCATAACAACGGTGGCCATTTTTGAAATTCCAAAGTCAACAGTCTTATCTTTACTAATTGGGCAACATTGACACCAAGTTTCTTTAAGTTTGGAGCATTTTAAAATTTTTGAACATTTCTTCGGTTTCCGTGGTACATGTAATGGTGACCATTTTTTCAAAATTCCCAAAACGCTTGCAACATTGGCACATGACAGGGACATTATCCTGAAAGAACCACTGAATTTGACTTGCCTAGTATGCATGTAAATGCTACTTTAAAAATTCATATAGGTTTTAATGCTAAACGTATTTAGTTTCCAAGGCAATTTATAAATTTTAGTAGTTCAAAGGATTCTCAAAATTATCTAAAACCTGTATTTAGTGGACACCAACAATTACAATTAATGATTTTCAGTTCATGCATAATCAAATAATTTATCAAAAACCAAAAATAAAAATGATTTCATTTGTTCTGTTTCAATGAAACCGACGAACATCTTGCACATTCAAAAGTCAGGTGCACAACTTCATTACTCCCCATGATGGTATAATTCCATCAAAATTGGTCCATTCAATTCCAAGAAATAGCGTGGACAATATGTGTTGAAGAATAACAATATGTCACCCCAACTCCATTGAGGGTGCAATAATTCATCCGAATTTTAAGGTGTGTTGACATCGACTGCGCAAAATATTGGCCTATTACTCCGACCATAAAATTGACGGTACACGTAATTCCGCCAAAATATAATATTACATGTCATATTGGTGATCAGTTTTGTATATTTTTTCTGTAATGAAAATTATTAAATAGGGCGACTCATTTCTGCCAAAAATAAAGATATGCTTCGTGACAAAACTAGTATTAAGTATCCTAAAACCATTGTGTGTCGAAAAAGATATTTAGACAGTTTGTTAGGGGTAGTTGTTTGAAAATGGACGATTGGTGGTCTGATCAAGAGAACGGCTAACGGTATGGAAAAGAAACCTGCTGGAAGATAGATAAGTGGACGTCTGATCAAGATTGACACTTGACGGCATGATTTTTTTAGAGGTACACGACGATAAAAATATAAGCGGAATACTGTAAGCGACATGAGAAAGATAACTGATGTATATTGGATAAGTATTCTTATTATATCTGATCAATTTTGACAGTAGACAGTATTTTATAGAAACATGTCGGAGAATGGAAACTACTAAGCGGAAATCTCATCAAAATAAACTTTGTTTAATGGTATGTAAGTAACACCAACTGGATCATGGATAAATGCTTGTCTGATCAATATTGACAGATTATGGTTTGCACTAGACAACTGCCGGAGAATGGCAACACGGAAATCTGATCAATAAAAACATTTAATGTCTGATTATGAATGAAATAATACGATATCCTGTGTTGGGACAATTGCCATAGAAGGAATAGGCATGAACTGTAATTGATGATGGCTCAGCGGGTATCAGTTCAAGGTTAGCACTTGTTGTATGTTATGAAGAGACACTTGCATGATTATGAATAAACAAACATCTGAAGGTGTCTTCTTCCATTAGATGATGTTTTTTTTTACAAAAGCCGATTGAAGTAGGAACGGACGCTACCTTATTAAGCGGCATATGGTTAAATAAAAAAAAAACATATGGTTAAAGCATTGATTTTTATTTCTAAACGTTGCCTTAGTGAGCCCCTTTGTTCAAAATCATGGATCTGCTACTGATGACGTTGCATGTATTGATTCCAACCCTAAATATTTACCTTTCTAACGGACGCATGTGACTTATGTGTTTAAAAGGCAATAGGACACGGGATCTCAGAACTAAACGATGAGGTACATTTAGATGTTGACACTTGTTTATACCGGAAAAGTACTTATACATGTATACTAATGAATACTCGGAAAACTATTCTAAAGTGACAGTTGTCATCTAGTTGCGTTTGATATTCCACCTTTAATCTCCATATATTGATGTCATCAAAACGATGTATGTAAGTTTTGATCTCAAAACTCGATCAAGAATTATTATCGCTGACCAGCATTATCTTTTGAATTTTCCTTGGAGTTAATGTGGAATTCGGTAGTTTTGTAATACTATATTAAAGATTCAATCTCAATAGTAATCAAAGGTACCAGGATTATAATTCTTTGTATAGGACGATAAGATGTATATATATTTATTACGACTGCTAAGTTTGTCGCAATAAAAAAATACATACAAAAACAAAAAATGTGATATATCTGACTTTGTAAACATATATTTGGATATCTTGACTATTGTTTTTTAATTTCAACTCAAACTTTTACAACGAAGAGATGCTTTTTTTCATGGACATGTTTTATTTCACTATTCAAATGTATATTTTACGATGGTGTCAGGAGAGTATTCTATTACAATCCTTTTAGTATTGATCGTTTCAATGAAACACTGCGTACAGTTGATTCAGCTGATCAATAGTAATTATTTTCCGATGAAAACTTATATCCGTAAATTAATTACTTAATCTACTGTTAACAAAGAAAAACGTAGACAAGTAATTACATAATATAACAGACGTGCGAAATAAACATTTGATATGCATGAACGGCAATATAACTATTCAATTACTTTGAAAACATTGTATGGCACAATACCTTCACAATTGTGTGTATATGTGGCAAAAGGGGATTTCGGATGTGGAGGTTATTTTTTTAAATGATTTTTAGGTTCCAATTTTCATGGGGAAAAATGTGTTCATGATTCATGTAGAAATGCAGCAGTCTATTAAGTGAAACAACAAATAAAGTTTTATCCCTAGCCAAGAAATAGCTGGTGTCTAAGATAGTTTGATGTATGCGTCTGATTTAATAGTTCCGTCTAATTCCCGATTCTAAGGCGTTCGCACTTAATCACACTTCAGATAGGAGAATGAAAATGGTGAGGAACATATTTGATTGTGTTCTCATATCTGTTATCTTTTTCATTTTCGTTGCATGTAGTAAAATAAAAAAAAAGACAGTAAAAAAAACCGAAAAAATATATAAACTCGTAAGTAAAAACCAAATTTACTATGCAATCGCAAAAACGAAAAAAGGCCAAAAGACAAACAACAGTATACATGGTATATAAATACATCACATAAAACAAACAAAATTAGCAACAGGAACATCATAGAAAACAAAACAAAAATAGCAAAGGGAACGTCACAAAAGCTAGGGGGATCATGTACATGAAAACAATTCTCAACTCATCAGTGATTAAAAAAATACATAGATGTTTGTATTAACGATCACGATACGACATTATTTTTCGTGGGGACTATGGAATATTACGGATGTGTTGTTTGAAATGTAAGATTCGAGGCAATAAGAAGTTTTTTTACTCCATAATCAAACGCATAAAAAATTTGGACAAGTTGATCTTGAATTATTTCTTTTTTGTATATCTTTCAACGTGTTTGGATATCGCTTGGTCAGTTTATAATTTTTTTTCTAATATGACGTCCTTCTTTCGCTTTGTAAACAAAGCCGTGTTCTTATTAGCACAACATATACTTGAAACTTGAGCACAAATTTTCTGTTTCATATTCATTATTTTTCTAGGAAATTATATCTATCATGTATATCCTAACTGCCTACATCTAATAAAGGCAACAGTAGTAAATTGCTGTTCAAAAGCTACGTTCAGTATAAATATCGATAAATTATATATCGAAAGTGTAGGCCTACCCATTTTAAAATGAGCATAGAACATGACATGAATGAACTATTTCTTAATTTGATTCCTTATCTTACAGACCAGCTTGTCTTATACATGTTATACCAGATTTTTATATTTGTTGCAGGTCTTCTTAGACAAAATGTCGACAGATTATTCTACTGATATTTCAAACGACCCATATGTTACCACAGATGTGTCGATACAAGACCTGAAGGATTCAGAAAAGCTTGGGATGTCAATTGCAGAATCCAGTGAAACATGTATCATCAGTGATATCTCAGCTCATGATATAAATAAAATACATTCGGCATCATACAACAGCTTATGTGCAGGTGACGACACCAATGATGTCACAAACCCAGTGACAGAGAAAGAAAAGGACAAAAAAGACATTCCAAAGTCAGAACAAATCAAAAGAAAGGGGAAAGTACTCTTGAAGAAATTTCTGATATTCCTTTTTTCTCACGTAGGTTTGACATGCCTGGTTATAGGATATTCAATGTTTGGTGCCATTATTTTTCAAAGCTTGGAGCAAGGAAATGAAAAGCAAAGTAGAATTATTACTACAAACCTCAGAAAGGAGACATTAAATGATCTTTGGAATACGACTTATCTTCTTGATATTTTCGAGAAGCCAAATTGGACGGGAAGGGTGGAAAATACTTTACGCATTTTTGAAAAGCAAATCTACATAGCTACAACGCAACTAGGATGGGATGGCATTTCAGACGAGGCCGTGGGTGAGCTGCACTGGTCCTTTACTGGTTCCTTGTTATATTCAGTCACTGTTATTACAACAATAGGTAAATTATAAACAAAATTCAGTTAACAAATTCAAACTTCGAAACATTATTCTTACATCTGATGGTTTAACAATCTGCTTTGTCAACCTCTCAAATCCTCGCAAGTGTGTCTTTTTATATATTTACTACAACTACTGTGAGTTCATTAATGTTCGTTAGCTACTAATTTTCGTGGATTTCGTGGTTACATGGGAACCAAGAATCCAAATGATCAACAAATTACCAATTTTCTTAAGGAATGCCTGCAGAATTTGCCAAATCCACGAAATCAAATATCCACGAATATGCAAATATTTTTCTCAAACCACGAAAATTGGTACCTACGAAAATAAATGAATGCACAGTATACAAGTTTATGTTGACACCTCTTCATATTTATATCTTCTCGACTAAGGTAGATCATGTCATAATGATTGAAATAGATAAATTTATTTGGATTTGATCTTAACTAGTTTGAATGGTATTACTCATACGTGAAATGTCAAATGTTCTGACTTATCATGGTGTGATGATTTCATACTATGTATTGTATATGTAAATTATATTTTTCAATCAAGGAAATTGCCTTATTTTGCAAAAAAACGAATACTTTGGAGGCTTTTCATGCGTTGTGATCAATTAATTCACACGCCAAACGTTATGCATATTTCAGTTGAGTTGTTATAATGAATTTCTATCAATGTGCGGAAATGTACGGGAAGTCGCCAAGCGAGATGAGAATTTATAAAAAAGATAATACAATATTTTTATGGGACTTATATTTAAATATGAATGTGCCATAATTGATATGAGTAGAGGTCTTGGAACTATTGTTTACTTTTGATTGTTTATGTTATTTTTTTTTCCAATACTTTATAACTAATTGACATATTGATGAAAATTTGTTTATTGTTCAATGCTGTCGAATGATCTCCCTGACTTTCGTATGCTGGTAGGTGGTGGTCTTATTGACATAAACTATATATCTATGTATGTTCATATGTACCAATATCGGTGTGTTTTGTTTTGAATGAGTCGCAGCAATTCGACTAGAGATCAATCGGGTTTAAAGATTATTGCACAGTCTTACTGTGATGAAGCAACATATTCTCAAAAAAGAATAGTAATGTATATTTGTTTTACTCCATGACATATTCGACTTAAGGTAGATCAAAAGTATAGATTTTTTTTAGACAGAATTTTCTCATTTGTTGCCAAAACTGAAGATTTTACTATGTTTTTTTCAAAAATATAATAAAAAGTATGGGTCACCGTGTTATTTTTCATGCTATGAGTCGTTGGAAATTGCATTAATTTGGTTAGATTGTTCATGAAATAACAATAGATAAAAAAAATCTATGAGAGAATTTTGAAATAAATTGTGAGAAGATAGGTATTATGTTTTAAGAAAATAAAAATAAAAAATGTTGTCACCGAAGTTGTTTTCATACAACAAGTAAAAAATAAAAAAATCCATATTAGTTCAGTATAAATATTTTACTAAAAAAGTTATCTCCCCTTGACTGACTCATTTGAAAAAATGAATAATATTTGTTTAAATATTTTGAATAATACAATAAACCACCAAGTTTTTTTATATAAATTAACAGTCAAAGTATTTATTTACAAATTTGTCTCCAAATTTGCAGATTTGGGCAAATAACTAGACCAATTTTGTACTGTGATTGTGCAAGCCAAGATGGACGGACGCAATCTTTTTTTACCCAAGTTAAGGCAAACTTTTTCCGATTTGTCTTGTATTCATTTCTCCTGTGTAAAGCAAACAGTAATCATCAATTTATTCTGTTGAAGGTTATGGACACATTACACCTAAAACTGCATGGGGACGAATTGTCACAATGATATATGCATTCTTTGGAATACCACTTACATTGTTGTGTCTTGCAAATATTGGATCCCTTCTTGGGAAAGGATTTCAGATCTTCTATAATAGAATACCAGTTGTTAGAAATAAACGAGATTTTGGTATTGGGAATGCTTTACCACTTCCCCACACAACTATCCAGCATAAAAAGGTCAAAGGTGAAAACGGAACTATATCCGAAGAAAAGAATTTAATAGTTTATATACCGTCTCGTACTCTGCCGCCTCCACAGCACGTGCCCATAATCGTTTGCAGTTTACTTGTTATAACGTATACACTGATTGGCACATTGCTTTTTCATTTATGGGAAACCAGTTGGGACATACTAACGTCTGCTTACTTTTGTTTCATCACCTTGTCAACGATAGGATTCGGTGATGTTGTACCAGGACATAGTTTAGACTCGTGGCAAAGTCAACCAAAACAGTTTATCTGTGCAATTTATCTACTATTTGGACTAACACTCTTAGCTATGTGTTTTGATCTTTTGCAAGAACAGGTGATAACCTTTGCTAGATGGTTTGGAGAATGTCTTGGCATTGTTGAAATTGAGGACGTTGAAGACGACGAGGAAGATACAGGACACAATGAAAATTGAATATGTTGTCAAGCACAAACATATAATTCATTACGGTCAAGATACATACTTGAATGGGTCAAGTCAGATTATGAATACAACCGCTTAAAGTAACTTATGAACTAAAAATAGAAAAGATAATGTATTTTTCACTTTAATTTCTTTTTTCTTTCAAAACTGTTGAGTGAGTTCTTAATGTATTGACCAATGTGTTATCGTGTTGGTATTGTTTTGTGGCTGTACAACGCAACGAAATATCGACCTGTAAGGAAAATCTATGAACTGGGCATAGGGAACAGGTAATTTTGAAAAGTTTTAGGTAGATTTTGCGTACATTTAATACAAATGTTGAACTATTGTAGGGATATTCAATAATATAAAAACATAGGCGAAGCAAACCAACTCACAGGTCGATGAAAAACTGACAACGCAGATAATAAAATCAAGTTTCTGCAAGTATAACAGTTGAATTTATTAGTTTTTCGATGATCTCAGATGTCAAAGTTGAAAGAATTTTTTCTACCAGAATTTGTGGTGCAAATTTTATAGTTCCTTCTTGATCTTCGTTTTCGGTCTATTCAAAAGATAACACACTTTGTTATTGACTTCTCAACTAATCTATACAACTATAACGTGTAGAAGCGTTCATTTTGCATCTTTATATTGATTAAAGTTACTATTTCAGAGCGTTCAATTTGTGATTTTACATTAACGTGTTATTCCAGTAGTAAAAAGTAACAAGTTTGAAGCCAGTTTGGATTAAAAAATTAGCGCTCCGAATTTGTCCACATCCTTATATCGGTTAAGGTAAATCATCGGTATATACTTCCTCAGATTTAATTACTTATTATTATACTTTGCCAACATTTAGATTTCACCATGCTTTTTACAAAAATAATTTGAAAAACTTTGGGTCAGAATGCCATTTTTCAAGCTACAAGTCGTTTAAGTTTACACAAATTTGTATAGATAATTCATGAAAAAACACTTCTTTGTGATTAAAAGAAATTTATGAGATAGACTTTTGAAATAAAATAGCAAAAGATAGGTTTTATACTATGCTTCAAGAAAATATGATGAAAAAAGGGTGTCACCGAAATTGTGTTTTTCGCTATAAGTACACAATCTAAATTTCTTTAACATTCCTTAATATAATTTTTCCTATTTTAGTAAGCTCCCCTTAAATGAGTAATTTAAAAATTGGTTCAAACAAAAACAAATGATTGATATGTGTTAAAACGATCTTTGTAATTCAATAAATCACTTATTATTCTTTATTCAAATACACAGTCTTACACATTAATAGCCGAATTGGCTATAATTGTGTAAGACTGTGTATTTGAATAAAGATTTGCAGATTTTAAGATAAGAACTAGACTTAAAATCTGCAGATTGTATACTGCTATTTTACAATATTGCAGTATACAGTTTATCTACATGAACTACGACATAAACTTCAAAATACATTGTATTGCAAACTTATAACAATTGTTTTAAATACAAAAAAGTATTGATTTTAGTGAACAAATGTAACAGTGGAATACGGTTACAAGAATTTTGTATTCTGGAATTGGTAGACAACGATAGTCAAAGTAAAAGTCCAACGCAACATACATGTATACGATAATGCATTGTCATATCAAAATTATGGTATAAAACAGCAAAAAATGTGAAAAATATCTTTGAAGCTGTCTTACAGTAGTTTCGTTGATATGATAGCACTATGTTACTATATTGGTAAAAAAATGTTAGCATACCCATCATTATCACAGGAGAAATACTTTTACAAGTTACAATATTTCCTGGTCATATAATTAGTTTTAACCTATTCCTAAAAGAACCGTTGTCAGTAGAGACAAAATACAAACAACAAAGGACACTATTTGATCCAAATAACCAAACGTCATACACTTTTCAGCACAGTATATGGCGGGTTTAAACCAAATAATTGGCGCAAAACTCCAAAAACAAGGTGACCACTAATGTTTACAAAAATGAAAAGTGGCGAATTGCTTTGAAAGCAGTGTCGAAATGTGCTTGCAGGACAGGACAATAGGTGAAAGATCAACATTGGCCACAAAGTATGATATAGATACATGCTAGTGTGGGCATAACATGATGGTCTTTGGATTTAACTATTCTAACTTATCTATATTTTTGTATGGATGTCTTATTGGTATTTCTATTCGAAATAATAATATATGAATTCACCTACTCTGTTTGCGATGTATTTATAAATCAACGTCTTAATGTTTGTATATGTTACAGTTAATGGATCAAGCCATGTATAGTTGAAAATATTTTTCATTAGAAATCAGCATGTTACATTGTTCTTAAAATTAAAAAACGCAATACATACATTTTAAAATAAAAATATCCAACGGATACTAATTTCTTTTTAATTGTTATGCAAACTTTTGATATGTTTTCATAGTCGGACACGGATACTGTCTAAAATTAAATATTCATACAAGTTACATTTAAAACACTTCTAGAGTTTTCCTTACTAAGGCATAGATATACATTGTTACCCGTTGCCATAATTTTAGAGTCCACCGAACGTCATGCTGCCTCTCTATATGTAAACGTTTTCTACCGTTGTCGGATGATTTATATTGGGAAAACGATGTTACCTGGATTACCCTTAAACCCTATTACAATCGCTTTTCAACTTGTTATCATAAAGTCGAAAAGAAACCGTAATAACATGTGTGTTTAATATAGACAATGTTTTTATTCAGACAATGGCAGTTTACCGATATTATAATCTCATAAATTGATCACGGTAAAAAACACAAAAAACCGTATTCCATAAAGCGCAAGACGACGTGAATCAATCCAATATTCGTCTCCTGCTTTGCATGCATCACCTGCAATGCGAATCCACATTTAGTCAATATTCAACAATCGGGAATAGATTAAGAAAGACAACAGTAGTATACCGCTGTTCAAAAGTCATAAATCGATTGAGAGAAAACAAATACGGGTTACAAGCTAAAAACTAGGGAGACACATCTACTATAAGAGGAAAACAACGAAATAATAGAACACACAAGTGCAACAAAAAACAAACAACAAAGCAACATTCATAGAAACGAACTATTAGATAACAACTGCCATATTCCTGACTTGGTACAGGACATTTTAAGAAAAAATGGTGGGTTGAACCTGGTTGTGTGGCTAGCTAAACCTCCGCGCTTTATGGAAACAATCATTTACATTACAGATGAAACTACTTTTTTGTATCTTTAGCTTTAAGACAGCAGAAACATGACGCTTTTGCGTTAAGAAACATGCATATCGTATTGGTCAACCAGTTTGTAGTGGTGACCGTAAAACTTATGTTGTTTCGATTTAAGTCGTTCTGTTCCATACAGTGTGGACTTTAAAGAGCGTCACGTGTAAATACAGATATGTATTAAAGTCAGTTATATTTGTCAATATCGAGGGCAAGAGGGACATATGAAGCAGACCTTTTAGTTTAAACATATTTAATTATAGTGGATTGGGAAACAAGTTTTGCAACTTATATTAATTCCTTTCCACTTTGCGGGTGCGAGTGCTGCCTTGTAGCGGCATTAGCCTGCTCTTTTTCGAAATCTACAAGGGTGTCTTTAACGTGCAAGAGATATGGCTCTCTCTTAACACGGGTCAGCCATTTATCGTCCCCTTCCGACGGACTATCATCGTTTCCTCGAGACCATACTCGTAAATGGTGTCAAGGGAGAGCCGAAAATTCAGTTCCTGAAATTTTCATCCCAGACGGGAATCGAACCAGGAACCTTCGTGTTAGTAGATCGATGCACTAACCACTACACCACGGCTCTCTTTTAGTTACAGTAGTATCCTTAATCTCACGTTAACTGGTATATATAATATGTACACTAACTGATATGTGGAATATGGAGTGACATGTCATCCACGTATCTGAAAGTGAAATTTATTACCATGATAAGATGTTTTTGTTTATGTCTTTGAGGAGGTTCTGAATTAGTTTGCCTTCATATGCACACTTCAAACAATTTGGCCAGTATGTTGGTAATTGATAAAATGTCCTTTCTACTGAAAATTACAGAGAAACGTTTTCAAACTTTATAAAAATGATGTTTAAGGTTATCATTTTCTTGTACCATTGTCTGAATTTCTATGGCAAATAAAAAACAAACAAAAAAAACCGCAGTAACTCTACATAGGTTCTATTGTACCAAATAAGAAATCATATGTGTACCTCTTTATTTAACGGTGTTAACCAAATATGGAGGAAAAATGTACAATAAATTTGTAATACACAATGTTTAATTTCAATAAGAAAAACCCATGACTGTTTCGTGCTGTTATCGACTCTTATTTGTAAATATCTTGGAATGTTGATTGGGACATAATCTAATTGAATACTCTTGAAGGTATTGGCAACTAATTTTAATCAATTTTCTCTTTTTTCATAAATGTATGACAATCTGTTAAACTCTTTCGCTTTCGATCTTTTATATCTGGGCGTCATGGGTGAGTCTTGTGTGGAATGGCGCGTTTTTGGCGTATTAAATTTTAAACCTGATGCTTTTTGTTATTCATTAATCATGTGTTTCTTTGTCTAATACGTTTTCCTATTTATTGTATTGTAGTCCTGTAATATTATGTTGTCATTTCTATGTTATATTTAACATTTCCATTAAAGTGCGAGGTTTGGCATGCCACAAAACCAGGTTCAACCCACCAGTTTGTGTTACAATTTAACGTTGCGTCGTTTGTTTTCTCTTATATTTGAGTGTAAATTGACATTGCGATAAGACGTGTCACGGTGCTTGTCTATCCCAAATTCATGTATTTGGTTTTGATGTTATATTTGTTATTCTCGTGGGATTTTGTCTGATGCTTGGTCTGTTTCTGTGTGTGTTAGTTACATTGTAGTGTTGTGTCGTTGTTCTCCTCTTATATTTATGCGTTTCCCTCAGTTTTAGTTTGTTACCCCGATTTTGTTTTTTGTCCATAGATTTATGAGTTTGAACAGCGGTATACTACTGTTGCCTTTATTAGATCGGTCCTTTGTTGCTGTAGTCTTCTTGTTAGTTGTTAGTTGTGCTTTGTGTCAATCTGATGAGTCAAGCTTTTTTTCTTTTGATTTTTACAAGTTGATTGGTCGCAAACATGTTTTACTCAGCCAAATTCTATGTCATCAGCAAGGAAATCAATGACAGTTATTGGTTGATGTCTATCATACTTCCGGCCTTTGTTGTTTGAAAAAAACGTTTTTTCATTTTGTCATGTCGAAGCCTTTAACAGCTTACCATCTAGTTGATTAACACTCAATGGTGTCTGGTGGATAGTTAACTCATTGGAAATCATCCTTTTTTTGTTATTTATATACTATGTAGAATTGATAATCTTGTTCGTTATGATTGGGGTAAAGCATGTCCCGAAGACTAGTGCAGCTAATTCCTGATTGTTATTTGTCAAGTTTTAGATTTTTACTTCTTTTTAAATTTCATAGAAATATGAAATTAAGACTTCAAATGAACTCTAAGAGCATTTAAATTTACACCTTTTGCTCGGACAAAACATTGTTTGTCTCATTCAAACTAAGAGTCATACAAAATAAAAGATCAAATATGAACTATTTCATACCGTTTTCATCTATGCTCAGAGAAGCATAATAGCGAGAGAAAACTTTTAAATAAATGTTCATCTAATCTAGATCTGACAATGATCTTGACTGGCAATTTTGAGTCCCTTCCTCGTGCGGTTAATACTAATATAAGTGTTGTTCAACGTTATGGAAAATTGTATTTACTAGTATGTATATTCTTTCCTGAAATCACATGACTAATTAGAATAAATATAATTAAGGAGATGTCAGATTATTGTCCATGCGCCAAACATACACAACTGTCAATGTGACTTGGGTGCACGCAGATATAAAATAATGCATAGATCATCGTACGGTATTAAGGAATGATAAATACACATACCGCATATTCAGGTATAAGAGACCCCTGGCACGAAAAAAATTGAAACAATTCAAACCAGAAAACCAATGATCCTAGTTATGACAAAATAAAACAATCAGCAAAACAAATATGATATATAGATAGCATGCACAAATTGTTAAATGTATTTCATTTTATTTTGATCACAAGAATATCATATTTGCAACAGGCAACTATTTTGCTCAATTTGTATTTTATTTTCTTAAAGAAAGTACAGACTTTTTTTTTAAATTCAATATGTACGGTCATTAGGAAACCCATTATTAAGAATCATTGTTGCGTACAAATACATTGACTATCCTCTTTGCATGACAAATATGTCGTTGTTCCAGCAGATAAAGCCTCCAATAATATTGTCTTCATATGTAAAAAAACATTATTTGCAATGTCTCACTACAGAGCTTGGAATTGATAAAACTACTGGTAATCCTACATATTCTTTAACATCATTTACCAAAGACGAAATTTAAAAAATCATAAATCTGTCCTTCTTTCTTTTGGTATCAACATCAAAGAAAACGAAGAAAACTTGCCCTCATTATACTGGATACCTAAATTACACAAAACTCCATATAAAGAACGATACATAGCTGGTTCTTCAAAATGTCCGACTAAACATCTTTCTAAAGTACTGACTACTATTCTTTCTACAGTTAAAGATGGGCTTCAAAAATATTGTGAGGAGATATACTCTACCAGTGGTGTTAACCAGATGTGGATTCTCAAAAATTCCAAAGATCTCACTGCTTAACCTTCGATCACAATCTTTGCAATTTTGCAGCAACATAAAAACTTTTGATTTTTCTACGCTATATACTACTATTCCCCATGCTCAGTTGAAAGATCGACTTCACCATCTCATAAAACAGAGCTTTTTCTTTAAAAATGGGAATCGTAGATACAATTTCTTGTTTTGGGTTACAATAATTCATATTTTGTGAAGAATCACACTGAATCTTCCAGAAAATATACTGAAGATGATATTATCAAAATGCTGGACTTTTTGATCGACAGTATATTTGTTGAGTTTGGAGGATTTATATTTCAACAGACAATCGGTATTCCAATGGGTACTAATTGTGCACCCTGCTGGCTGATTTGTTTTTGTACTTGTATGAAGCAGAATTCATTCAGAACCTTCTAAAAGACAAAAAGAAAAAGCACCTTGCGAAATTCTTTAATTTTACTTTCCGATATATTGATGATGTTCTATCATTGAATAACCCATACTTCAGCCAATACTTACATCTCATATATCCCAGTGAACTTGAAATTAAGGATACTACTGATACTAGAAGGACTGCTTCATACCTTGATCTTTTCCTCAATATTGACGTAGATGGACGACTTCACACGAAAATCTATGATAAACGGGACGATTTCAACTTCCCAATTATCAATTTCCCATTTCTCAGCAGTAACATACCATCTGCCCCTTCGTATGGTGTTTACATATCACAATTGATACGTTATTCACGTGCTTGTTCACACTATACGGACTTCATATACAGGAGTGTGCTCCTTACGCAGAAACTTCTCCAACAAAGTTTTGAGGAGGACAGATTAAAATTGACACCATCACGAATTGGTGGATCCATACGATGTGTCTTTAACCAAACTAGATAAGGACATTTTTACCACATGGTAGATTGTGGTTTGTCATTATGTCGTCTAATCTTTTAATTACCAAACGTGACTTATTCCCGATTGTGACTGTTTTACTGAGTGTGAATTCACATTACTATAAGACGTGTTACGGTACTTGTCTATCCCAAATTCATGTATTTAGTTTAAATGTTTAATGTTATATTTGTAATTCTTATCGGATTTTGTCAAATGTATTCAACCTTTTTCAACTTTTGATCTTCAGTGCTGTACAAGTTTGTACTTTTTTCGCTTTCGATCTTTTATATCTGGGCGTCACTGGTGAGTCTTGTTTGGACAAGGCGCGTTTTTGGCGTATAGAATTTTAAACCTGAAAATTGTGTTATTCATTAATCATGTGTTTTTTTGTCTAATACGTTCTCCTATTTATTTGTATTGTGGTCCTGTAATATTATGTTGTCATTTCAATGTTATATTTAACATTGCCATTAAAGTGTGAGGTTTGGCATGCCACAAAACCAGGTTCAACCCACCATTTTTTCCTTTAAAAATGTCCTGTACCAAGTCAGGAATATTGCCATTGTTATATTATAGTTCGTTTCTGTGTGTGTTACAATTTAACGTTGCGTCGTTTGTTTTCTCTTATTTTTGAGTGTAAATTGGCATTGCGATAAGACGTGTCACGGTACATGTCTATCCTAAATTCTTGTATTTGGTTTTGATGTTATATTTGTTATTTTCGTGGGATTTTGTCTGATACTTGGTCCGTTTCTGTGTGTGTTAGTTACATTGTAGTGTTGTGTCGTTGTTCTCCTCTTATATTTATGTGTTTCCCTCAGTTTTAGTTTGTTACCCCGATTTTGTTTTTTGTCCATGGATTTATGAGTTTGAACAGCGGTATACTACTGTTGCCTTTATCTAGGTATTGAATCACTTTTACTGTATAGGTTCAAATATCCTTCGGGAATGTTTTTTTGAAATATTTGTTCTATGAACTGCAATTTACTAGATGAATTTATGGATGGTCATTTATAGGGCTATTTCTGGTCTTCCAATCGATTTAAAAACATGGTAATCAGAGATGATAACTAATTTTGTTGACGTTTTTCCATCTTTCGGTTCTAAATCTGTAATCTTAATCTTCCTAAACAGTAACAGACTGATGGTTAGGATAATTATCACATAGCCGAAAATTTGTATAAATGCTTTACGACTGATTGGGTGCCTTACATGACTCCATTTTATAATATAAACACGTTACTTTAATTTTATCTTAAATAAACTCGTGTTACTGTGACATGATACTGTCTTTTAGATATGACCAACTGTTTACTAATCTTCATTTTTCTACATGTTCTTATAAATGAACAAATATTCTGTGAACCTATTTATTATGCAGGTCTGTAGGGGGAAAACATGACACAAAAGTTATATTATACACCCTGAGTTTCTATTCGTCTTTTAACAGATTCCGTTGATAGAAGGAACGTATCGAATTCACTCGATAAATGACGATTGACAAAGATTCATGATTCAATGAGAATCAAAATAGTCGATTGATTCAATATGGGACTTTATCACCCAACCACTAGAAATCACCATCACAATGTATTAGTGTAAATGGGGAGTGTATTATATTATTGTCTACGACAAAAGACGAAGTAAAGCTTACTTCTAATGTGTTAAATAAAAACAAAATAAAACACGACTGCTGCAAATTTTTATTTAAGAAGAACATAAAAAGAACAAAGTATATAAAAACTACTTCTAGGAATGGCATTGTATTCACTAATTGATTACAAATTTCATTTTAACACATACAGAAAAAGTATGCATATTTGTTGTGATTTCAAACAATAAAAAAAAAAACACAGACACGATTCTTAACCGAGCAAATCAGAAAAAATATGATTACTTAAAATGTGATTCTTTTACATCTTTTGTGTTTTAAACTATGGATATTTCGTTTCAGAACTTATGTCCAACATTAGTGTTACCAAAAACACGCAATTGAAATGAAAATAGATTTGTAGGAATAGCAAATGTAAACGGGAATTTCTTAGAAGTGAATGCTCACATTGAACGTTGTCAAAATTGTCATGAATGTTTGCTTTCGTAGTTTAGATTCTGTGAAATTAATTACTTGTAGAGATAGCTAACAAATATAATACCTTATATAGATAACAAAAATATGATTTCAAATGCAATGACAGTTCGTAGTATTTATCAACGTTTTCTTATTTCCTAAAATGTGCATAGTTTGGATATCAAAATCTTACACAAATTCTGTCTTTCACATGGAAATGAATTCATTTTAATTTGCTTCAAAACATGTTAAGTTTTTAATATCCATGGCAAATAATATTCGAAAGCAATTTAAGTCAAAAAGACATTTGGATTTCAGTTTTTTTTTAAATAGAATGGCACAAAAAGTAGAATAACAAAATATCGAACTCCAAATTCAAAACGGAAAGTCCTTTATCAAATGGCAAAATCAAAAGCTCAAACACATCAAACGAAAGGAAAACAACTGTCCTTTTCCTGACTTTTAAAAGTAATATTTTGAGAAAAGTTCAAATAGAACCAAGTTCCACCAATTGCAACTTAAACTTGTATCTTTGTGAGAACAAACAAAATCAACAGTAGAAAGCGAACAGAATTCTTTGCAGATATATAATAACAGATACGTATATAGGTAAAAGTTAAGTCTCTTAAAAAGTATATAAATGATATATATATTTTTTTTACATTTAATCTATAATTTTCCATGTAGCCAAATAATCAATCAGCATAGTGTCTAAGATACAGGAATGTATTATTTTTCTAATAATAAGACAAAATAAATTACTAGATTATTTACCTACAAATGGTTATCAAACTGCTGACGTCGCAATATAACCGAGTAGAACTTGGATATAGTCGTTGTTTTAATCAAAATTGTCAGGCTCAATTTAAGAATCATCACTTTAGAGTGTAATACCACCAAATCATAGTACGGCACATCCGGTTGCATACGCAAAAGGGTCGAAAAAAAATATTCCCTTGAATTTGACAGTTATAAATAATTAATCCTACATTTCATTGCAGTAAAAGAGGTCTGGGTCATAAATCTTTTTTTAATTGGTGTTTCTATAGAATAATTTGGAACTTGAGGTTACATGGTTACTAAAGCTTGTACACAGATTAAAAAAAAAGAGGTGAAAATTTGATTGGTTAACTTCCAGTGATGTTTATTTTCTTATATGTAGGAAATGTTATTTGAAATTTTGTCTATAGTACTGGACAGGATAAAACTTTACATCATGCCAAGTATTTCTTTATTTGAAACAAAGATAAATTCTGCACAATTTTTTGCAAAACTTAATAAAGGCTAATAGGGGGAAATCAATGGTGGTATTACACCTCTAAGACGTACTCGTTTAACATGTTTAAAAAATAGGAGGTGCGAATCAAGTAACTGCAATTGCACGAATGGATGATTGAACAAAGCAGACCGCTCATAATATAACATTAACGATAATACAAAATCTTCTTTGACATATAGATGCTACCAAAGTAACAGATTCAACTACAGAAGTTATCCAGGGAGAATTAAGACAAGTTATATATTACAGCTTGGATTTTCAGGGAATGTCTTGTAATGGTGTTATAAACAATGGAATCTGAAAAGAAAAAGAAAAACCTGTAATAAACCTGTATGTGGTATAGTAAGCCTTATAGCATGTCCATTCCAATATTTCCCGTAAATATTTAAGAAATAGGGAAACTTTTGTTTCTGAAAATTGTATATTCTTTAATAAACAACTAGGCTAAAACGAAGTACTGCCATACCTAACCGACAGCCATATTTCTATTTAAAAAAAAACCATTACAAAACACACATGATATGTGCAATGATGAAGTAAAATTATTAGGGGTTATCGTAAATTTAAGCTTTAGTGTAATAAATTATATCGTCATATAAGCAGGAAAAATCTAAATAGATTAAAGACCTCCAATCAACAGAGTGTTTAAGAGTTTTGAAGATTTTACATTATACATATCAAAGAATTCAAGCAAGTAACTTCTTTTAAAGTTCGAAAAAGTTCATTTTTACATAGCACATAATGTTAATATTTCTGATTTCGGTGATTTGCTATGACTGTTGAGTTGAAAAGGAAAATTATGTCATGGGTGAAAGTAAAATTGGTATACAATGGCTGGTACAGACAGGAAAGCCGATGCTTGTGAACTGTAATGTCTATTCCCCCTATATTACTCCATTTTTAATTGGATATGGAATTTAAAGTTGAGCAAAAACTTACTTAAAAACTATGAAATAGAAGGGTTTAAGATGGAAATCTATGCCGAGGGAAAAAACTGAAAATGTCCATTTAATATGTCATTTAGCTGTAATTATGACAACTTCCGGCCCCAACCAATCCAATAATAAATTGAATGTAAAAAAAATATGTTGGAAGTTATTTTATGTGTTGTAAATCTGTTGTAATTCTACCGATCGAAATTATAAAGGAGAATGTTGGGATAAAAACAAAAGGTGTTGGTGGTAGATACCTTATGTTGTAATATGCAAAGTTGATATTACATGAATTTGCTTCTTCCGTTTAGGTTTTTTAGGATAATATAGCACCTAACGTTGCAGCGTATTTACGCATCTCAACGTTCAAATGTTCCCGATGTAGGTACAACCAGAACAGGCGCTTCGACCACACAAACATTTTAAAGTGTTTATTACATAGGTCCCCTTTAGCATGTTTGATTTAGTATGACAATATTTTTTAAAAGTAGGACATGTTCTGTATGTTAATCCGGTCCTTGGTTCATATGGAAAATTCTCCGAAGTTATCAAATTGGTGGCGTAAATTTAAAAGCATTGTAAAGAAACACGAACATGCTCTTTAAAATTCGAGGCAAATGAAGAATGATTCGTTTACTAATTTATGACAGTAAAGACGGTAAAAGCTGAACGCCAATGATGCATTCAGAAAACTTTGCGACGTAATTTTGCGCCAAAGAGGGAGAATGGTATCTACAGCATATAAAAAAGTACGTTTTTTGTTTGAGCTTAATAATCAGCTCAAAGACCATCATTTATGATTCACACTCCCTAGATTCAATATGGTTTACCAGAACAAATGTCAAATAAAAAATAATTCAAATGTTAAGAATGTTCTATCACCCATTGAAAAGTAAAATAACAAAAATACCGAGCTCCAAGGAAAATTCTTAACGGAAAGACCCTTATCAAATGGCAAAATTAAAAGCTCAAACACATCAAACGAATGGAAAACTACTGTCATGTAATTGACTTGGTACAGACAATTTCTTATGTAGAAAATGGTGGATTAAACCTGGTTTTAAAGCTAGTTAATGCATTTATGTATTTGTATATAGTTAAGTCATTTCATAGATTTGACACTTTGTATTTTATATTGTTTAGAAATCGTATGGCGATGGAATCAGGAGATGCTTAAGCTGCCAATTTACCTGATCTCATATGGTGTAGGGTTTATGTCATTTTCATTCAATGAGGAGTTTGCTTGTTTATGCCTGAATTATGATCTCAACACAGACCCACATTAACACATGTATCACACAACATTGTACATTTTTATCTTACATGTTGGACTTATCGCATAACAATACTATCAAGGTCGTCTTCAGTGTTTGGTTTCCAAAGCTATGCTGTGTCTCTGTTGTAATAACCACCCATTTCTAATACAAAATAACAAAATATTCCATTTTAACATGTGAATATTTGATAACTTAGTTTTTTTCTGCAAACAATTCAATCAAAATGAAACGACATCATAAAAAACCTTTTGATATCTTCAGTCTCTCTTTTTCAGTTCTTATAAAAGAAATTTAACCGATAAATTCCTTAGATTTTACTTTAATGTTACATAATGAGTACCAAAAATAAAGACTTATATGTTGTTTTGGTGTTCTGTGTAAATTTGTGCACAATTCTATAAAACAGTATTTTTTTAATTTGCTAAATATATAAAATTTCGTTATAAAATTAGTTCATAATTACATAACAATGGAAATTTATTTTGTTTCAAGATATTTGAATGACTTAATAGTTTGAGATCTTTAATCTTTTTTTTCGTGGTGCTCATGGATACTGCAACTAAATAATTCAAAAATTGAGAGATTCGCTTTTCAAATTTTGATATTGAATATTAACCTCGATTTATAAATTTTTCAGGTGCTGAATTCCGGTATTCGGGTATCAAATGTTCCTTCTTGGGTATCTGCATAATGAGGTAAATGTTCCGTATAAGACCACAGATATTTTTAATTTGTGGATCAAACTGAATTTATATAAGTATTTTTCATAGTATTGTTACATTTGATTATCATTGAAATAAAATGAGCATCTCTAACACGTAAATTCAGTGTAGGCGCTTCTGCTTAGGCCCTTTTATGTTATTTGCGCTTGGGATTTAGAATGTGTTATTTTCATTTACTACCACTTCTGGTGGACTGTTAGTCACCTTGGGAATCATAAGCTGAGTAGTCAGTGCTTAAGCATATACTCATCACAGATGCCACGAATAATATTTTGTACCAATGACGCGCGCTTCGTATACAAAAGTGACGCTCGGATCAAAAAAATTTAAAACGCCAAATAAAGTACGAAAATGAGGACCCAAAATTTTGAAAGGTTTAGTTAAATATAGCTAAGGTAATCTATCCCAGGGGAAGAAAACCCTTAGTATTTTGTCAAATTCAAAGTGTTCTCTGGCATTACCAATATTTTGATGTTTAGCAAGTCCGTGATACCTAGCTCAATATTTTTTTTGGTGCAAATATGATTTTAAAAGAACAAGGAAACTTTATAAAAAATATATATATATACAAATAAAATGTACACATAAAGCTAAACTTAAAGTAAAATACGTAATTTGATAGACTTAGAAAATTGTCAAGACCTTCATTTAAAAAAAAATGAAACTGAAACTTTGTTAAAACGTCCAGTTATCAGTCGGAAACCCGGTTAAAATAGAACAAAAGATTCGAAGCTCTTTGTTAGAGAAGGCGATAAATGCTTACTGTAATGTTTACTATAGTGACAAAAAATTTAAAAGTTAATAGAAACAAACAAATTTACAATTTTCTTCTCAATTACGAAGTGTTTTATTCTAAAAACACCATTTGCATAAGTTTTTAATTTATCTAGTACATAGCTAAGCAGAACAATTAGATATCAAGTCGACGACATGGGTATATTTCAAGTTGGATGTAGAAAATGCATAACCTCCGATTTTTTTCAAAAAATTACCACGAACGGAAAACATATTAATCCATTAGTTTAGCAATTTCCGTGTCTGCCCTTCCATTATGTGACTCAAGAAAAAATTCCAAAAAATGGGTAACAATTGTATCGAAAAGAGGAAATCGAGTGCACCTTTTTATGTAAGGGCGTGTTTGAGTTGAATATTTTGTCTTGATATCGTACAAAGCAAGAATATTTCATACATCGTCTCACTTCAGATTCTATCATTTTTATATATCAAAGCTACAGGTTGACTTTATAACATAAAAAAATCACAGTACTGAAAGATGAAATATATGGGTCAAGTGAAATACCTATCTAATGAATCACAAAAACAGAGTAGGTGCGTTCGAATAGCTTTTTTTTTACTGAAAGTACTTGACGACAGTCTTTCAAGTTGGATGATGAAAATGCATTTCCTCGAAAAATTATGATTTTTTGTGTGTGATAACTAGGGTTTATTGTCTTCAACCACAAAAAAAATCTAGTCAAATATTTAAGTAGAAATTTTTTTAAATGTTTATGAATTTTCGAAAATTCCACCTGACAACCGATCAGACAATAGTTTAAGTTGAATCAATGCAGACAAGATCATTAACTGATGCTCATTAGCTAGTTGATACATTTGTCTTTTAAATTACAACTGACATATGAGGATCGTAATGGTGCAATGTGGATAAATTTATCGGTTTCCAAGGGCAAAATTGGCAGCGCGTCATCCCTACAATGGCCTCCTTTTCTACGATTGTGAAAATGAACTGGCGTAATGGGGAGATAATTTTGACGAAGTAGAATCCCGACTGTTATGAGTTATTGTAATACAGCGTACATTAAAGGATATTGTGCAAAATAAAAATAAAATGCTCAAAGTTCTTTTTATGGTATAGAAAACATAGCATTTACCTGTACAAACCGGTCCCATGAATGGCACTATACAGATGCATTCCGGAAGTCCATTACTATCCAGTTGACAACTACCTTCGTTTTTACAAGGATTGACAGTACATCCATCCACTAAAATGAAATATGAACAATTATTTAGAAATTACTAAGGCAAACAACTAATTAAGTTTAAAGATCATCCAATACGCATTTATATAAAAGAAAATATTGAAACACTTTGTCATATACTTTGTCTTTAGTTGAACTGTTTGTAAGTTTGATCAAATATGTGATCAAGTTACAGCAAACTGTAATCATGTGTAAAGAACAATGATATATATGCTGAAGAAAACCCTATTGATAAACAGTGTCCATTTCATTTCTTTTTTAAACCAAGCACAACTCGTTGAAAATCGAGCTTTTTTTTTAAAGTTGTTTTTTTTAGAGTATAACATATTACTCCCCACTTCTCTTTCAAAGGTTATTAAGCACAACAAACTTTGGTCTGACATTTATGGAAGAAACCAAATTAGAAACGGTCAAGACACCAAAAAACAGATTATTCAATACTTTATTCCATTTGCGACAATCTCAAGAACAAATATTTTGGCAAGGTTTATTAATGAAGAGACACTTGATCCAATTCTAAAGTTGAAGAGTATTAAAACCCGAAATTTCCGAAATGTTATGCCAAATACGGTCACGGTAATATTTGCTTGTTGCAAACCTCATTGTTTCAAATATTTCAACAATTTATAAACATACATGTACATTTGCAGAAAATAAAGATATCAATGGTATTTCAAGTCCACACAAAAGTGCTGACTACTGGGCTGGTGATACACTCAGGAATGAAAAGTTACAAAGCAGTGGCATCAACCCAGTTATGGTAAAAACTCATCACTGATACCAGTTTGGTACATTATAACAAATAGTGTAATTTTTGCAAACATTTATTTCGAAATTTCGAAACCACCACATATTGCCATGATTATCTTAAAAGGTTTTTAGTGCGTAGAAAAATTCTTATTTCAATATGAGTTACATCTCTTAAGTTTGTTATTGCTTATTACTCATTAATAATAAATATACATTTATTTATTCAAAAATCAGACCTAATGTGTCGCATTGATCTCCTGTATATCCTTCATCACAACAACAACCGACACCTCCATCCCGTTTGATTGAACACGTGCTTTGTGCGGGACATGGTGTTGAATCTGCTTCACATGGGTCATCTATAACAAAATTAATACACTAAATAAATTAAACATCTGTATCGCTTGCTACATACGTTTACCATTACTATTGTTGATAAATTTGAATTCAAAGTATTTACTTTACTTGTTAGTTTGTTGTTTTCAACATAAAAATTCACTTTTTCATTATTATATTGTCTTGAATACGCATGCAATATTTGCCACTGGACGTGAAGCAAGCCACATCCAATCAACCAATTCATTCATGATACAAAAACTAAATGATTAAAGTGTTCGGCAATCTCAAAACAAATAAGTGATCATACACTGTGATGTAATAAATATCGAATTCGATATTGTTTGGAACATGTACAAAAGATTTGTGCGATAAATTAAAAGAAAACAAATATCATGTACTCTCTTTTAAAAGAAGTTTTCAACATCGATAAGTATTCACATGCAGGAGTAAAGTTAATGTAAAAAAAAAACAATAGTTGCATAATATAAGGGTAGACAAAAATAGTTAAAAATAATCTGCAATTAGCATACCGTCACAATGGTCACCAGTCCAGTCGCTTAAGCAATCACATTGTGGGATCAAATCTAAAACATTGACTAGTTTGCAAGTTCCTCCATGTGCACAGTAAAAGTTTAAACATGGGTCTGGAAAATATAAGGGTTATGACAAATGTGCAAATATTGATAAGTTGATGACTACAAAGTTTTAATCACACTGCTTTTATTCATTCATTTTGTTTCTTCTCTGTCTTTTATTTTGCAATTTTTTATTCGTATTTGATTTGAACTTTGAATTGTTTTGATACGAGCGTCACTTATGAGTCATTTGTAAATGAAACGCGCCTCTGGAATACACAATAATAAGACTTGTATCTTTTATAACAGGTTACATGACGAGTGAGAGTTGAATGTCTCTCGACATTAAAAAGACTTATTTTATTCAATATTATAATGATCGAGCCTTCGTGTTTATTATAACTATTTGAATTGAATGGCGCTTTGATTTTCAGCGGTGGGGACATAAATATGTTATATATGTGTGAATTATATCATTTTAAAACTTACGTGGTATGCATTGGTAATCCAACCACAGTTGAATATCATTGCCAGAGTTTGACCCCGACCTAACTTCAACATTGTCCTCGTTTATGCAATCATCTTCATTAAAAAGGTCGCTGACTGTAAATTCACAAGTTGTTTTTCCATTACATTCGCCTTTCGCTTTCTCTAGGGACTGTGGATCGCTACATTTATTTTCCCCAGATTTGCCGCCTTTACCTCCTTTTCCATGTTTACCACCTTTTCCCGATTTACGAGGTTTTGCTGGATTACCATAGTTGGCATTAACCATACTGATTACTTCCCCTTCGCCACAAGTTATTATAACCACCTCATCATCGTCGAATAGGCCATTTTCTGTAAAAAAAAAAATTGAAAACAACACGTTCTAAATGTCATGCGTCCGAAGCGCTTTCCTAGATTTACCTTCAACTGGGACGCTCAATTTTTGAAAGTCAAGGATGTATACGAACCGATACAGTTGTGGAGCAGAATCTACTTACCCTTCCGGAGCACATGAGATCACCCCAAGTTTTTGGTGGGATTCGTGTTGCTCAGTCTTTAGTTTTCAATCGTTTTTTGTGTACTATTGGTTGTCTGCTTGTCTGTTGATCTTTGTCTAATTTAGTCATAGCGATGTCAGTTTATTATCGACTTATGAGTTTGAATGTCCCTTTGGTATCTTTCGTCTCTCCTTGAAGAGCTATATACATGTAACCAAAAAGGACATACAAAATGCATCTTAGGTCAATTTTGCTCCAGGGAGTTGAAATCTAAGTTTCTTTTTAATTCAAAAATTTATAAACGGGCAATTTTGGAAAGGTTTGTTATAAATCATGTCAGTACCGAAGTACTGACTACTGAGCTGATGATACCGTTGGGGACCGATAGATCCCAAGATCAGTTCCCGAGTTAATTGTGATAATTGTATAATACATGCAATATTATTCACTTTGAACAAAAATGTGAATAACAAAAAATCATTTAAGGTCAATTACATTTTTGTACCTAGATGATAAGATAAAAACACCCCAATGAAACAGAAGATACAGTTTTCATTTCAGTAGAAAAAGGTTATTACAACTTGTAACATTCTTTTTACTGCATGTGCACAATTTATTCTATCAACTTATCTGGATTTTATCTTTCATTTTATGTTAACGTATTTTTGTAGTATATTATCCCGTAATTTCAGAGATGGGGCTTTTCTACACTGTTTGTTGTGTGCGATCTTTTATGTACACTTTGTCAGTCTGCATTTCCGTATTGAGATACGAAATAGGAAATGTTTAGACCTCACAAAACAACGTTGACCCCGACATATTCGTCGAGGTTGCCTAAATCAGAAACCTTCAACTTGTCAGTGGTTGCTGTATATAATATATAAACGGTCTTCGTTATTAGAAAAGCTGGGTGTTAATAGGGGTATGTGGTTGTTCTATTCTATTTTCACAATTAACATATTTAAATCTTGTACTGAAATCTGTCTATTATTGAAGACTGTATGTTGCCTTTATGCTGTTTTTGTTTTGTTTTGTGATTGGGTTGCTTTTTCGTTGTTATATACTAAACTCCACATCTTCTTTTTTCAAATTGCATCTTAATCAGGTATAAAAAAAAAGGAGCCGTTGACACGCTATTTACGCTCGTGCGTACACTTGTTTAGTTTAAGATTGTTTTAATATCAATCTTCCATATGGAGTGATAAGCAGTCTTATTTGTAGGTCTTAACACTACTTCATATATCCTCACTTAAAAATAAAATTCTGCTATTTTCACAACTTACAAATTCCATTTAAAAAAAAAGCAACAGGCAATAAAAGTATTAAACATATATTTCAGAATTATTTTTTTTTAAGAAATAATTCATAACCATTGCACAACATATACGAATGTAGTTTCAAATTATTTTTTTTGTATGAAAACGTTTATATAAAGATAAAACTACATCTAATGTTCATGTATATATAGATATAAAGAGCACATATTTAACAAGTAAAAAAACTGCTCAATTCAAAGGTGGACGTAACGTAGTTGTTTGAGCAGGGTTTGCGTACCAATTTACAAGCTTAGAATCTTTGATGAGTTTGACAATAATACCATATGAGGTTTGAATTAATGAATGTTAATTCTTTTATACAGCTAACATATGATTGTAGTTGCATTAAAAAAAAAAAAATTGTTTCTAAATACATGAAATAGTTGGTCAGGACTTTTAATAGACAGGGGATGACGTCTTGGTACTTTTTATGACCTGAAACATCACTATATGATTATGGAAAATAAAACATATGGACATTGTGTTTATATCAAATCGATATCTACCACAATAACAGAAACGACAATCAGACACCTAGATTTACAGACACTATGCTCATCAAAAGGCTGATTATGTAGAATCTGATTTATTAAATGACCAATTTAAATAATCTGGACAATAATACAGCAATGGTTAATTAAATCTATGACAGTTATATGCTATCCAGGATAATTGGAATAATAGACACTGCGTATAAAGGCAATACATTACCTTTGCTTTCACTTTCACTATGGCCTCTATCAAATAGCTTTTGTTGTTTTGACACTTAAAAAAAAAGAAATATTGAAAATATTATCTTCATAAAAACGAAAAAGAACATCGATTACAAACAAAAATCCAAGTAATTATAGGTAAACATATATTTCAATATACACAATGAATATAGTTTAGTGTTAGTTAATAGGAAAAACAGAATTGAATACTAGGATATTCTTAAATAAGTGTTATACATTTACAACTGCTATGTCAGCCTTTTAAATAAATTGCTTTAGTTGAGATTAATTAATGAAACTTTTTCATGATAGTGTATACGGTTTACTCTTGATGATCCGCATGGATTATTTGATTTAAAAGGCCGTTTTTGTAATTTGATTTTTAAATATTATATTGTTAATTAACATTTTGAAAACTACAATTTAAAATTGATTATCTCTGCCAAAATATATTTTAATTAATCAAAATTTAACGTCCCAGATAATAAAACTAACCAGTTTCAATTAGAAAGATTTAGTATAATATAGTCTTCCGAAATTCATCAAAACGAAATGCGAGAACGATAAACGAAAATTCTGAATTACAAGTAACCACATTGTTTATATGTAAATATTAAGTTGAATCATCAGTTTCTGCTCCACAGCTGTTGAACGCTTCTTCAACGAGAGTACCACAAGCCTTGTAATCAATGTTTTATGCTGATATGAATCGATACAATAATTTCTGTACATTTAAGGCTAAATAAACGTTTAAATCACTTAAAACTCTAAGATTACTATTTTTACCGTGGGCTTACATATCTTTAGACAGATTTGATACAAATTTAAGTTTTTGAAATAATGATCGTATACGTCGTTATTGAATTGGCCTTCCGAATTGTTTTGCTTTTATTATAAGTATAATCATGGTATCATTGATGAACTTGAACGATTGTAGTCCGAGGTTTTAAAATCCAAGATGGCGAACGACGAACGATCAACCTCAATTCAAAGAATTTGCAAAAATTGACGAAAATCAAATAATATTGCCAGTAAGGCTATCCATATTTTACATCAAGTTCTTATAACTAAAATCACTCCATACTAATCGAGTAAATACACATAAGAAAATACGTTTCATTTAAATAAAGGCAACAGTAGTATACCGCTGTTCAAACTCATAAAACCATGGACAAAAAACAAAATCGGGATAACAAACAAAAACTGAGGGAAACGCATTGAATATAAGAGGAGAACAACGACACAACACTACAATGCAACACACACAGAAACGGACCAAACATCAGACAAAATCCCACGAGAATAACAAATATAACATCAAAACCAAATACATGAATTTGGGTTAGACAAGTACCGTCACACGTCTTATCGCAATGTGAATTTACACTGAAAAATAAGAGAAAACAAATGACGCAACGTTAAAATGTAACACACACAGAAACGAACTATAATATAACAATAGCCATATTCCTGACTTGGTACAGGACATTTTTAAAGGAAAAAATGGTGGGTTTAACCTGGTTTTGTGGCATGCCAAACCTCCCTCTTTTATAGCCATGTGAAATATAACATTAAAATGACAACTCAACACCACAGGACTACAGTATAAATAAATTGGAGAACACAATTGACAAAGAAACATACGAACAACAGCCAACAAAAGGCAACAAGTTAAAAATTTTAATACGCCAGAAGTGCATTTTGTCCACACAAGATCTACTAGTGACGCCCAGATACAAAAGTTTGAAAGCCGAAACAAGCACAAAGTCGAACAGCATCGAGGACCAAAAGATCAAAAAAGTTGTGCCAAAAACGGCCTGGGTTTTCTGTTAGTAACCAGAACATCTCTATTATTTAGAATAATTTATACTTTTGCAAACAGTAAATTTATAAAAGTATTATACAAAAGATGTACATGATAAAACTGAAGTATCAACTAATTACAGTGAACAACTGAAATCTTACATAACCAGACATTTGCAACAAAAAATGTAGACACATCCGAATAAGTTTAAAGCTCATCGCCAAGTGACGTCATATTTAAAATTGTAAAAAATGACAAAAAAATGACGTCACATTTGAATGAATAAGATAGAATTAGGATTGATTTAAGATTATATTTGAACTAAATACTGATATTACATTTAATAACAATGCACATTTTAATACTTATTAATAGCAAACTAAGGTAGCAATTAACTATATTATAAAGCTATGTCCGGTTTGTTTTGAATCTAACTTCAAACGTAAAATATCGTACTGATTACGTTGAACAAAATCAAATCTAATAAATGAATGCGGTGATTAATTTTCTTTACCATAACACATAAATATATTAGAAAAGACGTCAACACATTTGACAAAATCCGATGAGAATTACAAATATAACATTAAACATTTAAACTAAATACATGAATTTGGGATAGACAAGTACCGTAACACGTCTTATAGTAATAATTAAAAGATTAGACGACATAATGACAAACCACAATCTACCATGTGGTAAAAATGTCCTTAGCTAGTTTGGTCAAAGACACATCGTATGGATCCACCAATTCGTGATGGTGTCCATAAAATTTACGGAGTGTCAATTTTAATCTGTCCTCCTCATAACTTTGTTGGAGCAGTTTCTGCGTAAGGAGCACACTCCTGTATATTAAAGTCATATGGAAAGAATATTTTGTATTTATATTATTGAAATATTAAACCAATGCATGCATCTCTGATTCTATGACTGATTATCGACAAATGAGATTTCAATATTTAATTGTTGATTGCAACCTTATTCACTTTTGAGTTTGTTGCCAAAGTTTATTAGACCTTGAATTGAAAAAAAAAACAGAGAACGTGTAGCACGTTGTAAATTGGTTGAGAGAGCCATGATACTGTGCTGACATTTTCCAGCGTTCCAATTTATTAATTTAACTTAAAGAGCCGTTAAATGATTGGTGTACTTAATTTTTCATTTAAAAAAAGTTACTACTATTTACCTTCCAGTGCACGTTTGTTTACATTCTTTTATAGCGGTTTTTTCCTCCCACTTGCGATGTGCGGCGGTCGATGTTCTAACGAGAGGTCTCGCTGTGAAGGTAACTGCATACGGGAAACAATCGGGGAATTAGAGTACGGGTAGAAAATATTTCAATGCCAGTACATTTATAAAGACTTGTTTTATAGCATATCTCAGCCATTCGATATGACTTTAAATATTGACGCCGATTCTTGGAAACTTTAAAACCATCGTCCTTGGATGTGTCGTATGTTGCTACAGAAGATTTCAATGTTCTTTTAAAATTTAACAGCGAAATTATGGAGTGAGTACAGAAATTGATTTGGTTTCTTGAAATTGACTACAATTTTCCTTCTAAATGGACCAATGATTTAAAACCAAACTCACTTACGTTTAATGACAAACACTAATATATCACTTAATATGTAAAATTTAAAATAAACGAAATAACTTGAGTATATAAGATGACATCGGAACGCCTCGGTCAACAATTGATGAAAAAAGTAAAACAACAAAAATACCGAACTCCAAGGAAAATTCCACACGGAAAGTCCGTTAACATTCAAAGGAAGAAAAAATTTTGAAAATCCATATAGATTAGTGTTAGCTTAATCGGGACCAATGTTGAAACTGTGATTACTGTATTTTACGATAAGCCAAACATCTGTACGGTTTGCCGTTAAACCTCAAAATTCGAGGCACGGTCGAGGAAGACAAATGAGACAAAGTGAAAAGATCAACCCTAGGGATATAGAGTGAAATAACTATAAAATTTAAGAAAAGAACAGACCTAAAAATAAGCTTAATATTAATAAAGTTACAAATCAGTATTGCCAAAACGTTGCATTATGCATATTTATTATATTCACATATGATCTGCATAATAGGTTAAGTGAATCAAAATTAACATGACAAATGCACACCTTTTCATGGTATTTAGGGAAAAGATCTAAAATATTATAACTTTTTTTTAAATTGAATATAACGCTTATGTTTCAGAATAAATTGAGCAGAGACATTTTGTAATTTTGTTGCTTTTTATAGCTTACTATATGGTATGGGCATTGCTCAATGTTGAAGGCAGTACGGAGACATATAGTTGCTTACATTTACGTAATTAGGTGTGTTCTTTATAGTTGTCTCATTGGCAGTCATACTACATCTTCTTATTTTTATAATTACCTTTTTGATAAGATCAGTTATGGTGCTACATGTAGATTGGTTTTTTTTAAAGTCATACAAGATACCAGGTTTAAAATAAATTTCAATGCAAATATTTAAATTGATTGATAAAACTTACCCAAATACTTTCTGAAAACATTACTGCTCATACAACTTACGCCATAGATAAAAACAAGTACGCACAGAACCTGCAACTTCATGGTTGGAAAGATGTACTGTTGTAGTCGACAGCTAGTACTGACTGACAATTTAAAGACATGTTTTCATTATATAGCCTGCAAAAGAAAAAGAAACAAATCACCGCCATGGTGATTTTATTTCTTAACATAGTCATGAATGTATTAAACCAATCAGCGACATTTACTTTAATATATAAAACTGATATGGGAGGTGTTTTTTTTTTATCAATTATGCAATAATAATAAGTTGATGTCAGCAAATTAACAAATGCTTCTATAGATACTTTATACATTAAAGTAAACATACTGTAAATATGTTAGAATTTAACACTGAATTGATTGATTGAACTAAACATGTAGGTATATTTTGAAAAAGTTCACAGTTGATTTAAGACCACAGTATTTTACCGCTGTTCAAGTCTCGTAAATCGATAAAATAGATAAGAAAGGTACATTTCAAGATAACAAATAAAAACAACAGAAATCGCAAGAACTATAAACAGAATCTGACCAGGTGTGCGTGGACAGGGCATACGTCTTCTGCTATTTATGTTAAAAAGACACAATCGGAAATAGGATAAATACGGATTGAAGCGAAACAGATTTTCTGAGGAGGATCGGCAGAGAGTGTTCCAATCTTTTTTGATCGAAATGATTTTTTATTGTTATCAAATGACCAAAATACGCAAAAAGTTAAATGAATCCCCTATTATCTGTTTACCGTCTCTGCATCGATATTTATTCTCAATTATCATCGCACAACAATGACAGTTCAGTCGACCTCATTAAGATATTAACGTTATTGTCTAATTGAAGAGCAAAAGTAATTTTATTAACACGATCCATGTGAATTCATATTTCAAAGCAGTAAAGATAATGCTTGATTAAAACCAATATACATTGAATAGAAATCAATTTGAATCAATTAAAATAAACAACTACTTCCATTCTGAGGAGTAATTTCAAAAGTCCGAAAAATTTCATCAACTACAATTTCAGTTACTTGACTGCTTTTGTTTAAAGTATGATACGTGAACACTATTTGAAGCGTAAGCAAAGAGTTGAGAAGAAAGTTTTTAAACATGGGAACATTTGAACTTAAAAGATTGCCGATTTAGTCAGCAAGAACTTTAATACGCATAAGAAAAAACTTATATATTCAATATGTTTGTTCTGTTCGAAATGCATTATATGCAGTAACTAATAGCAATACGAAAATGTGTTTATGAAAACAATATTTACAAAATCGTATATTAACTAAATCTATTTTTCACCAGCCCAGTAGTTAGTACTTCTGTGTTGACATGCCTCCGGGTGCGAGATTTTCTCGCTGTGTTGAAGACCCATAGGTGGCATTTGGCTGTTTTCTGCTCTTTGGTCGGGTTGTTGTCTCTTTGACACATTCCACATTTACATTCTCAATTTTATTATCATTGATGTGGTCATAATTATAAATAAAGGCAACAGTTGTATACCGCTGTTCAAATTCATAAATCCATGGACAAAAAACTAAATCGGGGTAACAAACTAAAACTGAGGGAAACGCATTAAATATAAGAGGAGAACAACGACACAACACTACAGTGTAACACACACAGAAACGGACCAAGCATCAGACAAAATCCCACGAGAATAATAAATATAACATCAAAACCAAATACATGAATTTGAGATAGACAAGTACCGTGACACGCCTTATCGCAATGTCAATTTACACTAAAAAATAAGAGAAAACAAACGACGCAACGATAAATTGTAACACACACAGAAACGAACTATAATATAACAATGGCCATATTCCTGACTTGGTACAAGACATTTTTAAAGGAAAAAATGGTGTGTTGAACCTGGTTTTGTGGCATGCCAAACCTCCCCTTTTATAGCCATGTGAAATATAACATTAAAATGACAACTCAACACCACAAGACTACAATAAAAATAAATTGGAGAACACAATTAACAAAAAAACACACGAACAACAGCTAACAAAAGGCAACAAGTTCAAAATTTTAATACGCCAGAAGTGTATTTTGTCCACACACGATCTAATAGTGACGCCCAGATACAAAACTTTGAAAGCCGAAACAAGAACGAAGTCGAACAGCATCGAGGACCAAAAGATAAAAAAAAAGTTGTGCCAAAAACGGCCAGTCTTTTCTGTTAAGTTACCAGAGCATCCCTATTAATTAGAATAATTTATACTTTTGCAAACAGTAAATTTATAAAATTACTATACAAAAGATGTACATGATGAAACTGAAGTATTAACTAATTACAGGAAACAACTGAAATACATTACATAACCAGGCATTTGCAACACAAAATGTAGACACATCCGAATAAGTTTAAACCTCAACGCCAAGTGACGTCATATTTGAAATTGTAAAAAAGACCAAAAAATGACGTCATTTGAATTTGTAAAACAGATCATTAAAAAATGAAAAATGGCGTCACATTTGAATGAATAAGATAGAATTAGGATCTATTTAAGATTATATTTGAACTAAATACTGATATTGCATTTAATAACAATGCACATTTTAATACTTATTAATAGCATTAATAACTGTTTACAAAACTTTGAATTTTTCGAAATACTAACGAATTTTTACCCCGGGAATAGATTACCTTATCTGTATTTGGCAAAACGTTTAGGAATTTCGGGTGAGCATTGCTCTTCAACTCTATACTTTATTTGGCCTTTTTAACTCATTCTATTCGAGCATCAATGATGAGTCTTTTGTAGACGAAACGCGCGTCTTGCGTACAAAATTATAATCCTGATATCTATGATGAGTTTATTTACTATAAAAAAATGTTAACAGGAAATGTTATTTCAGTCGACATTCTTTATAAAATAAGTATCTGCAAATACAATAATACGCGTCTATAAGTTGACTGAAATCATCTTTTGCCTCTTTTGTTTGAAGTTCTTTTCGTGTCTGTAAATAAAATAAAATCAGTATTACCGACCTGATATGTATGCAATTAAAGACAAATTCTAATTAAAAAAGAACCATCACAGATTAATTCAAATATTATATCTTAAATGTTTGTTAGTTTACAAAATTTTAAAATGTATAACAATGAAAATAGCTGTGAGGTCTATTTTCACAATAAATAGAAAACATAAACTGCTGACAAGGCAGCTATTAAACCAAGAGTTCCAAGTGGTGAAGTTAAAATCATCCCTTCGTAAATTTTACGGACGCCATCACGAGTTGGTTACCGTTATGAAATATCCGTTTCACTGTTAACAGTGGATATGTTCCAATTGTCGTAACTACAATTCTGTCCCCGAATATGCCTACCGATTTATACTTATTACCGGGTTTGTACTAACATGAGCAACACGACGGGTGATACATGTAGAACAGCATCTGCTTACCCCTCCGGTGCATCTCATATCACCCCCAGTTTCTGGTTGGGTTCGTGTTGTTTATTCTTTAGTTTTCTATGTTGTGTCATGTGTACTGTTGTTTGTCTGTTGGTCTCTTCTTTTTTAGCCATGGCGTTGTCAGTTTATTCTTTACTTATGAGTTTGAATGTCCCTTTGGTAACTTTCGCCTCTCTTTAAAACCAACCATACATACGGAATTTGTCACTATTACATACTGAAATCGTCAATTGTATATATAAGATACTTCAACTGGTGCCTTTTCTGAATACAGTTTTGTCATGAGTTTCCATTACTCAATCTTACGGTTTCTATTTAGTGTACCATGTACTCTTATGTATCTATCTTTGTTTTCGACGGTGGTTTTGTCTAGGACTAACGATTTTAAAATTTTCTATATCGTTCATAAGAAAACTATTTCTTATAGTTGTCTAAAGTAAAAACAACAAAATATAAAAGACATTGAAAAATGATTAGTTAACGATGTCTATGTGAAATATATTCACCTTTCACTATTATCAAATTAGAGACTACAAAGATAATTTATCTAGACGAAAATAGATTTCATTATTGTTATACTATGACCACAAGAAAAACAAATACAAACAAACAGACTACGGTGTAAAAGTCAAGTGAAAGTAGTGTTAAGCGATTTATTTTATCATGCATATACAAAATATTTACGCGTGATTTTTTTCAACGTTTTAGTCAACGATAAGTACTCAGTATTATTATGAACTTTTCATACATTTCGAAATTAAAGTTTCAATTCCTTTAGGTTAAGTTTACCTTATATGAACTTGGATAATTCTTAGGTACCTTTCGGTCATATACAATGTAGGTACTAACATGATTACGTCTGATACATCTTTGACTGGTCAACGTTTGAGTTTAAGCTTTCCTGATGAAAATTCAGATCTGTTCTTCGGACTACTGCAATTACTGGTGTTCTTTTATTTTCTATTTCACTTTTTTCCTATAAAGATACCGAATCCGTAGGTTAAAGTTAGGTTTAATAAATAAAGCTCACTTTCTTAACAATACCCATTTTCGGTAAAGAACTTGTGATTTAAAAGAAGGAACAATTCATGTTAAGTTGTGAAGATCAGAACAAATAATCATCAACAGCAAATCTGTTTGAATTCATCCTGTAAATAACGCATTTAAATGATAAAACATGCTATTTTAATATATTTTTGACAGTGTGATTTCCATTTCATATTTTCATGATGAAATCACACTTATTTTAAGCTTGGATTTTTCTGCGGGGAAATTCATGCTTTATTTTAAACCATTAAATTATAAGAATGCAACATATTTCACTGTATTTATGTTTTTTTTTATCCATTCAAAAACGTTATAGTAATGTTTACGTTCAGTATAATTGACACACGGCCTTTCCTTGACTAATGTTAAGTGCAAAATGTCATCGTTTAATTAACCACATCATAAAGCAAGATTTGCAGATATTGTTGAAGGCTAATATTTTCTGTTTTCGATTTAGGTGGTTGCCATTTACTACAACTCATAACATTTGATTATAAGAGATGAAACTGGAACAGTAAAATAAACTATAACTGAGTGTGACCTCACAAAACATGGACTCCACGCAAATTTGATTTACTCCTCTTGCAGGGGTTCTTTGTCGACAAGGCAAATGCTTAGATAGACGGTTCTTTGTCGACAAGTCAAATGCTTAGATAGACAGACATACAAACATACGTACGAACAGAGGGATACACGAGAAAAAATAATTTCTATTTTCCCTTAAGAATTTAATTTACGGGGCACAAAAAGGGATGAATTATTCAAAATCAAACTTATCTGCTCTGAATTACGTCATATGCATTGATATATATTTTTGAATTCTTTTGGTGCTACATCCTCCAGATGCTAGTATTAAGACATTCCATAATGTCGGGCTTTTCGCAGACTATTTCATAAAATAGGTTGGAGGTGTACTGTTTGATATTTCTATTGCTTTATACAAGCTTTCAAAAAGGTACTGTGTGTCAATTGTCTCTTTGTTGATTAGTTTGTGTTCTTCGTGCCTATAAAAAACTCAAGTCTTCTTTTGAACAGATTTCAACATTTATTTTAATGATTTGCTGTTTCACCACTGTCCAAGTGTAAGAATACGATTCATCCTACCACATTAATAATATGCCTGTACAAAGTCTGGAAACTGCTGCTTAGTGGTTGTCTTTGGTTGCTGTCTACCAAAGTTGATTTTTGTTTATTGATTTATATTAAATCTGACTGTTGGTTTTGTAATTTGAATAGTTTCACACAATTCGCTATACCGAGCACTTTTTGATTAACTATACGGCTTGTGTTTTATTTTAAAAATCGTTATAAATAGAGACACTTTTACGGAACAAATATGTTTCAAATGATGAGATCTATACCTTCTTTTTATGGGAGGATTGATATTTCAACAGAGATTCGGTATTCCAATGGGTAGTAATCGTTCACCCCTACTGACCGATTTGTTTTTGTACTCGTATGAAGCTGAATTCATTCAAAACCTTCTAAAAGACAAAAAGAAAAAGCACCTTGCGAAATTCTTTAATTTTACTTTCAGATATATTGATCATGTGCTATCACTGAATAACCCGTATTTCAGCCAGTACTTACATCTCGTATATCCCAGTGAACTTGAAATTAAGGATACTACTAAAACTAGGATGATTGCTTCATACCTTGATCTTTTACTCAATATTTACACATATGAACTACTTCACACTAAAATTTATGACAAAAGGACGATTTCAACTTCACAATTATCATTTTTCCATTTCTCAGCAGTAACATACCCTCTGCTCCATCGTATGGTGTTTACATATCTCAGTTGATACGCTATGCGCGTGCATGTTTACACTATACGCATTCATTTACAGGAGTGTGCTCCTTACGCAGAAACTGCTCCAACAGAGTTATGAGGAGGAAAGATTAAAAATTACACTCCGTATTTATGGACACTATCACGAAATGGTTGATATTTACGGTGTGACTGTGTTTAAACTAGCTAACGACATTTTCAATACGTCTTATATTGTGGTTTACCATCTACGTCGTCTGGTCTTCTAAGTATCGAACGTGACCTATTCCCGAATATGACTGTTTTGCTGAGTATAAATTTGCATTAATATTAGACGTGTCTCGGTATTTGTACATCCAACATTCATTTATTTAGTTATGATGTTACATTTGTAATTCTGGTGGAATGTTGTTTTATGTCTTATCGTTTGTTGTTTTAATTCTTTTTAGTTCATTGATATGATTTTAGATTAAAAGCAACTATATGCACAGGATTCATTCGGGTTGTTTTCAGTTTGATTTAGAAGATAACCCATGGTTATAAAATACAAATATTTACACAATTACTTACACAATTCTATATTAATATGCTTGTAATGGTTAGAAAGTATATCAAATAACACCATTACAAACTTAATCCCAATTTCATATGGTATTTTCAAAAAATTACCTATGACGTCACTTTTTGTGGCGTTGCTACAATCGTGTGACGCACATTTCATTATTTTATTGTGCTGTATTTGTGTTCTGTCGTAAATTAATTTTGGTGTTAGTGTAAACATATTTTATTAATTAAATTCAGGTTAAGTAATGTACACAAATTGTCATTTACATATCAATTCAAGTGAATAATTAATAGGATCCAGAAACAAGCTGTAAGCTTATATTAATCCGTTTCCTGATTCAAATAAGAACATTTCATATTGTAATACTCAAGGAGTATAATGTTAAAAAAATAACAATGTTACACTAGATGGAAAATAAACAAAACATACAATAAGGTTGTGAACACAAAAGAGAAAACAAAATATACATCGGAAATACAATAATAAAGTGTATGTTTCTGAACGGACACAATTATTTAAGATATAAGTATTTCTTGTTGAACAAGATGTTTGTTATCATATGACAAATCTTTTGCTACTGAGTATGACCGTTTGAACTGCAAAGAATATTTCAATGTTTTGTTCGTAGCTGAAATCCGTTGAACCATGTAGCAAATTTTCTTCCGACAAGAAATGTATGATATTGATATTATAAATATGCTGTTCACGCATGATGTGAAATCGGGGGCAGTGCAACAAGTAATGCGCTGTTGTTTCTATAGCACCACATAAACAAAGTAGTGAGGCCACTATATTTTTTTACAAAAATATGTTGAATTAGAGAACTGCATTGCATTCGAAGTCTTGAGTGATAAATTTGACCTAATCGCTTACCAATGTAAAAATAATTTGGAGGTTTTGTCACTCGAGACTGGGCACAATTCCTGAATGCCCCCACCGAAGTACTGGTCTTATCACTCTCAGGGAGGAGATTCCATGAACGTACAGTTGCCGGTTAATAATAATTCGAATACAGGGCTGTTCTAGTTCGAACAGGGGGATTAGGGACGAGTTTCTCGTATTATGATTATGTATGGTTGCATGGGATTTTGGAACTAAGGTTGATAAATATTCCGGAGTAATACTATTTTTCATCTTATAAAAATACATTAATCTGTGGGCCTCCCTTCGATCTTTAAGCTTTTCCCAATCCGTTTCGAGATATAATCTCTCTAGGGACACCAACCTAGTACCCCCAGTTACGATCCTGGCAGCCTCTGTTTGTACTTTTTCAATCTTATCAAACAAAAGATGTGTGTTGTTGTCCCAGATGACATCAGCATATTCTAAAAATGGTCTTATATGTGTTAGGTATATTGTCTCGAGTGTTCGTCTGTCAAGGATGAATCTAAATTTTCGTAGAACATTCAGTCGTTTGTATGCCTTTTAGTTTATTTCATCAATATGTTTATGCCAAGTGCCATCGTTTGAAATATGTAATCCAAGGTGTTTATGGGTTGATACCTCAGTTACAGTTACGTTGTCCATGTTAAGTTTTGGATGATCAGGTTTGTGAAGTTTCCGTGAAAAAGTCATGCTCTCGGTTTTAAAAGGGTTAAAGGTCACTAGCCAATCTGAAGACCATCTATGGATTTTTGCGAGATCACTATTCAAGTTGTTTACTGATTCTCGGGGGTTATTTACTATCAAATATAAACTTGTATCATCAGCAAACAACTTAATAGTGGACTGTTTATCAGATATGATATCATTGATAAATATCAAAAATAAATGAGGACCCAGGATCGACCCCTGGGGTACTCCAGCCTTTATATTGCCCAATACGGATGTTTTTGGTGTTCGTTGTTATTCTGTGGTTTACATGTTGACATGGACTATTATATTATTTATTTATGTATTTTCTGTCCTGAATGTTCTTGCATTTTTTTGTACTTTGTTCCTGTCACGTAATGTTGTCATTTTAGCGGTATTTTTAACATTGCTACAAGCGGGAGGTTTTTCTTAAAATGTTCTTTACCAATTCAGGAATATGGCAACTGTTATCACATAATCCATGTTTATGTGTGTTGGCGTTTGTTTTTGTAACAGTTCAGTGTTTATGTTGTTCCGTTTTGTTTCCTCTTATAGTTGACGTGTTTCCCCTCGGTTTTGGTTTGTGACCCGGATTTGTTTCAGTTAAATCGATTTATGACTATTGAACAGCGGTATACTACTATTGCCTTTATTTGTTGAAATAATCAAGGTACCATAATTCATATCTGATTTTGTCTTGAATATCATTTACTAAATCTTTATTTTTCCATGTATGTACAGTGTATTGTTGTTTACCTATTTGTCTTTATTGGGTTTTTGTCGGCCATGGTGTTGTCTAATATTTTGTGACTTATGCTTTTACAAATTTCATATACCTTGCAAAGGAAAATAATTTGAAATAATTGTTCTAAGTATAACAAAAATAGTTATAGTGCTATGTCTATGTAATATGTGCCTTCTTATTTCCATCTTTAACGCGGGGAAAACAGGGTGAATATAAAACAAACTTTATTTGGACGAAATCAGACAACTATATGACGTCACAAATGATAAACAAGTAAATAACAGTACGTAGATAACGGACAATTTAAATGAGCAACAACATTCATTCAAACAAACTTTGCACTGCTTATTATAGATAAGAACTATTGAGAAAATATTCTTTTTAGATATAACTCACACTGTTAGTAGAATTTGGTATTTAAATTTCTTTCGATATAACGTGTTATGAATTTGATGGTCTTTAATGATAATTGATTATATTTTATTTTGTTATATGAATGACATAACAACAGGGTTGACATTTCAAACCGAGATAGTTAGTCACACACGATTAAATCTAAATTAGCATTAATAGAAAACATATCCTTGTCACAAGATTTAAAAAAGAAAGTGTGCTCAAAGTCAAGAAAAAGTAGCGGCAAGATATAATTAGGTCTAAGTTTGTATATGAATCACAAACTAACACTTTGGATGCACTGGTCTGCAAAGTCGTGCATCATCAAATCTAAAAAAAGGAATTAACAAAAACTAGACCCTTGCAACGTTTGAAAAGAAAGTAAATATAAGTCATTTTAAGGAATACGAAGGTACACGATTTATTTCATCAACAAAAAATACAAATTATATATGAGTGCTTTTTTGAAGTAATAATACGTACTGTATGACTCTTTAATATCAAGATACACTCTTGCAAAAACAGAAGTAGGTAACGTCAGTTTAACAGAATAGAACCCTTGTCCGTGTGGTTTTTGTGTCAATACTAGTGATAACGAGGAATAATTAATTTTAAGTCGAAATTGTCAGGTACAATTTTGTTACCGTACACTTATCATGTGACGTAAAACATTTGTGCACACGCTCAATTATTTTACAGGAATCTTCTGTCGTTTTCCACCTTTTAATTCAATAAAAAAAAATATATCAAAACTCATTTCAATAACAGAGCACATACACTTTTGTGAAGGAGTGAGTATGATTTAGAAACAAATCAATAATCTAATTGATAATATTCAACAGTATTCACCTTTGTCATTATTCCATAGAAGGTACAAATACTTTGCATCGTGGTTAATAAACTCATCATAGATACCAGGATAAAAATGTATACGCCAGACGCGCTTTTCGTCTACAAAAAACTCATCAGTGATGATCAAATCAAAAAGTTAAAAAGGCCAAATAAAGTACTAAGTTGAAGAGCATTGAAGACTCAAACGTCATGTTATGTTTACGTTCAGTATAATAGACACCTCGCCTTTCATTGACTAATGTACAGTGCAAAATGTCATCGTTTAATTTACCACATCATAATTTTGCAACTATCCACAAGCAAGAAAAGATTTGCAGATATTGTGGAATGCTAATCTTTTTTGTTTTCGGTTTAGGTAGTTGCCATTTACTGCAATTACCACTTTTCATAAATTTGATTATAAGAAATGAAACTGGAACAGTAAAATAAAATACAAGTAAGTCTGAACTCACAAAAACATGAACTCCACACAAATTTGATTTACTACTCTTTAAGGGGGCAAATGCTTAGATAGACATACATACAAACAGACGTACGAAAAGGGAGATATACAAGAAAAATAATTTCTATATTCCCACAAGAACATTGTTTAATACGTTTTTCATTTGTTTGATGTGTTTGAGCTTTTGATTTTGCCATTTGATATGATAGTTTCGTTTTGAATTTTCTTTGGAGTTCTGTATTTTTGTGATTTTACTTTTTGTTTACTGGGGACAAATGAAAGGGGTGATTTTTTTTTAAATCAAATATAGCTGCTCTGAATTACCTCATATTTATTGATATACAGTTTTTAATACTTTTGGTGCTACATCCTGCAGATTCTAGTATCAAGGCATTCCACAAGGTCGTGCTTTTCTCAGAATGTTTATGATGTATTTTCATAAAATAGGTTGGAGGTGTACTGTTTGATATTTCAATTGCCTTTGACTAGCTTGCAGTTACTACGAGTACTTTTAAACCGGTACTGTGTGTCTATTGTCTTTTTGTTTATAATTTTTGTGTTCTTCGTGCCTATAAAAAGTCAAGTCTTTTCTTTTGAACGGAATTTAACAGTTATTTTAATGTTTTGCTGTTCCACCACTGTCAAAGAGTAAGAAGACGACTAACCATACCCCATTAATGATATGCCTGTACAAAGTCTGGAGACTGCTATTTAGTGGTTGCCTTTTGTTGCTGTCTACCACAGTACATTTTTGTTTATTGATTGATCATAAATCTGACTGTTGGTTTTGTAGTTTGAATAGATTCACACATTCGCCATACCGAGTATTTTATAGCTAACTGTACAGTTTGAGTATTTTATGAAGCCGTACGGTGACCATTGGTTGCTTACGTCGAGGTCCTGTTGTCTCTTGTGAATAATTGTGTATTCAGAATCATACTAAAACGCCTTATTTTTTATATCATAGCCATTAAAAATGATTATAATTGTCTAATTAACTGTGGTGTTGATTTTTTAGATTAGTACACTTATAAGAAAAGTAGTATTATATAAATGATAAGAAAAAAAATAACAGTAAATCAGTGTACCAAATGCAACATGAAAAAAATCACCAAAGGCAGAAAGAAATCCAACCAATACTGTCCTAAGAGAACCGACAGTTACACTGTAATAACTGAATATCACAAATAGTTTAGACAAGCACGTGGTATTATTTTGTTAAATACTTTGGCAGGACTCATTTATGAATTTTGACCCATTATTGTCATGATAGTAATCTAATAACTTTTTACTATCTTCTCCTTTGAAACACGTGCAACTGGTGGTAAAATGTATCTTTCTTCTTATTTTTGTGATAACTTTTGAGGCACCACAACTTGTTTCGCTTAAGCTATTCGATTCAATTTCAAGAGATATACTGTTAAAAAGGGATAACTTTCAATATACGGTTGATCCAAGTTTTGCTCATGTCGATGTTATATCGAAATGATATCATGAATATAAAGATTTAAACAAATAAACATAACACAAAATTTGTACCGAATAAAACCTGGCAAAAATTTTCAAATGATATTCAAAACTCGTGAGTCGAAGAGAAACGGACAAAACAGGGATGATCTTAGGTTCTTTCAAAATTTACAAAAGAAAAGACATATCATTTATAAATATAAAGAAACCCATATGTTTTGCCTATTTTTTCGTATTGAGGTATTCGTGTCGTTGGCATCAGTCACTATTCTTCGAATATTGTACATTTACCGAACTGTTAGAGCATTTATTTTAAAGGACTAGTGTGAGCTTTTTCATTACTTGGCGAACGTTGTCATTTATCGTCTATCGTCGTCATAAGATTAATTGCGAAAATATTCTTTTAATATTATGTCACACTGAATTGGATATTTAAATTTCTTTTGATAAAATGTACTATGGAATTGATGGTCTTTAATTACCCGATTAAATTTGATTTTGTTATATGAATAACATAACGACAGGGTTGGTGTTTCAAACGGAGACAGTCACACACGATAAAACCTAAATTGGCATTAATAGAAAACATATCCTGAATGTTCACAAGATTTTAAAATAAGTTTGATCAAAGTCAAGTGAAAGTAGTGGCAAGACATAATTAAGTTTAAGTTTGTATATCAATCGTAATAAACACGTTAGGTTGACTGGTCTGCAGAATCGCGCATTATTAAATCTAAAAACACTTAAAATTAGTATGAAGGTACACGATTTATGTCATCAAACAAATACAACTTATTTATGAGTGCTTGTTTGGTTAATGATACGTACTGTATGACTCTGTGATATTGAAAAAACTCTTGCGAAAAAAAGAAGTATGTAAAGTCTGTTAAAAAAAGCAACGTTGTCCGTGTTATTGTCGTGTCAAAACTAGAGATAACAAGGAATAATTTATTTTAGTCGAAACTTTCAGAGGAAAATATTGTAAGAGTACACTTAGCCTGTGACGTAAATCCTCCATTATTTTACAGAAATCACGTGTCGTTTCCACCTATCAATTTAATAAAAAAAATATATCAAAAATTATTTAAGAAGATAGCAAATACGCTATTGTAAAGAAGTGAGTATGATATATAAAAAAGGAAGAAATAATAGATAATCTACAACATTATATATCTTTGTTATTATTCCTTTGAAGGTACAAATTCTTTAATATAGTTTTTTTTTTTAATTATCATTTGAATCATTTTCTCTATTGGATAGTGGTAAATAAACTAATCTTTTATAAGCCAAAAGCGCGTTTCTTCTACAAAAGACTCATCAATGACGTTCGAATCAAAACGTCAAAAAGGCTAAATAAAGAACAATGTTTAAGTTCATTGAAGACTCAAACGTCTTGAAAATTTTTCAAAATGCAGCTAAAGTAATCTATACCTGATGTAGAAAATCCTAAGAATTTCGAAAATTTCAAATCTTTGTGAACAGTTAATTTATAATATTGACCATGTCAATAATAATTAATGTCAACACAGAAGTGTTGACTACTGGGCTGGTGATACCCTCGGGAAGAATAACTCTACCAGCAGAGGCATTGACCCAGTGGTTGTAATAAGACTAACTGTGGTTCGAAGAAATCTGCAAAGTAAAATGACCAAAGGTACCAGGATTATAATTTAATACGCCCGACGCAAGTTTCGTCTACATAAGACTCATCAGTGACGCTCAGATCAAAATAGTTATAAAGCCAAACAAGTACAAAGTTGAAGAGCATTGAGGACCCAAAATTCCAAAAAAGTTGTGCCAAATACGGCTAAGGTTATCGATTCCTTGGATAAGAAAATCCTTAGTTTTTTTTTAAATTCAAAGTTTTGTAAACAGGAAATTTATAAAAATGACCATATAATTGATATTCATGTCAACACCTAAGTGCTGCCTACTGGGCTGGTAATACCCTCGGGGACGAAACATCCACCAGCAGTGGCATCGACCAAGTGGTGTAACTAGTTATCAAAGGTACCAGGATTATAATTTAAGATAAACGTGAGTAATGCATCAATTGACAATACTCAATCAGTGTTTTCTTGTTTGCTTTTAATTTCATCTAATTAAATGTAAGAATTAAACAAAAAAATTTAAATGACACTTTGTTTCCGAAATTATTAAAAAATCGAGGATACCTTTGTGATTTAAATAATACCGACAACAGTATTACCGATCTGGAAAAGTATCCTGGTTGACCCATATATTTGTTCTAAAATTATTATGTATTCGTATTTATCAAATGGAAGAATACATAATCCATACACATATATCCATGAAGATGAATGTTATTCATGAAACGCCACTTAAAAAAATAAATAGAAGAAGGATATGCGTATCCCATATATAATAAAAATAAATCTGGATGAACTTTATTCAAATTCATCTTATATTGCATTTTTACAGCTCATATATACTACATTAAATGAGTAATAGATGGTCAAATGAGTAATAGATGGTCAGATTGATCTAAAATTTGGCTTGCAGATAATTGGGTACATCACGGGGGAAATGAAATGAACATGCTGACAAAAAAAAAGAAAATCATTGAAAAGTGTAAACTCTGGAGAAAGGAAATACAATGTAGCTACATAATGGAGGGTTGAGATCTCACAAAACATGTTTAATCCCGCCGCATTTTTTCGCCTGTACCAAGTCAGGATTCTCTGGATTTTGTTAGTCTTGTATGCTTGTTTTTTTAATTTTAGTTCATTTTTATGTTTCGGACTTTAGTTTGACGTCAATTTTCACTGAACTAGTACACTTTTTTGTGTAGGGGCCAGCTATAGCCCACCGCCGGGTGCGGGATTTTCTCGCTGTGTTGAAGACTCATTGGTGGCCTTCGGATGTTTTCTGGTCTTTGGACGGGTTGTTGTCTCTTTCGTTCATTGACACATTCCCCATTTCATTCTCAAATTAACATATTTTTACTTTAACTGTAGTGAGGTGAATATCAGCTCTCCTTCGCCCATCTGTAAAACAATTTATCTAATTGCGTCCCCTTAACAGTAGGGTTCCTATTTAGTTATTGGTCACAATTATTTTTTGGATCCCATTTGGTGATATAGCTCTTAACGTGTTTGGGTTCTTATACATCCTTGGCATTCAATGTTTTGGCTATGCGCGTTTCTTATGAAGGTCACTCCATAAAAATGCTTCGCATGCATACAATTAATAAATGTCAAACATTCGACTTGAACATTTTTTTTTCTCTGAAACTGACTTTATCAAGATGCTTGATTTCTTGATTGGCAACATATTTGCTTCGTTTGGAGGATGAATTTTTCAAAAAGCAATCATCATCCTTGAGTACATACTGTGCTCCCCTTCTTGTCAATTTGTGTTTATATTCATATATAGGAAGAATAAACAAAGTTTACTTAGCAGTACCCGCTCCACTCTCCGCTATATAAATGATGTCCTCTCACTAAATAATTAACAGTTGGGTGATTATGTTGAACGAATATATAACATTGAATTTGCGATAAAGGATACAATCGATACAATTAAGTCTGCCTCATATCTGGACTTACACCTAGAAATTTTACAACAAGGCTCGGTTGAATATAAAACTTTATAACAAAAGAGAACATTTCAGCTTCCCAATTGTGAACTATGTAGCAACATCCCAGCAACGCCTGCATTTGGAGTATATATCTCCAAGTTGATAAGAATTTCAGACATTGCTTGACCCCTTACCTCCCCCTCCCCCTTACGTCAGAACACCTGCAATCACCCCCGATGTTTATTTGCGGTTCGTGTTTCTCAGTCTTTAGTTGTCCATGTTGTGTTTTCTGCACTGTTTATTGTCTATTTGTTATTTTTTGTTTTTGCAATGGCATTGTCAGTTTGTTTTCGACTAATGGGTTTGAAGATCCCTTTGATATCTTTCGGCTATCTTTGTGTGTATTAATTAGAAATAAGACAAGAAGTAATTGTAACAGGATGCTGTTACGAAGTCTCCCAAACAAAGCTCCCATAACTCGCCATTTATATGGTGTCATGTTCATTTGATTTGATTTTTTGTCCAATACAAGAATATATATGGCTTACGGGTGGGGATCTCCACCATTTACAAGTATTCAAACAGGAGGGGTGGTGGTAACCCCCAGAGACTTTACCTACATTTCATTTGATTTGTTTTATTGTCCCATACAAGAATATATGTGGTTTAGGGGTGGGGATGTTGACCGTTTACAAGTTTTCAAACAAGAGGGGGTGGGGTGACCCCCTCAGGACTTCCCTTTTATTTCATTTCATTTGTTTTATTGTCCCCTGCAAGAATATATATGGTTTAGGGGTGGGGATCTGGACCGTTTACAAGATAATAGTACATTCTCAAATTGAACGGGGTGGGGATGACCCCAAGGAACTTCCATTTAATTTCATTTGATTAGTTTTATTGTCCCATACAAGAATATATATGTTTTAGGGGTGGGGATGTTGCCCGTTTACAAGTTTTCAAACAAGAGGGGGTGGTGTGAGCCCCTAGGGACATCACTTTTATTTCATTTCATTTGTTTTATTGTCCCCTACAAGAATATATATGGTTTAGGGGTGGGGATCTGGACTGTTTACAAGATAATAGCACATTCTCAAATTGAACGGGGTGGGGATGACCCCTGGGGACTTCCCTTTAATTTCATTTGATTTGTTTTATCGTCCCATTCAAGAATATATATGGTTTAGGGGTGGGGATCTGGACCGTTTACAAGATAAAAGCATATTCTCAAATTGAAAGGGGTGGGGATGACCCCCCAGGGACTCCCCCTATATTTCATGTGAATTGTTTTATTGTCCTATAATCATTTCTGAAGACTGCATGTATCTATCACTTACAGTTTTTAAGTTATATTCATTTGAAAATTTTAGAAAATAAAATCCCATAGGGTTCTATAGTAAACCCCTTCCTCCTTTCTACCCCCCAAAATATCCCTTAATAGACCCCAATGCACAAACGAAACATTGATGGCTCACCTAGACATGTTAGTCTAACATATTGTAAAATCCTAAGTAAATCTAACAAGCCGTTTAGGAGAACCGCTGCGGACAAGTTCATTTTTAAAGTGGCGGAAAAAGAAGAAAAGGAAGAGGAAGAATAATAAAAATAATAAGAACTGACCAAAAACAATAAGTCTCCAAACTTTGTTTGGGAGACTTAAAAATGTGGTTTGAGTGCCAATGAGACATCTCTCCATCTAAGTCAAAATGTGTAAAAAGTAAACAATTGTAGATCAAAGTACGGCCTTCAACCCGGAGCCTTGGCTCACACCGAACAGCAAGCTATAAAGGGCCCCAAAATGACTCGTGTAAAACAATTCAAACAGGAAAACCAACGGTCTAATCTATACAAGAAACGAGAAACACTTGAGAACCACATTAACAAACGAAAACCACTGAACAACAGGTTTCTGACTAACCATGTACTAGCATTAATGATACGATATTAATTGTACCATATGCATATTTCCACAATAGATGTTATATCATGAACAGGAACTGCTCAATAATCCTGAGCACCTTTTTTTATTTCTGATGTTTACATGAGTTCTATGTGCTCAAGTGTGATATTTTCGTGTACCATGAACTGTATTTTTCCCTTTATCTTTATTTGGAGTTTGGACCGTTGTATTTGGTACTGATGACTATGCGTTTCCTATGTATTGCAACTTTAGAATTATTCTACAGAAATATTATTTGACGATGACAATGGATTTACCTTCACCAGAAACGCTCAAAGCCGAATATTTGGCAGCCAAGGATGTACAAGGACCGTAAATGTGCTTCTCTCTTTCCATTATGAAAATACTATAGGACAATAAAAAAAACTTTATCTCGATGTTATTAGACAACTTTATCAACAAAATGAACAATGACGAATAGACAAATGACAGTTAAAAAAACCAATACGCAGATAAAGCACAATGTTAGTGATCAAAGATATCATACATTCAAAACATTTCAAGGCATCTGCCATTATTTACGTTAACATTTTCTATACCTTGGAAATGAAAATATTTGTTCTAATTGTACTAAGTAGAAAAACAAATCAAATACGATGTCTCTTTGAAATATACTTTCCTTTTTCCGTTTTAACGTGTGGGAAATACCAAGGGGATATTAAAGTTTTATCTTGGCGTAAACAGACAATATAATGAACATTCGACAAAAAAACACAAGAAGGCTTTCGAACAAAGAACACTATTATAAAAAGCAACGACAATATTTATTCAAACAAAAGTTACCCTCCTTAATATAATAAGCTTGAGAAAATATGTTTTGGAGATTCATTGCATCAGTTCAATCACCAGTGTAGGTAGATTTTGTGATTTAAATTCTTTCTATAAAAATGTACGATTTATATGACGGTTTTTAATATTTTAAGTACATTTAATTTTGTTGTATGAATAACACACAAACAAAGTTGACGACTCACCCGAAATAATCGAATACTATCATACACTGAATGTTTACAACATTTAAAATGAAGTGTGATAAAAGTCAAGTGAAAGTAGAGTCAAGATAAACGTTGCAATATATTTGATATAAAAGTGGAATATGAAAAAAGGAAACATGTTTTACTCTGTCAATGTTGGTGTGGTATTACTAAAATTTTTATAAAAAGCTACGGCAATGGACACACGATAAAATTCATTAATTGAAAATATTGTGTAAGAATTTATATGGAAAAGACTGACCGGAGAGACACTTCTTTAATAGAAAAAAGAAGATACTATATAGTATTTTGGAGTTTTCAGTTTCACTTTGACATTTTACTTTGAAATATCCCCCGGATTAGAAGCACCTTTTTAACCTTTTTTTCACTTTAAATAAATTGATTTTGTCTTTACTTAAAATTAGGAAAATGATAGGATTAATTTGTTTTTATTTGTTTTACCTTTTTGTATTGATTATTTACATTTCTGGATAAAAACATGCTAATTGTAGTTGCAAAAGAGAGACGAAAGATACCAAAGGGACATTCAAACTCATAAGTCGGACATAAACTGACAACGATATGGCTAAAAAAGAAAAAGACCAACAGACAAACAATAGTACACAAAACATAACCCGATATATTATTGACACAGATGTGTGGTCCGAGACTATGGAAGACTCAATTTCTACTTTGAATGATATATTGTTTAAATGAGAGGGGATAAAAGTTATATTGCATTTTTTTAGTCTTTATTAAGCTCGACATGTCCTTCAAATCGATCTCTTTGGTCTAACAGATCTACCCATGCACGTTATAAATGAAAATAATACGTTATGAATAAATTGCGTCAGAAGTATTTTTTCTGAATTTAGCGTCATCAGGAACTCTTACAGTTAAAATTTTACTGTTGTACAATCAAGGCATCAAGGGACAAATATTGCTCTGCTTATATATATAGTTTCGGCAGTACATAGATGTCTCTCTTGTTCGGTACAGTTTGTTTTAGACATTATACATTATCATGTCTTTCTGATCTATTACGGCGTTGCTGTATGATATCTTTCTTTAGCCAAGGTCACCCCAAGCTCAGAAGTCAGCACTAGTGTGTTGACATGAACTACTAATATCATTGATATGGTTAAACTAATAAATAAAATGAAAATATTTGTTCTCATTGTCCTAAGTAGAAAAACAAATCAAATACGATGTCTTTTTGAAATATACTTTCCTTTTTCCGTTTTAACGTGTGGGAAGTACCAAGGGGATATTAAAATTTTATCGTGATGTAAACAGACAATATAATGAACATTCGACAAAAAACACAAGCAGGCTTTCGAACAAAGAACACTATTATAAAAAGCAACGACAATATTTATTCAAACAAAAGTTGCCCTCCTTAATATAATAAGCTTGAGAAAATATGTTTTGGAGATTCATTGCATCAGTTCAATCACCAGTGTAGGTAGATTTTGTGATTTAAAATTTTTTCTATAAAAATGTACGATTTATATAGCGGTTTTTAATATTTTAAGTACATTTAATTTTGTTGTATGAATAACACACAAACAAAGTTGACGACTCACCCGAAATAATCGAATACTATCATACACTGAATGTTTACAACATTTAAAATGAAGTGTGATAAAAGTCAAGTGAAAGTAGAGTCAAGATAAACGTTGCAATATATTTGATATAAAAGTGGAATATGAAAAAAGGAAACATGTTTTACTCTGTCAATTTTGATGTGGTATTACTAAATTTATTATAAAAAGCTACGGCAATGGACACAAGACAAAGTTCATCAATTGAAAATATTGTGTAAGAATTTATATGGAAAAGACTGACCGGAGAGACACTTCTTTAATAGAATAAAGAAGATACTTTTTCGTGTTCTATATAGTATTTTGGAGTTTTCAGTTTCACTTTGACATTTTACTTTGAAATATCACCTGAATTAGAAGCACCCTTTTAATCTTATTTTTTTTCATTGATTAAATCAATTGATTTTTTCTTTACTTAAAATTAGTAAAATGATAGGATTAATTTGTTTTTATTTGTTTTACCTTTTGTATTGATTATTTGCATTTCTGGATAAAAAACATGCTAATTGTAGTTGCAAAAGAGAGACTAAAGATACCAAAGGGACATTCAAACTCATAAGTCGGACATAAACTGACAACGCTATGGCTAAAAAAGAAAACGACCAACAGACACACAATAGTACACAAAACATAACCCGATATATTATTGACACAGATGTGTGGTCCGAGACTATGGAAGACTCAATTTCTACTTTGAAGGATATATTGTTTAAATGAGAGGGGATAAAAGTTATATTGCTTTTTTTTTTAAATCTTTATTAAGCTTGACATGTCCTTCAAATCGATCTCTCTGGTCTAACAGATCTACCCATGCACGTTATAAATGAAAATAATACGTTATGAATAAATTGCGTCAGAAGTATTTTTTCTGGATTTAGCGTCATCAGGAACTCTTACAGTTAAAATTTTACTGTTGTACAATCAAGGCATCAAAGGACAAATATTGCTCTGCTAATATATATAGTTTCGGCAGTACATATATGTCTCTCTTGTTCGGTACAGTTTGTTTTATGCATTATACATTATCATGTCTTTTCTTGTTCGGTACAGTTTGTTTTATGCATGTCTTTCTGATATATTACGGCGTTGCTGTATGATATCTTTCTTTAACCAAGGTCACCCCAAGCTCAGAAGTCAGCACTTATGTGTTGACATGAACAACTAATATCATTGATATGATTACACTAATAAATTGTTAAACTGTTTACCAAACTTGTTCGAAATACTAAAGATGTTTACCTCAGAAGTAGATCAACTTAGCTGTATTTGGTTAAACTTTTCGAAATGTTTAGTCCTAAAGGTTCTTCAATTTTGAACTTCAATTGGCCCTTTAACTGTTTTGATTTGATGTCATTGATTTGTATGTGTAGATGAAACACGCGTCTGGCGCAGTTAACTACAAGCCCAAGCCTGGTATGATGAGCTTTTGTCATGAGGCACAACAGTTTTCGGTGGACTGCATGACTACTTATAATTATTTAAGAGGCAATGCCAGGGAAAACCAGGCAGAACTTGGATATCTTTTTCAACAAGATTTTTTTTTGAAAAAGGTCTTTTTGCATTGTTTGCACCTTGTTTTGTTGGGAAATGACATTTTTAAGAGTCATATCGGGTTATTATGTTTAAAAAATTGATTTTGATTTTACAGTAAATTTGACTGCTTATATTGTGAAATACAGGTATTAATTTCTAGACAAAATCAGCCTACAATATAACAATTAATATATATTCTAAAAGATGACCATGAATACAGCAAGAAATGATAATAACATGGTGTCTGTTGATATGTAAATGTTTTAATGCAGTAAACTGTCTGCAGTTTATTTTCAATTTTTTTGTGTTTAGACATACCAAAAGTGATGCTCTTCAATTTAAAAACCGATAAAGGTTGTAATGTATTGATGGAAAAATGAACTTCTGCTGTATAATTTTATACATAATTGAACATTTTGATACGATTTAACAAAAGTATATAACTTTGTGGTGTTGGGAAACGTATTTCCCTCATCAGGAGATTGTTGCATGCATGTACGGGTGATGATCAATTCCTAGACACATGTTAGAGGCAGTTACAAATTCTGTACAGGAATGAGGAATATTTATACTGTTATAAGACTGAAATTATAGTATTATTTTCTTGAAAAGTGGAATATGAGGAATTAAATGCCATCCTGCATGTACTCCCAAATTGATTGAACAGATGCGAAATATTTAATTTGTATAATGTACATGTGGTCTTTTGTAGATATGGTAAATTCTGGTGAACAAACAGCTCCGACCTGAAAATATAAACTTTAGAACATTCAAATGATGAATAGTTTAAGTATCATTATTTTCACCGATCGGCCGGACTAAAACGCACTTTTAGTGTATTAAATTTTAAACCTGGAGCTTTTTGTTGGCTATTATTCGTGTGTTTCTTTGTCAATTGTGTTCTCCTATTTATGTGTATTGTAGTCCTATAATATTGTGTTGTCATTTTAATGTTATATTTAACATGGCCATAAAAGAGGGAGGTTTGGCACGCCACAAAACCAGGTTCAACCCACCATTTTTTCTTTAAAAAATGTCCTGTACCAAGTTAGGAATTTGGTCATTGTTATATTATAGTTAGTTTCTGTGTGTGTTACATTTTAACGTTGTGTTTCTTTTGTGTCGTTTGTTTCCTCTTATATTTGAGTGTGAATTCACATTATTATAAGACGTGTCACGGTACTTTTCTATCCCAAATTCATGTATTTGGTTTTGATGTTATATTTGTTATTTTCATCGGATTTTGTCTAATGCTTATTTCGTTTCTGTGTGTGTTACGTTTTAATGTTGTGTCGTCATTGTTTTATATTTAATGCGTTTCCCTCGGTCTTGGTTTGTGACCCGGATTTGTTGTATTTTTCTATCGATTTATGAGTTTTGAACAACAGTATACTATTTTTGCCTTTATTTAGCCAAATCTTCATTAGAAAGAAACTAATAACGTCACAGAACAATCACAGAACGGCCTTTATACATGAACAAACCAATAACCAATAACAACCTTGTTAGTCTTGTTTGTTTTTAAAGGAGTAAAGTAATGGTCGATTTCGGCCTCAAATTTCAAATTCATCTGACGAAAGATTTTAGATGGTTTTTAAACACTTAAGTGTCTATTGTAGTTCATTCAATAAGTATATGTAAAAGATTTTAACTGATTTACTCATTAAAAACGCCCCATTCTAGCTTAAATATGAAAAATCTATCAAATATACCAAACATTGTCACTTTTCAGATGGTTTTTGTCAAAAATTAATGTGGCCGCATCCGTGTTCATCCTCAATCTTTATATATGTTATGTATTATCATAAAATACAACTTACATTTCAATATTACGAATGAACACGAATGCGGCCACTTTCATTTAAGACGGAAACCGTTTTAAACTAAAATGCTAAAATTGTGAAGATTTCATGAACTAATGATGCTAGTACCCGATATATGTATATGTGCATTGTATTGTCAAACACAGCTCATGTTTATTTAGCAGAAGAATTCCACTGTCCAATGAATAACTAAAAGTATACACTTTAACAATTTAGTAAACCTGGGGCCAAAAAGGGGTCTTACATGTACTGAACCTACTCCTTTAGTTCATCTATATGCTCTAGAGTTTGGTGTAATGTCCGGGACCCATTGTCATTGAACTAGTACATAGGTTGTTTAATATTCAGCTGGTGCCCTCCTCCTGATTTGGTTTTTTTTCCTTGTGTTGAAGAGTCATTTGTGGCCTTCGGCTGGTTTTATTTTAGTCGGATTGTTATCTGTTGGCACATTCCCCATTTCCGTTCTCAATATTACAAAAGTCACAAAAAATAACAAATGTGATTTCATTGAATTTTCTGATTTTAACAATTGTATACACAAACCTGCTTATCAAGTAGCTAGAATAACAGATAATATAATGCAAACCAAATAGTTACCTGGGGTTGTTTTATTACCGTTGTTGTTTAAAGAAAATAATACGACAAGCTTTATTATCATAATTATTTTCAGAGAATGACGTATTTGACGATGATGATGTAGTGACAATAAATTGCGACGAAGGGGAGGTAATCAGTGTGGAAAACGCAAACTATGGTAGTTCAGCAAAAACCACAAACCGAAAAAAGGCGGTAAAGACCGTAAAGGTGGCAAAACTAAAAAGATCAATTCAGCGACCCACAATCCTAAGCGAAAGTTGAGGGTGCATGTAATGGAAAACAAACATGTGAATTTACAGTCAGTGATCTTTTTAATGAAGACGATTGTATAAACGAGGAAGAGCTTTTAGCAAGGTCAGGGTCAAAATCCGGCAATAATATTCAACTGTGGTATAGTTACAAATGTATACCACGTAAGTTTGAAAGTTTTACAATTTACTCAAATATATCATATTAATGTCCTCATCCTGAAAATCAAAGTTTCCGTAACAAATGTATGTTTCAGAACTTTTCAGTCTTGCTGTAATATATAAAAATTTATGGTAAGAGTCAATGTCGGAATAAAAACAGGGAAAACCTGTCGCTATTACCAAAATGAACATGTTAGCTTTTAATGTGGAATTCAGAAAAAGAACATTTCAAACAATGTTTAAAAAAAAGGCAAATATATCTTCAGGAATAGCTGATCAATTGTTCCTGAGCTAGAAAACGTAAAAGCTAATTATCGTATGGTGGTGGCCTGGGATCCATTTCTCGTGTGAAAATACCATACCCGTATCACTCTGTCCGTTTATGACTCTTGAGAACAGGATAATACCAACTCTCGCTACATTGCTCTTCAACTTTGTAATTGTTTGGCTTTTTAAATATTTTAAAATGAGCGTCACTGATGAGTCTTATGTAGAAGAAACGCGCGTCTGGCGTACAGTATTATAATCCTGGTACCTTTGATAACTATTTATGTGAATAGTAATAATATACCTCCAGAAGGCTCATTTCCGATTGGATTTTCCCCTGAGTTCGGTATTTTAGTGATTTTACTTTTTACTATTATATTAAAATTAAATATCTCTTTAAAATCAAGTGATATTTAACTCGTTATAAAGACTATAATTAAAGAAACCAGTCTAGCGTGCGTCGTACACAGTTTTAATCCTTGTATCTATGATTAGATTATTCATGATAAAAACTGTGAAGGCATTAATTTATTTATATTTGCACATTTTTATTCTTTTCAGATCCATGTTTTAATATTTACTGTGCACATGAAGGTACTTGTGAACTAGCCAATCTTTTAGATTTGACCCCACAATGTAATTGCATGGGCGACTGGACTGGTGACCATTGTGACGGTATGCTAATTACAGATTATTTTAACCTACCTACTTTTAGTTACCTTTTAGTTCTCTAATTTTTTGGCACTTATTTTATTCCTGGATATGATTATTATTCTATGTTAAAAAACATTAAAATAAATAACATGATATTGATTCTTTTGTAATTTATCGTACACACAATAAAATAATATCGTCCTTTCAAATTCGAATGGGTTTTTTTCCAACATTATGTATGCTCGCTTCTTATTTTTTGAGATTGTCGAACACTTTAATTATTTAACATGTGTCTAAGAGATTAATTTAGTGTTGCATCATTAAAGTCCAGCAGCAAATGTTCCATGCATATTCAGGGCATTATAAGATTTGAAAAAGTCAATTTTGCCGTTAAATAAAAACAAACTTACTCTAATAAGGTTAATTATTTAAATTGAGATTTACAGACAGCAAAAATAGTATACGTGAATAGCAAATAATAAAAACATTTGATATTATATATATATATATCGTACAGTGTATTTCTTTTTTCAGAGATGACCCATGTGAAAAAGATCCAAAACCCTGTCCTGCAAAAAGCACGTGTTCAATCAAAAGTGATGGAAGTTCAGTTGTTGTTGTGATGAAGGATATATAGGAGATCAATGCGACAAATTAGGTGTGATTTTGAATACTGTAAATTCAGATATTATTGTGTGCATTTACTATTGCGATTATGTCATTTTAGACTAAAATGCGATTTTAATTTTTGCGATATTTCGAAAAGTCCTGTTTAAATCATATAACAAAAGTTTTAAAATGTGAGTTTAAATTATTTCGATTATAACCCTGTCGCAGTTTTTCGCAATAATAACAGCATCGCAATAGTTTCTGAATTTACAGAAAATAACTTTTATTAGTAATGACAGGTAAGCAGTCATAAAGTCGAGAAATTTAACTCATATTAAAATAAGAATTAAATAAATGCAGTAAAAACCTTTCACAATATAACTTTGATCAATTTCACCATTGAAATAAGATTTTAAAAGTTTGATTTTAGTAATTCTAATACAAATCAATAAATATATGTAATAAGTAATTTTGCAGTTTTACAAGTAGTTGCTATTATATGTGTTCAATCTTATATTATTAATTCATTCATCACAACAGTTTTGCAAAATAATAGGTGTCCACCAATGACGTTATATATGCATGTATTTTTATTCAAATACTATAAACCAACCTATTTTTGCGAGTAATTTATTTTTCGCGACTTTCACGAGTAGAAAAATATAACGTAAATATAAATCGTCGCGAATATAAAAACTTTTAATATTAAACTACATCAATACACACTGTGCTTAAACGGCTGTGGGTAACTTAAGTTACCCACAGCCCAAGATGGCGGACTCTGAACTCGTTGATATTTAATGCATACAAAATCTACCTTTTGCAACGTTTTTCATGCAGAATGTAAATATTTATAGGATTCTTGAATAAAGAAATCACTAACAATTACCACAAGTTTATTAATTTAGATTTCACTAAAGCGCAAGGTCAACTTAAAAAAAGCATAAGACGTCCGTAACTTTTTGATCGAAACTAAGCAGACGCCCGTAACTTCATCTTCTGATGTGGGTAACTTTTGATTCAAAATTTTAACATTTATAATTTCAACAATTAAAAGACAATTTACATCATAAAACCCCTTATTTGTAACCTACACGGCCGTTTATACTGCTCATTCACCTACAAATGTGATTTTATTAACGCATCATACTTACACAACGGAAGTTGTATGTGGGGTTTGTGGTACTCGATCCTGGTTATTGTTTTAACATTTATTAACTAACTACTGTGTGTCCTATCGACGTTTTTCGCTTCAGACCATGGCTTTTTCATACTCTTTAATGTTTGAGCTTAATTATCTGTTTGCGGTTTACCTTCACCTCTGTTTCTTTTTTATGTGTATTTTGATGAATACTCTTCGACGCAGCTCGGTATTTATACATCCCACCAGTTAGTTATAGTGTTATGATTTTTTGAATATGTTTTTTAGTATGTTTTTATTCTCTCTTTGTATGTTATCAGGGGTTTTACTATTAAATTACCCTGTTGTCTTACGTAGTTTTTTATATTTTTATATACTATGTCTAATTGTCACACTATGTTGACTGCTCTATTCCTTTTATTGTCACTGACTTTTACCTATTGTGTCTTTTAGTTTTATTCAGTTTAATGAGATTTAATGCAACTTGCATACAAATGAAATATGCAGCTAGCTGTAAAACTAGGTTTATTCATATATACAAAATGTCCTTTCTTCAAGTTTTCCCATTTACTGCAAATCTTGGCCAGCGTGTCGCAATATCGAACGAAACGTCCCAGTGTGCCCAGATTGACACCCCTTTTATTTTACTGTCAATGCTGATGAATTTTTTTTTGTGGGGATGAGAGAAAAGTTTTTTTTGGCTTTTTCATAAAGACGGAAAGAAGTTGGTGCACTGAAGTCTCGTATAGCCTATCCACTGCCTGGGCAATTTGGGTTCCCCTCCAAAATCCCGGATTCACGCTACCCTTGCCGTTGCTGGCAGAAAATCAATAAGTGTATACACGCTACATGTATGTGTAAAAAAATACTTGTGTAGTCTACTTGTTTAAAAATAAAAATGAACAATGATGTCTCAACAGTTTATCTGCAATGATCGGAAACCACCCTCCGAACTAGGCGATTCGGGTACCCCGACGTTATACAAAATAAGACCCGAGTTTTGCGGATTTATCGTTAATTTTTTCATATTTTTCCCAATTTTGTTTTTCATCGATACAATGAATTATATCATAGTTGACATCTACTTCGTTTTGTGAATATGTATTCGATGCAATCTCTATCATAAGTTTAAACATTACATCCACGTATGTCGATTCTTTGAAAGTTACGGACATCTCTATTGGTATGATGAAAAAAGTTACGGACAAGTTGTTTTGAAGTTACGGACAGCCTAAGTGTTTTTTCAAATCGTGCTGTGATCGTTTATTTTGTAGAATTTATCACCTGTCCAGTTTAGGGGTTTCCCTACACGATTAATACAACTTTTAAATTCAGTTGTTTAAGTGATGCATTCATGGTACTGTTATTCTATAGAGGAGAAGTATCTAACCGACGCAAGGCGGCTCCATCTTGGGCTATGGGAAACTTACCCACAGCCGTTTAAGCACAGTGAATACACTAGATAATTGCGATATCAAAGACACACGAAGTAGACAAATAAGTGTAAAACGCGAAATAAAGTATTCGCGAAAATAAGTTGGTTTACAGTATAATAAAAAAGATGTATCTTTTTTCAATTATTTATCTCAATTGTTATCTTCTGTTTGTAATAGTGTTTTACATACACATACATTGCTCATCGCGACGTTTGTGGAATGGTGATGGTATCACTGTTGGAATTCAGATCAGTTTGTTGAAACTGTCTAGGAATATGTTTTATTAATCACTGATGATTTTTTACAATAACTAGTTTGATGTCAATGTCATGACCAGTGACAAGTGACCAGTAAACGAAGTTTATTAAAACCATATATTTTTTAAACATTTGTATGAATAAATAAGGAGATAAAACAAAATGACTGTGTGACGATCTTAATTTTGTTTTATTGTAATAAATACTACTCTATTTAGGATTAATCATATTTTTTCTAGAGGTTATTGGTGTATAAACAGGGTTGCTTCGTCACAACCTTTAAAGAAATCTTCGGACTTTAATTCAGATTGTAAATCAATCGCCCCGGTTTACACACCAATAATCTCATGAAAAAGGGGTTTAATTCTTATGATTCCTCAGTCAAAAACTCTCGATTTTTTAATCAACAGTTGGACAATTGAGATGTCGTTACTAATGAGTTAGATGAGGGGTAGTATAGGATGTACCTAGAAAAACAACAATGTTTCGCTCTATTTTCAAGATATGGGATTGGTTGAAAAAAGACCTAAAATAGACATTTCTTATCAATAGGTTTTCCTTTGACGAAAGACTGAAAACCTTGTTTTTGTTACATATGTTTTAGTTGTCTATTACATGATGACATCTGTAGGCAAAATTACAAATAGTTTAATTAGAGACAAAGTTAATGACTATAAATTTGCGAAGGGACTAAAACTACACTATATAGGTTTTTCTATTAAACTATTAAACAATTGAAGTTATAGGATGAATCGGAAAAGTTATTGTGAAGTTATTTTTAGGTGTTCAAATATGTTTGTTTATAATAAATGTTAACTGGATGATCATAAGGCAAAATAAGTAATTTTCCTTAGTGTGGCTTAGATGTTTCTATATGTCTATTTATTCGTAATGGATGGGTGTACTTACAATCCTTGTAAAAACGAAGGAAGTTGTACATTGAATCCTGTTGGACTAGCATCGTGCAATTGTGTGTGGCCCTGGATGGGACCAGTATGTCAATGTAAGTATTTACTTTTGATATCCTGAAAAAAAACTTTAAAAAAAATCTAAGTGTTTCATGTATCACCATATCTTAAGATAATGACCGCTGCATTACTATAACAATACCAACTCTATGTGATAGATATTTTCACCGTAGTTCATAGACATTCTAAGGTAACACTGCTGTAAGAAATATTCAAATAAATGCATGTTATTTCTCAGATACCATATATTTGTAAACCGTACACCGTTTCTGATCAGGTAAATTGACAGTTTAAGCATGTTCAGAATTGCATGCATCGTACGCCATACGATTCCTATGCCATATAAAATACCAAATATCAACTCTATGAATATACATGTAGATACATTTATGCATTTCAATGGGTGATGGAACTTTATTTATATTTGAACTATATGTTATTTGACTTTTCTCTGGTTTACGATATTGAATATTGGGGGGTGTGAATCATAAGTTATGGTCAATAAGCTTATTATTAAGCTGTAACACAAAAAAACAATGCTTGATATGCTTGAGATATTACTGCCATTCGTTGTCGAAAACTTACGTCGTAATGTATTCTAAATGCAGTATTGTCGTTCGGTTTTACCCGTCTCACATCAACACATTATACTATTTATTGTCATACATTCATTAATGAAATCATTCTTCTTTTTGCCTCAAATCTAAAAAGCATTTTCATATTTCTTTACAATGCTTTCAAATTTACGCCAACGATTTGATAAAGTCTGAGAATTTTTAGTTGAACCATGAACCGGTTAACATACAGAACATAACCTACCTTTTTTGGGATAATTTCATACGACACTAAAAGGAACCCATGAAAGAAACACTTAAAAACTTTCGTTCGCCCGATTCGGATTTACCTTTATTGGTAGCATTAGACAGCAATGATACGTAAATAAGCTGCAACTTCAGGTGCTAAATGACCCCATTAGGTCCGATACCACAATTGTCGTCCCTTGATTTACGAATATAGTCCCTAGTGTTGACAGTGGGTTACTTGCCAATATTTTTCATACCCCTTCCAAATTTATTTCTTCATGCTTTATGCCCAAATTGGAAGTAAGGAGGGGGGGGGGGGAAATCACACTGTAAAAAAAATTTGGGTCCCGAATTTTAAAGGAAAGTAGTGATTTGGGCCGGCTGAAAAGGGTTAAAAAATAGCATTTCGGAAGCTGTCAAAAGATTTTAAGACGCCCTCAACACTTTATGACACAATATGCCTAACTGGAAGAACCAAATTCCTCTAACATGTCTAAGGTCAACTTTGTCTGACGAATTTGGGACCTTAGTTTCCTAGTAATTTATTTATTTATGAAAAAATAGTTCATACATGTACATGTTTTAAATCATGTCAGTACCGATGCAATAACTACTGAGCTGATGATACCTTCGTATTTTCTTTTTGATATATTATCAATTGGTTGGAGTATACAGCAAAAACATACAGCTGACGTATACTTGTCTAGGATATGCTTCCATGTCATTCATTTCTCCTCGAATAATGAATGACATTAATAAACACTTCAGGGTTAACATCGGCATAGATTTTCATCGTGAACTCTTCAATTTATAGTTAATTTAGTATTTGGTCGACTCTATATTTCAATCTATATTCAATTAGAAAATGAGTAAAATCGGAGAAATAAGACATTGCACAGTTAACAATCGTCGACTTAAAAGCAAAAACGTAATTGCACCCATGACATCACCTTTTTTGCATCTTTACAGTCATAGCAAACCTTCAAATCAGAAATATTAACATTGTGTGCTATATAGCAATAAAATTCTGAGGATTTAGCATGCAGAAGGTTGCTTGAATATTTTGATATATATATGACTTGGAATCTCCAACAATATTATACACTCGTATAATTGAAGGTCTTTAATCTAATTAGATTTTCGCTGCTTGTATGAGTAAACATCACATTAAAACTCAAATCAACAATTCCTCCTAATAATTCACATAAGCTTAGAAAATATTATGCGCGTTTAGTATTATTTCTTTTATATCGACATACATGTATAACCGTGGGTAAGGAATGGTCAGTACTTCGTTTTTGATGTAATGAGTTCTGTATTAAAGAATGTACAATTTTCCCGAATAAATTCTCAGGAATATTTATTCTATCAAATTTTACAGGGAATTAAATATATGAACATGCTGAAAAACTTACACAATAAAGGGTAAATCTATGTTTGTATTACATTTCAGATTCCATATAAAACACCGTTACAATACATTCCCCGAAACGCCTAGCAGTTAAACAACTAGTCTTATGATGTATCCTCCCTGGATAACTTCAGTAGTTGAATCTTTTATCTATGATTAGTTTATTTACTATGTTAGTGTATGTATGTCGAACAAGATATTCTTTTACCATTCTTTATTATTTTGTCATCCTTTATTCACTTGGTAACGTCTACATGTAAAAGAAGATATGTTATTATCACTCTGGCTTGCTTATTCACCCTGTTGTGTATCTTGTATTTACTTTAAATGTACTTCATATTTCTTAAATGGGCAAGTATCAATGTCTGATTCATTAGTTGAGCGCACAATTATTGAACAACATTCCACCATTAGAAGTAGTATCTATTTACTATGTTAGTTCCTTTCTATAATAAATGTTTGCGGCAGTCGTTTTTCATTTTGTTAATTTTTAACAAATTAGTTTGGTTGTAGTCGATAATATAACCCACTCCTTATTTTCACTAACTGGCTGTCCTGGTGAAGTAATTGGATGAATGTCGAAAGGTTCTAATAAGTCGAATATTTTGATTCTTCTGGAATCATGAATCTCTGGCAGTCGTCAATCCTTGGGAGAATCCGCTACCTTCTCTCCACCGAATCGGCCGAGTTTTGACGACTGGACTCTCTAGATGTCTGAAACCAGTTTAGCGTCAATTATTTTCCCATTTCTTCCAGCGATCAGCGAATAAGCTACAAACACAGTTCATTAATTGCAAAATTGAAGAGGGATAAACAATTTGTCATAGCAAATATAAGGAAATGTAGCAATAAAAAGAGTTATATCAGAGGAACAAATTAAAAACTAAGGTTCGTAATTCAAAATTACGAAATAATCTAATCTAATTTTATCTCTATACATGCCCGTCTATACGTATAACTAGTAATATGTAGCTTCAGAGAAACAGCAATGAAAATATAATTCCTCAAAAGGTTCGGTGGACCTATACAGTAATATTGATGCAACACATTTCACCTCATACGAAACAGTGATTATGTTTAAAGGGTGTTCAAATTTCTATGCGTATTAAGTCCAATCAAATTAAGAATGTGCTTTCTTTAACAAAATTCGATCCAAAAAAAAACTGTCAGAGCAAATGATTGCATCTTGCAATTATGTTCAGTTTTACAATTTTGTACATGTCTGCTGTTTGTCACTTTTTTTTTGTCATAGATCAGCTCCTTGGTTTTATCATTTGAATTATATATTTTGTCATGCTGGGGCCTTTTATAACTGACTATACGGTATGTTTTTTTCTCCATTTGTTAGCCCATTTGATGACCAATAGTTCATTACATGCACGTCATTTGCACCCTGGTAGATATAAGTCTCATTTAAACTCAATGAACATGTATCAAAATAAAGAGATGTGGTATGATTGCTATTGAGACAACTATCCACCAAAGTTCAAATGAAGTGGATCTCTCACAGGCAACAAACTCATAATTGCAAAATATAAGTGCATACACCACAAGCACTGGAATACATTCTACAGCATCCACACAGCACGAACAACAAACCATATTCTTTTTTATATTGCTTCTAACTAGTCATTGTTTTTCGGTCAGAAAATTAATATTCATGATTGTCCATGGGATTGAATCAGAAACTGCGACACCATTGTTGTCATATTTACCACGTTTTAAGCAACAACAAAAAACCGGCGAATTTTATTAAGGGCCTCATTATTGCCAGTCCTGTAGAGTTTAAAAGATTTTGACCGATATTTTAGGATAGAAAAATGAAGGAATCAATCAAAAGTTTTCTCCGGCGGATATATTTTTCACAGGATCGATAAAAACGATTTAAAATATATAATGATTGATCTTTCATACATCACGTATATTACGTCTCTTAGTCGGATACATATCAACTGTATAGTGTCAGAGTAAAAGATGTGAACATAATCTATCGTAGCGTTTAAATAGCGTCGAAAATGGGAATGCAAAAAGAATTTTCTATTTTCCTTTCTTCAGGGTAGAAATATGAACATTCATTAATAACAATCAGGAATAAGCTGCAGTCGTGGTCGGAGACATGTTTCATTCTAGTCATAATAGAATCAGATATCAAATCCTAGATACTATATAATCAGAAGATGTGGTATGTTTGCTATCGAGACAACTGTCCACAAGAGACAAACGGACGTTTATTTTAGTAACTAAAGGTTATCATATTTCCTTCATCAATGAGCAAAGTCCATATTGTATAGTAAGCTCTACAAGGCTCCGACAGGACAATACGGAAAACAATTCGAACGAGAAAAAAAAAACGACCTGAGTTATATTCACGCCGATTATAGAAAAATAAATATGATAGACCAACATCGAATTACAAGCTCATGATTGGGAAAACACATACCTAATGTTGCGGACTAAACATGTTAGTGAGTGCTAAACCTTCCCCCTTACATTGCACAGTTTATTACAACAAGATGTAAAACTCTTTTGAAAAAGATTTGACTGGTTAGAGTGAACGAAAGCACACTTAATAACTAACATAAAGCCTACGAAACAAAAGGACAAACCTATAAGTACTTTAGCACAAACTATAAAGCAGGTATGGAGAAAAAGATCTAAAAGAATTCCCCAAAATGATCAGTAGATTTTGAACCTACATACATGTTTTTTATTAATGGCACCAAGTTTTCCATAACTCTTTACCAGAGGATTTGTATTAGATGGTTATCAAACATCAATCCTGTATAAATGACGATGGTTTTGGTTTTGTGGTTTCAGAGGCGACAGTAAAACTACCGATAAGAGTCGAAAACGACCCAATACAGCCTTTTGGTTGTCCTGATCCGGTTAAAATGAAAAATTATTTATTACAAACCGTCAATACACTTTTTCTTGCATATTTGGTAAATATCATTAAATAAGAAAGTACAAATATGATTTCAAATATGGTGCAATAGGGCCTATGTAGAAATATTTTTGCAACAAACAAAAATCAGACATATTGAGTCTTTACAGAAAAAAAACCTGTAATCATTTTTTTACTTAAATTTCAAAAAGTTTCTTTTCAACTTCAACTGGAATAAATTCTGAAAAACACCAAGAACATACTCTTATAGCCACCGTTTTTTGTCTAATCGGGAGGAAATGAAAACAGTTTCATAAAAGGAAAACTGTTGAAGAATTTCTCTAACAAGTGTGATGTAAGAAGCAGGATACCAAATTATAATGTTAGTATATAAAGAATCTATTCCTGATCAAAAAGCTAATACGAAATTCCTCCCCATTAAAAGGATGTCCGATGACCGTTACTGTTGTTTTATGTATTTGTAAATAGGTACCCACCACAAAGACTGCTACCACATTTTGACCTCTTGTGTCGTCACTATTACTATTCAGGTTCTATTCAGCATCAGTTCAAATTTAATTAACATATTCTTGTAACAAAAGATCCATCCCGTGTTTTCATCGACAGAGAATCAGATGCATATTGTTAAAGTCAAGACTTTGAATTAGAATTCCCTACGAACTAAGTTGTAATTCAGTCGCAGAGTCAGCGGATGATCACACTCATCAGCTGTTCGAGTCCTAAAATATGCATTTTTGGAAATTGTCGAAAAAAATCCCAAACAATTAAGACAATCAACAATGCATTATCCAAATTGGTAGTTACAAAAAACTAAATTTAAACTACGATGTTATGGGAACTTGTGAAAACGGAATGATGGCTGTGAAAAAGTGTCACTCTACGTGCTTTCGATTACGAAATGACGCCTACACAAAACAGTGATCAATCATGTATATTTTCATAACTTTATGGATTTTACACACTGTGAACTTTGAAGTTCACATTATTTATTGGACATTCTCGGATAATTTACTTACAAATTGATTCGGAAATGACTGGATGTAACAATTAATACATAATACAGAATATATGTTATTGGAATTTTTTTTTGTAAGCGTATCTGACTGTATGTACATCTTTTGTGTATCGTGAAATTAATTCATTTTGTTGAACTGTTGTGTTCGCTTTTTTGTGTGAAACCCATCCAGTTGAGTTGTAATAAAATGCTCATCTGTTATAAAAGGGACCAGAAAACAGCGTTTTCTTCTGATAAGTGCAACATTAGGGAGTTAAAAACAAAGAGAACATTGATAACGAAATGGGTTTGTTATAAATGTTTGTAGAAACATATTTGTCATGGTATTGTCTGTTGCAGTCCGAATTATGTTTTTATTTACTCTGACCATTTTAAATGAAAAACGATAGAATGATGCACTGAAATAAAACAACTCATTTGATATTTTTCTATATAGAAAGGCTTTCCGAATACAGTCATCTGCAAATAACCACCATTTTGGCGACAATGGTAATGATAAATTCGCATTACAGTTTTTGTTATAATTGTGTTGGTTTTTTCACCAAACTTAACAATAGCTAAGCGGTGGTTGTTTCTGACAAGTTCCTTTTCTCTAAGATAAATACTTCTTTATGATGAACACACACAGTATACATGTATGTGGTCCTCCTAAATTATTTAAGCTGTTATTATTATCTATGAAATCATCATAAGATAGCATTGTTTCCACGGCACATGCGTTTAAAAGATTGCCATTTTTTCAGGTATTGTAAAACCTTGCTTCTACGTCATACGATTGTTGTATCCTTTCTAAAATTGTTGATTTGGTCCTGTTTACAAAACTTTGAATTTTACGAAAAATTAAGGATTTTCTTATCCCAGGCATAGATTACCTTAAACGTATTTGGCACAACTTTTTGGAATTTTGGATCCTCAATGCTTTTCAACTTTGTATTTGTTTAACTATTTACACCACTGGGTCGATGTCACTGCTGGTGGACGTTTCGTTTCCGAGGGTATCACCAGCCCAGTAGTCAACATTTCGGTGTTGACATGAATATTAATAATGTGGTCATTTTTATAAATTTCCTGTTTACAAAACTTTGAATTTTACGAAAAACTAAGGATTTTCTTATCCCATGCATAGATTAACTTAGCCGTACTTGGCACAACTTTTTGGAATTTTGGATCCTCAATGCTCTTCAACTTTGTACTTGTTTGGCTTTATAAATATTTTGATACGAGCGTCACTGATGAGTCTTAAGTAGACGAAACGCGCGTCTGGCGTTCTAAATTATAATCCTGGTACCTTTGATAACTATCAAGTTCTTATAATTGTGTTTATGTAAACCTCTGCCTCTTCCTTGTGCTCAATAACTACCTCAATAGCATATTCATAAACGGTTGCATACACGTTACACCTGTATAATTCGAAGTATATGTATATCCCGAATCACCTGAATATCTCGAAGCATCAAGGTATCCCTGAGCACCTAAGTGTCCTTGATCTCCTGTTTATCTAGGAGATACTGCCTCAAATTTGTTTAATCTAGTAATAATCTGCTGCATTTGTTTTAATGCTTTCAAATCTGGTCTGATTCCCTTTTCTTTATTTCTTGTTGTTTCTTGTAGATTTATTAATCAAAGATTGGTTTGTCAATGATATGCTCTCGCTCATCTTTTCTGAGTGCCACACTAAATTTGTCAAATATTTTGTATTTTTCTTTTTCATAGTGTAATTTATCTTACAACTAAGATCTTAATCTTCAATAAAGTATGTCATGGGCATCTCGTTTGATTTTTTTCTTTTTAACTTTTCCAGTAAATATCGCTCAACTCTGCCTCCTTTTTTTAATTTGGCATTATAAGATTCAGACATTATGGTTTCTTTAAAACAATGTTACTAAAAATACAATCGAACTTGTGCAAAATAAATGTACGCTCTCTCAAATGTATCAGCACCAGCATCACATTCGGCTGCCTGAGTACCTTCATATGTCTGTGTTTCTCCATTTAAAAGGCACCTGCTCTCATCTTTTCATTTATCATACTTAGTACTTATATCTTATTTATTTTATTTTATTATAAGGATTTGAGAGTTAATTAAAGTTATCGTTCTTAGTACGTATGTATTGTGTCTTATTGCATTTTGTAAAAGTAGTGCATTTATCATTGATTATAAAAAAGAAGATGTGGTATGACTGCCAATGAGACAACTGTCCACAAGAGACCAAAATGACACAGACATTAACAACTATAGGTCACCATACGGCCTTCAACAATAAGCAAGGACAATACCGCATAGTCAGCTATAAAAGGCCCCGATATGACAATGTAAACAATTCAAACGAGAAAACTAACGGCCTTATTTAAATAAAAAATTGAAAGAAAAACACATATGTAACACAAAAACAAACGACAACCACTGCATTACAGGCTCCTGACTTGGGACGGGCACATACATAAATAATGTGGCGGGGTTAAACATGTTGGCGGGATCCCAAGGCTCCCCTCAACCAGGGACATTATTATAACAGTACAACATAAGAAAGAACTATAAAAATCAGTTGAAAAAGGCTTAACTTATCAGATGGACAAAAATACAAGTGGACGTGGATGGGTACTTGTACATCCCGACAAAAAGACACTAGGATTGCCAACTTAAACATATATAGCATGTATAAACATTAGAAACCTTTTACTCATATTACATATCTTGAAACATTTAATATACCTAATTGACCAGATAATTGTCAAATTAATAAACTTAGAATATCAATTATTTGTTGCTATCTTAACGTGCAGTGAAATCATTCATGTATGTTCAGGTCGATAGTTGTTATGATAAAAATGTATTGCATGTAACATAAATATTTAAGCAACCATTGAGTAAATAAGTATAAACACAGGTTTAAAGAAGTTACCAAAAGAAAGTACCGAATTGAATAATAAAAAGCAAAGATGTATTTATGAAAAACCTTGAAAAAGCACAAAACACAGACAAACCCACTAAAACAGATAATACAGAAATTAACTAGGCCAAATATTTACATTAAGAGAAAAACTAAACAAATAAAAGAAATTGAAGCCATAAATAAAGGTAACATTAGTATACCGCTGTTCGATAGTCATTATTCGATTAAGCAAAAAAAAAATCCGGGGAACACACTAAAACCGAAGGAAACACATCATCCATAAAAAAGAAACAACAGAACAACAGAAACAATGAACTGCAACAAAAGCAAACATCAACATACATATAAACAGACTGTTTGATAACAACTGTCATAATTCTGAATTGGTACAAGACATTTTTAGAATAAATAAACCTCCAGCTTATATAGCAATATTAACATTACCACTAAAATGACAACACTACGTGATAGGAATACAGTACAAACAAACGCAAGAACACACATGGAGAAATACATAAATAGATAATAGATATATAATAGTACATTACAACATGTTATCCGGAGTATAAATGAATTTACGACACCACACTAGAATACCACAAACGAAATATAAACTGCGCGTAACATAAATGGATCAACTTCACAAAAGGTGACGTATTATTTGTGACGTTTATATTTTACAGTTAAATTTTATTTATAGACACAGACAAATGTATCAAATGGAATTATGTTTGTAATGGTATTATTATTAGTATTTTCTCACCATGTCAGTTTTTCTTCTAAATCAAATCTGTGTACAAACAAACAAAATATGTGTCAATGTTGCACTTTTGTAGACAAAACGCGCGTCTGGCGTATAAAATTTCAATCCTAGTATCTATGAATGGTTATATACGATCTTGTATCATTTTAAATATGTCATAATATTAAGAGAGAAAACGTATTACGCCCTTACAAAAATAATGAATGTGATTAATATCATTTAAGATTTAAAACTATCATACATTATAAACTACATGATCATGTGATCAATTCATGATTGCTTCTTAGAAACTTATGATGTAAAAGCGTTTTAATTTCAGGTGAAACAAAATTTATGTGAAGATCAAACATGTGAAAAATATCTATTATAGTTGAGATAAACGTAACACAAGAATCAAGAAGTTGAAAATTCAAAACAGTTTCAAATAACAAAACGTTTTTTTTTTCATGATGTTGAGCGTAGAACGTTTGTAGTATGGATTAAATCCATGTTTCCTTATAAGTAGGTTAAAGCAGTGCCAGGAACTCTTTTAATGAAGTTGGTATTGAGTCATCATGCGAATGTAACGTGTTGATTTAGATTTAGATTTGTCATACGATGTGGCAGAGGATATATTGCTGCTGAGAAGTGGGAAGTTGGAAATTGGAAAGTTGAAATCATCAAAAATTAGTTATAGATTATAGTTCTTCTTTCATCAACTTACGCGACACAAATCTAGATAGCAAACAAAAACGCTATCGCATGAACGACGAAGGAGGGAGACAAACAAATGTCAAAAAAGACTTAGATGCTAACTTTCGACGTCATTACGTCTCATTGTCAATCAAATCACATAGTTTTATTTTGTTATTCCAATTCAACTAATTATTGAATAACAAGACATGCGAGTGATGTCAGATCCCTAATAATCTCCACTACTTCCTGTACATAAAGAAAAAGAAAATCGGGTAATTTGTTCCATTTTTTATGTAAAGGTGACTAGAAAAATTTATATCTGAATTCGATTTTTATCTCATATAATATATATTCGTGGTCATGGTGAGCATAACATTATGTCGTGATGATATCAGGCCTTTTTCCTCATAAGTCATGTAAATTTGTTTGGGCAGTTTTTGTGTCAATAGCATGCCCAATTTGATGAAGTTTGTATAGTGCAATCATGCACGAGCTTAATGTTTAATTTGAAATATGTAAACACCATACAATGAAGCAGTGATCATGTTACTGCTTAGAAATGGAAGTAGACAATTGGAAAGGGAGTCGTCATAAGTCATCCATATGTTTCAATATCACGGTAAAGATGTCTGAAGTTTCTGTAGTATTTTTAATCTCAAGTTCACTGCGATACATGAGTTGGAAACACTCACTGCAATAAGAGTTATTGGGTTACAGGACATTATCAATACATATGAAAGATTAATAAATAAATTGCCTTTTTTTGTGTTTGGAAGGGTTTTGAATGAATTCTGCTTGATATGTCTTTTTTTTAAATAAGTCTGCCAGTAGTAGTGAATGATTGTAATATCAATTCACAAAACTCAGCAAATATGTTATCGATCAAAGAGTAGGTTTTCTCATTATTGAATGTTGTACTGTATCCTTTAATTGCTTAACTCTTTATTTCAACTCAGGTGGATGGTTGGCAATCATATCAAACATCCGTATCTATCCTGCAATTGGGTGTTCTACTATACAGATACAGACCTACAAATATCGCTATGCTGTATCTGTATACTATACAGATATCGCTCTAAAGCTCCGCCCACTGCCGGACTGAGTATTGTATGAACCTGCGTGACCTCAGAATGTGTATTGCATTCGCATTCCAATGACGTGTTAATTGCGAATTAACGAAAACTTTTATACGTTCTGTTTGTTTTCAAACATTTCTTTAGAGCAATAAGAATTACACCAATTTTCTGATAACATACACACATGAACAGCAGTCTTTTCTACGATGATAACTATCGAAACTTGAATGTGTATGATTGTGTAACAAAAACAACCATGTCAATTTTAGCATGCTTGTTTAGTGAATGTCGAGTCTGAAGCGTAGGACAACTCGTACACTCCTGTTTCAAATTGGACAATGTTTTGTTATTTGTTTTTACTGTTGAAATTAGTTGTTATGTTAAAATAGATAATTATTCACCTTGAGCAATGTATTATTGTTGACCATTCGAGATTCTTTTTTGTGAACCCTTCTTCAGCTGAATGTGTGATTACTGTATCGTTTTACTACGCGGGCCTCAAGGGTTTTCAAATCGAAAATAAATCCAAAACATGAATTTGTGTCTTTTAAAATACAAATAATATACAGGAATAATTGCAGGATAAAGACAATAACTGTTAAGTGTCTTTAAATATCAGCTGTATTTGTACTCGGCTCGAAACAGGTGTTATAGCTCGCTAAAGGCTCGCGTATACCTTGTTTCCTAGCCTCGTACAAATACAGCTGATATTTAAAGACACTAAACAGTTATTGTCTATGTTTATACGATATCATCTTCGGTGTATGTTTTGTTCAAATCAATGTGGTTCATTGCAAGTACGATTTTGCATGACTTTGGAAATTGTACTTTTTTGTGTGTGTAGAATAAGCTTAGTCTACAAATATTAGACACATTAAAGTGCAAATTACATAAAACAAGAGTATCTAACATTCTACAAAGCAACTAAAACATTATATACAGCGACGTAAAAAAGTGTTCAATAAGATGTATTGAAAAGCGCAATAAAGTTAACGAAGCTAGCGAAATCATAATAAATAAAATAAAAACTCTTAAATATAAAAATAAAAATGCAATCCTTTCATCTAATCAAAATTGATCAATGAAGTTTTAAAGGTACAGAAAAGAACATATTTATACTAATATTTAAAAACACCAACCATAATATAAAAATAAAAAACAAAATTACATCATTTAAATAAAATATGTATAAATCAACACGGTTCTCATTATGTTGTCTGGCCTTGATCACACGTAGTGCATATATGTATATATATTACTCTATGCACTTCTTAGAGAGACTGGCATTTTGCTTTACTCGATTTGTTAGTTACATGGATGTATTTCTTGCTTAAAGTCCTCGCTATTTTTATAGTACCATTCAAACTACAGTTAATAGGTGGGGGTCAACCTACAGAGTTGTAGTTATAATAGGTAGTATCAAAATATACTTAATCAACCAGATTATTAGTTTTTTTATAGATAAAAAACTAGATACCTTAAAAACTTTAATAATGATTTAGATAATGAGGACATTGAAGTATGATACCTATTTATTTATAAAATCTTTGTTCCAAAGAACATTTACTAGTACATAGGGGAAGATAAATGTAGGGGGTGAGTGTCGGAAGTCACTTTTTATCTAACCCCGCCATGCATAGAATTTTAATTGATTATTTCATATAATTGTTAAGGCTCTCTGTCTTAAATAATCACCACCCATCAAATTTTAATAAAAGTGCATTCCGATTCACCCCCCTCCAAAAAATCGATTAAATCTGAAAAAAAACCTTAGATATACAACAAAGTGTAATTGTTCTACAGCCATATTATTCTATCTCTAATTATCATATTAGAGCTTACCATACAGATATGTAATGGTAGTTTTATCAAATTAAATCAACCATATGTTCCCTATACATTAACAGTTCGATGAAACATAGATAAAGAGGTTTGCCATATCAAAGATGCACACGTTTTTAACATTATTCAAATCATCGTATTACTATTACATGATAATATAGTTTGTTTAACAGTACAATGTTAAGATTAACATTCCATAATCATACAGATGGAAAGCAAAGATACATGAAATCATTATGTTTTCAATTATAAAACTTGGACCGTTAATATAGTTCTTTGGATCATTTTCTTTAAATAATCGACGAGAAAAAACTCTTAAGGATGTACTTAGGTAAAATTTAAAAAACCAAGAATTTAAAATTGATACCTTAAGTTGGAAGAGCATTAGTTAAGGATCAAAATAAGCTAAAAATATTGATAGGTTATGGAGCTCCTTTTCGAGATATTTGATTTTTTTTTTAAATGGCGGGAAAAGACTGACTCGGACTTTTACCTGATATTTGCATTGATATTACTCAGTTCTCAAATCGAAAGAAAAGAAATCTAGAATCTGCTTAAATTTTGGTAAATGACCTTTTTAGAGCTATTGAAGTCTTATGTGAAAAGCTTTTCTTACATAACTTTGTCAGCATTACAAACATCAGTCCTAAAAAGCCATGTTTGTGAAAGATGGAAAATCTTCTCGATTTCATCTAATATTAGGCATAGAAAACATAGAGAGCTTTGTTCTACAAATTTATTACATAAGTACGGTATTTGAAAGTCGTACAATGACCAATTGTTGCAAACCTATACGTCATGTGGTCTATTTGAAGAGGTTTTTTTTATTTTTTATTGATCTTTTTGGTGTTCAAACTACAGTGCATACATTCATTTTTACAATACATATGTGAATGACATGCTATTTATGGCATTAATTGTTATACTATTGATATTTTTCGTATAAGACATAATAAAAATTTACAAGTCAATGATGTGAATACTCATTATCGCTATTTTGTGCATTTGTCCTTTGATCTTTTTTTGTGATAATTTTCATATCATGCTACTCGCTTGAGATGGAAAATTATCGCTAGAAACTAAGCATGCACGTGGCGTTGCTAACGAAATTGACATGAAATTGACAACGTCGTCATATGTAAAATAGCGATAAAAAGATTATCATTGTTCATCTCAACTCGATTGCCTTTCTCGCTTTCGCCGTCCCGGCTCAAGCGAGAAAATCAATCTCGTTGAGATGATCAACGATAATCTATAAGTATATCATATATCTTAGGAATACTTTGGAATACATTAAATATATAATCATATCAAAAATAAATTTATATAAATATTCTCATATCTCCAGACGTCTTTTAAAAAATTTAAGAAAAGCTTGCACAGATATTAACAGTCTGTCTAATTGTGTGTTCTTTACATAATTAATGTAATACTTTGCCTGTAGAATACAATAATTTAAAACTGTGAAAATTATCAGAACTCAATACACCAAAAATGACACTGTCCTTATTTAAAAATATTTTTTATCCAAAAACCAAATACCACCAATTAGAAAATTCTCTCCAAAATTGTTTAATTCTGTACATTCAAAACAATTATGCTCTATTGTTTCTATTTCTTCACAACAGGAACATTAGGTTAAGGAAAGTTTATATTTTTCAAGAAGATACGTATGTGAGACTATTCTATGTAACAATTTATATTGGAAAGCTTGTAGTTTGCTTTCTATAGTACATTTAAAAGCCAGTGAATACATATTTTTTTCAATTTTCGTCACTAATTTCTATATTAAAACTTTCTTCCCATCTTTGTTGTGAAATAGGAGAAACACTTCCCAGATCGATAAAAAGTGAATATATATCTTTAGCAAATAATTTACTGATAGGCATTTTTTTCATTTATTCTCATGCTCAAAAACAAATTTAATGAGTTGCTGTTAGGTGACATGTGTTGTTGTAATAACAAATCTTTCCAGTCACGTGGTATGGCAAGTTTAATAGATATAATGTCTACAAAAGTGACATTCAGGTTATATTGTTAATAGCTTCATGAGACAAAAATTCGCCTTTATTATCTACAATATCATTGATGAACCTTATACCTTGCATGTACCAAGATCTGTAAAAAATAGTCGTTCTGATAAATGGATTGAACCAAATAAATTCTTTTCTAACATGAAATGCATTTAATGGGATGAAAATACTCTTGAAACGTTTCCAGGCAGATAACACTTCTACATAAAAAAAGAGGTGCTTTTAAATTTAAAAACTCAAATTCACATCTGCTCATAAATAAATCCTCTGAATCAAAAAGGAAGAAGAATGCTTTGGAAACATGTTTCCATTAGGAGTAATGTTCTGACAAAAATATTTTTACCCACATAATACGATAGGATAACAGATTAAGAAGAGTTATTTCATTGGCATTCATATCACATCTTCTTTTTACACGATCACTTGTTATAACACAGTTAATATTAATATTTTTAGACCCTCACGCTGTTTGTATCTGATCTTACAAATGAATAAAACCAGTATTTTTAAATTTGAACTGAAAATAGAGCCCGGAAAAAAGATAACAACACAAGAACACACCCAAATAAATAGCACTGAAAAAAAGGAGGGACAAATATATACAGTATTGTAAAAACGAGACAGACAAAATTCAAGTCCAAATAAATTGAAGACATTGCAAACGAACAATAGAATGTTTTAAATCCCAACAAATCTAACTGTTCCATTGTTAATTCCCCTATAGAAGCGCACCATTACTCCCTATTACGAGAAGAGCTTTTTTCAAGTCTTTAAACTTGCTTGTTATGCCAATCGAGGCAAAATCATTGCTAGAAATTACAATTTATCTAATCTTAAAAGGACAGGTAATGTTCTTTACACTACAACCTAATACTCGTGGATCTAGCGTACTGCATTTTAAGCCTGTTGCTTTTGATTATTTTTTCTAATTAAACTTGCATTTGCATAAATGATTAAAAGAAATTTTCCCGCAAAACACTAAATATCATTTACACTGCCCCATGGTATTTGCTATTAGCAAGAAATGTATCTATTTAACCTGATTAATTTTGTAAATACCACTACTATGGTCATTGAACAGACAATGCACTGTCATGATGAATCTCAAAACTTGCTTTTCTTATTTTAAATGCATCATAACGCTTCTTTATTGAAAATCTTATTTTTGTGTGTTTTGTTCATTTTGATCCCGCTAACAAACAAACAAACAAACGTAAAAATATCATTTAATTACAATTGGAAAAAAGAAGTACTCCCTACAATAACAGTGTGATAGATAAACAAAACCCAAAACAATGAACAATTATTTTCTGTATGATTTTAACTATAGAATCGTCGATGTTAAGAACAGAATGACATAATTAACCTACTGAAATAAATCCTGTCGATCTGAACTTTAATTTCAGTTGCTGTATTTCGTAGAATATATCATATAACAACGTGAAAAACAAAACAGGAAAACTAAACCCTTTAAAGTGTTCCTATATAAAAACAAAAGAAACATTAACGTAAAAAATGTTTTGTCAATCGAGAAAGTATTAAGTTTTGCTGTACTTCTTTGTCATTTCGTCGAATTTTTGTTTAATTCAAAGGCGTTGGCAGTTTCTGTTCGACTTATATACTTTTGAATGTCCAATTTGTACCTTCCAACTCTTTTTTATTTATAAGTCGCAAACTATGATTTGTGATTTGATTTGTATAGATAAACATACACGTGTAGAACATGTAGAACATAGTAAATAGCTATGAATCTAATATACAGTAGTTGTCGTTTGTTTATGCAATTTATACGTGTTTCTCGTTTCTCATTTTTTATTATAGATTAGACCTTTGGTTTTGCCGTTTGAATGGTTTTACACAAGTAATTTTTGGGCCCTTTATAGCTTTTTGTTCGTTGTGAGCCAAGGCTTCTTTTTGAAGGCCGTACATTGACCTATAATGGTTTACTTTTATAAATTGTTATTTGGATGGAGAGTTGTGTCATTGGCACTCACACCACATCTTCCTATATATATTTATTATACGTATCGAATAAAGTTTAAACGACCATAGATACAGATGTGAACAATCCACATACTAGTATGGCATAATGGGTGTCTGGCGTACCAAGTAATAAGCCTGATATATCTTTGATGAATATTCTACTCCATTCTACAATAGAGAGGTCCCTTTCATTTGTTTCAAATCATATAATCAGATTCTAGATTTCTTTTCTTTCGATTTGAGACCCAAAAAATACCAATGCAAATATAAGGTTAAAGTCCGAGTCAGCCTTTTCCCGCAATTAAAAAATAGCTTATTTCGTTCCTTAACTAATGCTCTTCTGACTAATAATATCAATTTTAAATTCTTGATTGTTTTTTTTATTTCACCTAAGTACTTCCATCCTTAAGCGCATATGCAAATGCCAATCTCGTATGAAATAAATTACTTTATCAATATTTTAGTAATGATTGGCAAAAGTCATTTAAATTTTAGATAGATATACTTTTGGTGATAATTCAACGTCATTAGTTCGACTGGCGCTGTCAATATGCCTTTACAACCCGAATATCATATGTATTGTTTTATTGGGTCCCTCTGTTTCAACTTCTATGCTTCCAAAAACTTTCTAATAGCAAATACCATGGGGCAGTGTAAATGATATTTAGGGTTTTGCGGGAAAATTTCTTTTAATCATTTATGCAAATGCAATTATAATTAGAAAAAATGATCAAAAGCAACAGGCTTATAATGCAGTAAGCTAGATCCACGAGTTTAGGTTATAGTGTAAAGAAGAATATTACCTGTCCTTTTAAGATTAAATAAATGGTAAATTCGTTTGATTTACAATTTTTGATTTTATCCATAAAACACAAAAACCTAAAACAAATTATCGCAAATGAGTAATGGTTCGAATAACTGAAATTTAATACTTAGTTCAGTCGTTTAAACTATTTCTATAAAATCAGAATGCAAACTGTGATTTGGATGATCAAAACTTGTTTGTCTATTTTTTTTATGAAACAGTATGTAAAACTTAGTTAGTAGATTACTCCAGCTGTGGAACAAAAAATGTTCCACCTCAGGATGGTTTCACAGGAAATCTCTGTCAGTCTTATTTATTGCAAATTGATGTTCCTAATTCCTTTTTTGTACACAACTACGTAAAGTTTATAACGTTTTTTCCATGACGTATTATTTGTAAATTGATATCCAGAATAAATAAAATAAGATAAATGGAAAGAAAATTAGTTATACAGTTCAATCCGCGTACAATGACTTTATGACACTTATAAGCTAACGTACTTAACTTTTAAATTAAGTTTCTTACTCTGATTATTTTCCTTTTTGTATACTGTATTACCTTTTATCTTCAGTTTCCTGCTCTGGTTAATTCCGATTGATATTTTATCGTTTGAATCAAATGTGGACATAAATAGGGTGTTAGTCATGTGTTTTCTATATAAGGGATACGTATGAATACACCTAGATCTGCTTTGAAAATATAATATCTAAATAATGTTTGGATGTATAATTGCTTATACAACCGTCGTATACTCGTTTATATACTAAGTAATACCATCTCTTTCAAATCACTTTCTAAAATATTAAAATGCATTAAGGCCGTCTAGTTTATAGACACGAATACTTTTGTGATTTCCATACGCATGTAACTTATTTGATAATACAGGAATAAAAGTTTTATTTTTTTTGATCAGATGAATCTGTCACGATGACTGATTCCGAACACTTAAGTAAAAAATATCTATCAATTATCAATTAAAACTTATAACAAGTAATTTTAGTCGTTTAGAATTTTCCGCGGAGTTCGGTAATTTTTGTTATTTTACTTTTTCGAGTCAATGTCCCTTGTATGCAAACCATACATATACGTCCTTATTCATATTAGATCAAAAGCCAATTTCGAATGAAATGTTAGGAACTGTCTTTACACCCAAAACGGCATAGTTAAATACCCAAAGAGAAGTTCATATCGAATAGTTAGAACTCAAATTGTCCCAAGTTATGTATGTAATGAAACAATTAATTCCATAGAAGTATAATGAACTTTGTGCATACATTTGTTTACTGTTGAAATCTTGATGTAGTATTGTTATTGTGCTACGATTTATTGGTGTACACCCTAGATTTACTTATATTCACATAAAGATAGAAAAAACACGCATTGTCCTGAAATTAAAAAGTCTATCAGGAGCCTGTAATTCAGTGATTGTCGTTTGTTTATGTGTTACATTATAGGCGGATCCAGGGGGGCTGGGGGGCCCGCCCCTCCCCCTTTCGTGGGAAAAATTTGGTTGATTATATAGGAAATCATTGAAGCATGACTGGAACGGGCCCCCGTTAGGTCAGTCAGCGCCCCCTCCCCCTTAGGAAAAGTTCTGGATCCGCCACTGTACATATTTGTTTTTAGTTCATTTTTTTACATAAATAAGGCCGTTAGTTTTCTCGTTTGAATTGTTTTACATTGTCTTATCGGGGCCTTTTATAGCTGACTATGCGGTATGGGCTTTGCTCATTGTTGAAGGCCGTACGGTGACCTATAGGTGTTAATGTCTGTGTCATTTTGGTCTTTTGTGGATAGTTATCTCATTGGCAATCATACCACATCTTCTTTTTTATATATAGTAAATTAAACGATCTTACATCAGGTTTGTGCTGTATTTTATTCTACATTAAAAAGGTAAATCATGGTAATTATGCAAAATTATATAAATATAAGATTTAAATACTATTTAATACCAGGTACACGAAATAAATCAAAATTTGCTTAATAATATTTTGTTAGGGTTAGATAATTATCCAATTTAACTGCCGAATGTTAAAATCTACTTTTTTATTATTTATTCAAACTGAATTTACATGCTTCAATTGCGAAAGGCCAGTACATGAATACCACTAGGTCGGTGCTTTTTCTGTCGATCTTCTACAACAAATTTAAACATTTATTAATGGTTTCTTATTAAAACTCTTTAGTGTTGGTGTATTCTATACTATTTTGCAAACACCTTGTCCGACCGTCGGTTCTTCCATCTGTCCATCTGTTCGGTCGTCCATAAAATATTTTCGTCACACTTTTCTTACTTGAACGTAATTTTTTATCAGTAGTTTGACACTGATGTGTTGTGAAGTAAAAACAGTTTTCCTTTCTGTCAAACACCTTGTCCCTGTTTTCAGATACATTGAATTACAAGTTGGGTTATACTTAGCTCAACCACACGCGCAACTTCTAGTTTTCTTATATAGTATGAAGTAAGTACAGTGACCCCATGTTTGTCTTTTTAATTTTATGGAAGTATTTGTATGACCTATCTTTTCATATGTTATTTCAAAATTCTTTTAACTAGTTTTATTTCGATCAAATTAAACAGCTTGATCGTGCATAATCCTTACACAATATTGAGCAATTGACAAATGTTTCTTAAAAACAAAGGCAGTACACCTTATGGTTAATTAATTATTTGGCGGTAAAACGATAGAATCAAAAGTTCTAGTACATTGATGTAATTTGTGCTCCGGTTTTCTCCTATTGCGATCTAAAGTGGATTTGAACAGGTTATTTAAAATTTTAAATGTTTGTTACAAACAACTATAAAAACGCATCCAAATATATATATATATATATATTTATATAAAAGCAAGGCTTGGGTGCATTTTTACAAATACAACTAACGTCAAATATAAAAAGATTTCAAAAGTCATTTAATGACTTTTTAATGAAAGTTCGATGAATAAATCTAGATTTAGACATATTTGTTTTGGGAGTTACAATAAATATGTACTTTAATATTAAGTGCATTACTGTAGAAGTACAAGCTTATTATTTGCTTGAAAAGAAAATAACAAAAATGAAAATAAAATAATTGTGATAGCAGTAGCTAGAAGCTCTTTTGGCCATTATTGCTTATCTTTCATGTGTGCATGAAGTCAGTAGAATGCAATACAGATATTTTTGATAGTTCATGCAGAAAATAGAAAAACGGAGAACATCGATTTCCGCCATGTTGACTTATTATTTCATTTTGTCATGTTGGACATTTTGCGGTTTACAGTTGCTCTTTCAAAAGCTTCCGTAAAACTAAAGGCTTTAAAGAGACTGTGTCGCTTAACAAGGTTTATGTACAGCTTCAAAAATGGACACTCTCCTACATTGTAGACTGAATTGAACTCAAGACATAAATCTCTTTTTTGTTGATCTGATCATTTTCTGTTTTCAATTTCTCTCTTACATTTTGCCTCAATCACAAGAGAGGATAAACAAATTGTCTTTTAAGGGTAATAGGCAGTAACTCTTTAACTTGATAAATACCTTTATTAAAGAACAATAACTTAAATAGGGAGTCAACTGAAAAACTCGGCCATTAGACTTATTTGTAGATCTTGTCTTAGTAATCATTTTTGGTGTGTTTAGTTTCAGACTATCTATTATAATTTTTGATATAGTAGGCAAAAATTAAACCCTAGTTGGTAAAATTTGTCATTCTAGGGCAATAAATCCCAAAGGATGTCGACTGAAAGTTCTACGTAATAGACAATTGGTAGAGCTCACCATTCTGAAAATTTCTGACGGAGACTACGGACGTATACAAAGCTCACTCTGCACTATGTTTTTCGTTTATTTTTCGATTCCAAATAAAGTTAAAGAAAACACAAAAATAGTAAAATTCGTCTTGGTAATACCTTATATAAGGGGTTGACTGACGATTTCAGTAAAGTTGACTCTTTTGTAGATCTTGTCCTACTGTTTATTTATTTTTTGTTTTATTTTCTATCTATTTACTATAGTTTCCGCATACTATACGAAATTGTTTGAATTTGCCTGTGAAGGGCAATCATTCCTATAAGAAGTTTTTATTCATTTAGAATAAAATTGAGAATGATAACGGGGAATGTGTCAAAGAGACAACAACACGACAAAAGAGCAGAATACGGCCCAAGGCGACCAATTGGTCTTCAACAAAGTAAAAAAACAACATACAAGACTACTAAAGGCCAGAGGCTCCTGACCTGGGTCAGGCGGCAGGGTTTATTTGAAGATATTGTTGTCAAGATAATTTTTTAGGTTTACAGTTTATGTCTTTCTTCTATGATTTCCACAAACAAGTCTTCTTTCAAGAACAGGAAAATACTACGAGAAATCGACTGACAAAAGTGACCACGTGATATTCATAAGTCAATTCTGAGGAAATTAATAAAAATTAACATGACTGTATGTATCTATAGAAGCAGCCAAACATATTACTAAAAATAAAGTCAGTAAAAAGAAATAAAGTACTCGTATGATGTATATTGTCCTGATATAGATAAAATCATAGTTAATATTAAATGGTTTAATAAACAGATAACCACCCAACTTATAAATACCACCCATTTAAGTTGCATATATCAAATAAATTGTGGATAATTGGATATTTGTACTCATAATGAGATGAACCAATAAAAGTACCATCACCACGATTTGTTGCGTTATTAAGCAGGATATATAACGAAAGTATACAGATTGATCGTCATTCAGTATAATCTGTTCAATACATCAGTACATCATTACAACTATGAAGTTACAGGTACTATGCGTACTTGTATTTGTCTGTGGAGTTAGTTGTATGAACCGAAATATTTTCAGAAAGTATTTAGGTAAGTTAAATAAAGCAATTTTAATATTCAAATTACTATGCTTTTTAAAGTAATGTTTACATTTTACTATGATAAGAAAGAGATCTAGAAAGAAGACAATAACAATTCTTAAGTCCAATCAAAATAGGAAAATAACAGTAACTGTATAATTTCAGAACGTATTTAGGCAAGTTTTAACAAGCAATTTTGAAATTCAAATTACTGTGTAAGTTAAAGTAATCATCTACATTATTATGATAAGAAAAAGATCGAGAAAGGACACAATAACAATTCTTGATTCTAATCAAAAGAAATGTTGCAATAATAATTCATAAGTTCAATCACAATAATTAACGAACGGCAAAAACAATAACTAAATATTTTTAGAACGTATTCAGGAAAGTTTAATCAATCAATTTTAATATACAGATTACTATGTACTTTAACGTGTACTTCATATATAAACTCTAAAAATAAAGAGGAGACAGTAAGGGTCAATAACAATTCATAATATCAATCAAAATAGTAAACGAAAGACCACAACAATAACTAAACAATTTTCGGATGAGCAATTTCAATATGCAAATTACCATGTATTTCAAATAACTCTTCATATATTACTATAAAAAGATGGAGAAACAGAGAGGGTGCAATACAAATGCACAAGTACAATCGAAATAGTCAAAGAAAATACATACAACAATACCTTAACACAAGTAACAAAGAAAGTTATGACTTCAGCTTTCAGAAGTTTGAATGCAATAACGTCCTTGTGAGCAATCGTATTAACTGATATATATATATATATATATATATATATATATATATATATAATATATAAAAGAGGGACGAAAGATACCAAAGGGACAGTCAAACTCATAAATCTGAAACAAACTGACAACGCCATGGCTAAAAATGAAAAAGACAAACAGAAAAACAATAGTACACATGACACAACATAGAAAACTAAAGAATAAACAACACGAACCCCACCAAAAACTAGGGGTGATCTCAGGTGCTCCGGAAGGGTAAGCAGATCCTGCTCCACATGTTGCACCCGTCGTGTTGCTTATGTGATTACAAACATATTGTATAAATGTCTAAGAATATAACTTAAACACACTAATTAATACATTAAAAAGTTCTATTAGATGTTAAATAGACATACGCAATATTTCTCTAAACAAATTAGCTTCATCAGGCGTGTGCATCTCTCAAGCTGAAATCGGATGCATGACAAAAAATATTTGTGTAGCTAAATCTATACAAGAGTTGAGGAAAAGTGTAACATATTGATTGATGTTGCATAAAATATGTTTGTAGCTACAACTACATGAACTTGGAATAAAAGTTTAACACATTTATAGATGTTCGATAATTGTATGAATTTCTATAAATTAATTTGTATGATTTCAAGATAATTATGGTTTTGATTAGTTTTTAAATCTTTTTTCGTCTCTCTCATTGAGTCCATCAGGTTCAAGAGTTCGTAACTGGTGCATCCAAAATCTCTTTCTTTTTTGTCTTCCTTGTGTATCCCAATTTTGATTTTTCTCAATGATTTGAAATGTGACGTTTTCAAAATCATGTCCTGCTCTTCAAAGGTGTCTTGTAATTGGGCAGTTCCTTTCTTTTGTATAAAATGACCGATGGTTATTTAGTCGGATGTTAAATGGTGTTTCTGTTTCACCAACATATTGTATTTTGCAAGTTCCACACGTTAGAACATAAATGCAATTTTGCGTTTTGCAATTTGATGTTATGAATATGTTGTATTTTTTCTTTGTGACTGTGCTGACGAATTGGGTTTCGATAGTGGCGACTCTGCAGCACTTACAATTGCCCCTTCCGCATGGTGTATAACCTCCGATTGTTGATATCTCCTGTTTAGATACTTTGGATGTTACTAGAATATCTTTGAGGTTTTTGGGTCTGCGGTAAGCCATAACGGGAGGTGATGGAAAAATCTCTTTTAAGGAAGGATCATTTTCAATAGGACGCCAGTGTTTGTGGACAATTGATGAACGATTTGTCAGGTCAGGATGAAAGCTAACAACAAACGGGATTTTATTTGTCTGGGCCGTCTTTTCTTTGTATTCAAGTAGGTTTGTTCGGTCTTTTTCTTTTGCTTTACCGAAAGCTTCTGAAATATTTTTGTTCTTATAACCTCTTGATTTAAGTTGCTGTCTGAGTTGCCCCAAACGATGGTTTAATTTTGATTCCGATGAACAAATCCGTTTTAACCTGATGGCTTGGCTGTACGGAATGCTCCTGGAGCAGTGTTTCGGGTGGCAACTCTTTGGAGAGAGAAATTGGTGTTTATCAGTTTTTTTGGTGTGAAGGTCGGTTGTCATGACTCCGTTTTCTAAAGTTATGATGGTGTTTTGTCTAGTAGAACTTCGATTATCGAAAAATCGATAACTCGAAAAAAAAATAATTATGGTCCCTTCAAGTTTCAGTCTTCTTGTCCATACGGACCACCAGAGTTTAACGGATCTGCGACATTTATCCAATGCCATGCAGTGGTGTCAATAATTAAGCGTCAATATACACTTTTGATTGAACATCTGTATACAACACTCAAAGCCGTTCGTTTATAATTACTATAATTATTACATAGGATGCAACAATTAATGTATATAATTATCGTGGTTTACTATTGCAATAAAATCATTACTTCACATGTGAAATAAATCCGATAATTTCACTCCTCTGATGTCATACAACAATGGGTGACTTTGCATCAAAACGATTTGGGAATGCGTAGAAAAAGATATAGTTCCTTGCATTTTCTACTTTGTTTCCATTGAAAACCAGAGGATCATTGTAAGTAAAAGAATAACTAAAAACGAAGATTCTAATATAAAAATATAGTCAACTCTTGACCAAACAACATACGGGCATTTGTGAAGTAATGTGTTGTTCAGTCACTTGGCGAATATTTTCGATTTTTGATTTCTTCGATTAGTTATTCTTTAAGTTTCTGTACTATGATCTGTTAATTTCTCAAGCGACACTATTGAAATGTAAATCAAAGTTTTCCTTTTGGATTGTGTTTTTTACTTTGTTGTTATAATTTTTGAAAACTATAAAGTTTTAATCATATATTATTTCCGTTTTTCTAGTGGCAAGACAACAAAGATTATTGGAAAGACATCGTGGAGACAGCGGCAGTAAAGGTAATATTAGCCAGAAGTAACAATGAATGTTCATAGGCATTGGACATCAATCACAGGTCATGTATATGATCAAGACTCATAGGCATTGGACATCAATCACAGGTCCTGTATATGATCAAGACTAGCAAAAGACATAAATGAATTCAATTTACATAAATAATGTAAATAATCACTTTTTATTGTCTCAAGTTAATTGTTTGGTCATCTAATCTAATAGAACAGTGATCAAAGATACTATAACTAACCAACGTTTAAGATGAAATACAACTATGTATTGTAAATAAATTTGTGTTGACCACTCACTTGTGTTGACCACTCACTTGTGTTGATTTCTAGATGTCTTCCAGTTGTTTGCGTCATCGTTTGGCTGTCTATCTTACATATAAAAAGTATAACAAAAATGCTGAACCCAAAGATTAAAAAAAGGAAGTCAATACAATCGGACAAAATCAAACGTAATCAATCAATTGAACTAGTGCAAAATAACTCTTATATTTCTACTTGGTTCAGACATTAAAACAACCTGACCAAAGAGAAGAAAACACCGATAAAAATGTTTTTTGTAGTTGATAGCACATAACGTATATAACACACACCTTCGCGATACAGTACAAATTAAAAAAAGTATATATTAATACAAGGTTAAACAGAAACAAAAGCAACACTGCTAAAACCCCTCGTGCATCCTGTTTTAGAGATTTCCAATAAATTGACATTACTCAACATAACCAACCTATCTGACGGTATCTCGGCCAATTAGATTGAAGCATGACGGAGGAAGCATAGACTGCATGAATTTTAAAAATTAACACAAACTACTATTTTAGTTCTTTACATATTTTTTTTTTATCAAATTTAGGATGATTTCATTGACAACAACCTTGAAAGGGAATAATTATTCAGTTATCGGTAATCAAATGAACCGATCATTACTTCGTCATTTCACTTGACCCATATCTTTATCTCTCAAACGAAGATTCTTAAAGCTACGTAATCAAAATTAAGTTTGAAAAAATAAAAAATAAAAGAATCTGAAGCGAGATCACATTCACATTTTTGATTTAAAAGTTATGATTAAAACAAAATTTCAAACACGCCGGAATATAAAAGGTGTACGCGATTTGATTTTCCTTCTTTTTTCAGTATACTTCTATAATTCATTAAAAGATACTTCTGTCAAAGGTAAAAACCACCGTCAGATCACTGATGCATCTTTCTGATAGTACTTGGTCACCGTTCCGTAGAATTTTATCAAATGTAATTTATGTGGATGCATCTCCAAGACAAAATATGGTGACACTTAACTGAATCAGTTAATCGTTTATAACTTGTCTCTAATTATAATAATGCATGGATTCTAGGAAGAGACAGTACAAACGCATGCGTTATTGAATTTGTTTTTCTAATTTTCTAAAATGGCTGATGTTTAACTTCTACAAATGCTTATGAAAAGCGGACATTTGTTAAGTAGGATGATCATTTTAGTGTAATGACCAACTTTTGATAGAAAGGTCTATTATATTTACTGGTCTGTGCATCCTTCCGTCCTTCCGTTCTGTTCAATATATAAACGTCTTAAATTATATACCAAATTAGAGTTTGACCCGGATTAAGTGGTGCACTGTCTCTTTGGTCGCGCGTTCGCCTCGACAGTAACTTCTCAAAGGTGATCGAGGGAATAGAAATATGGTCAATATTTGTCTTGTTCCGATCGGCAGTTAAACCATTGACAAAGTGGAGAGTCCGTTTGGTTGTGTAGGATTTACAAATACGCAGTCCCGTCCGGTCAGCTTGGGAACGATAAATCTGATGCCTCTTGTAGATAGAATGCCATGATCTCTACACGTTAATAATACATGAAATATATGCCACTGGAGGTTAAACAACTATCTATCAATCAATCAACAGTTGCGTAACTTGAATTTTATATCTGGTGACGAAAATGATTTGAATCTTAGCAGTCAATGCCTCAACTTGGTTAAAAGATGTCAATGTCAATAGGGAGTGGAAGGTTAATTGAAAATATGAATCGCAAAATAGGTGTAGGTGATCATCCTCTTGAGAGGTCACACACTGGCTAAAAATCCTGTCTACGAAGAATCCCGATTTTTGGAATTTTATCCTGAAATAATATTTCTAGTGCGCAGTCAATATATTTCAAAGAAACTGCTGGTTGAAGGTTTAATTCTCAGTATTCATTTACAGACAGATCGATCCTGGTCAGAACAAAAAAGTGAATTATATGTATGACCTTCTCTAAAATGCTTTTGTACTATGTCTTTTAACTTTAAACGTTTAGCTATTGTTCAAATGTTTGGATGATAATACCTGGGTTAACTATGCAGTCTTAATTATATTACAAAGTTAGAATAGTACTACAACAAAATGTAGGAGTGCCAAGTGTCTGTGGAAAATTTTGTCCACCAAAAGTAACAAGTTAGTTGTCAAAAAAAAGTAATCAAGCATCATATAACTTTCACATACAGTTTTACCTCTTGTTTGAATCAGTTTTTGCGAGGTATACTTTGTCTGTTACTTAAATAAAAGATATTTGCATCTAGAAAGAAAGTTTTCAAGACGTTAAATATGGAGAATGAGTGAGTAAAGAGTAACGCAGTCGACGTTTTCAACCGTCGTCACTCACTTAGTATACTTAATACTATGAAATACCAGGTATGATTTCTCTTTATCACTGTTTTTTAATGGTCAAAAATTTGGTTAGGCGGTTGTCTCATTGCGCCAATGAAAGCTAGACCACTGCTCGAGTGCGGGAATGTTTGGGCTCTATCCTCGTCCGTTATAAATCGAATATTGGCTGCCTCTCTGCCAAGTACGCAATATTTAGGAGTTAAAGCAAAGATTGGTCGGTCCGGGGTAACAATTATGTGTCCGGGTAGAAAGTTTGGGTCACTTTCATCTTCTTGTCCTAAATATGTATATGTAAAATACATATGCAACGAACATTTATATATATGACCCTACATTGTATTAATACTTCATTTTTTTTGTTCAACTTTTAACGTAACCTATACCCCCTTCCAAAATCCTGGGTCCGCATTTGGCAACAAAATCTTATTATATCATGTTGTTCAATGTTTCTTACCATACACATTTCCGTTAATGATTTATTCGGTAAAATGTATTCGGTGACCCTTTTAATTGTTTATAAATAAAAAGGATAAAATACTATAATTTAGTTTACTTCAAGGGATAGAACAAAATTTGTCTGAAAATGTCTTTTGTATCTGGAGTCCGATACCATTCCATTCCCGTTAATCCAATTAATACAGACAAATTCCTAATCAAACCCCTTTATTCTAAAAAATCACATTTTTGGTAATTTTTTTATCAAAATATTTTGAAATAAATGAAAATACGTTTGTTTAGAAATTAAATAGAAGCGATAGTTAAAAGAAAAATACTTCATTTTAACAAATTTTATAAAAAGATAGAAAGACAGAAAAAAGTATAATGGAGCGTACAAAGTATATTGACAAATAATTGTCATAATCAAAATCATGAAAGATAACTCAAATCGTACGTATAAAAGGTATAGGATACGTGTTTTATACGTTATCTTATGTCAGTAAAAAAAAGCGGGAATCTTGAAAATGACGTGATAATAAAAAATACAAGATATCTATCATTCTTCGTTATGATGAAAACATTATATCTGGACGAAAATTACAGTGTGTGATTTTAAAAGTCTTGGAATACTTTGTTTAAACTTGAGCGAAGTATTTAATAAAATTCAGTGTTTGGCAATAACCAGTCCTATAAGTTCCGTACGTCGACTTTCGTACGTATGTTATTGTATTGGAATCTCTAATACACCCAACAACTTCCTATAATGATCATAATGATTGTGTTGCATCGAGTTGGTATAACATTTTTAAAAGTCGTGTAATTAACCCTTCGAACATTATCGAATGCATTGTCTAACTATTGGTTAAAAAAATTATCAACGCTGTTATTTTATACTCATAAAAGACTTATCTGAACACTACAGATCCTAGATTATAGGTGCTTAAAACAATTTCTTTTGAAAAATTATATTCAGAAAAGTTCCCTGTGCTAAACATACTATTTTTCATATGTGACGTCAACATATTACCAATGTAATACTCAAAGGTACATTCTTCAAGTTTTAAGATAACGTTCTCCATGCATGAATTTATTATTCCTGATAAATAACATATTATAAATAGACAAGCGGGTATGCTACTACGCACCTTAGTTTTTACATTAATTTGCATCAATTATCACAAAGACATTTCTCCTTAAATCTCATTCTTTTCTTATGTTTATTCAAATTTGAACATTTTTTTTTTGGTTACAAGTCGGTAAGATGGCAGTTGTTTTTTACCTTTTCAGTTGATTGATAGTGTCTGATTTTGTTAGTTTTAATGGACTGTCTCTTTTTGAATTTTACTCGGAGTTCTGTATTTTTGTTACACTTTTTTACAAACCTATCTTGAATTAGTTAACGTATCTTCCTCAAATTCGAAATGTGAATCAAGTACAGTTAAACTATTACCGTTATGTTATTATAAAATCGTATGATAAATAAGCACTAAAGAGGTTAACTTCGTTATGAAAATTAACAGACAGAACGATTGAATATCAAAAACATTACATGGGATTCAATGCTCTAGGATTACACATTTCCAAGAAGTCTGCACATACTACCGGAGATGTGATCTTCGAGGCACTCAACATATTTACAGAACGATTTTTGATTGACTAATGTACCTTTAAAAATAAGATTTCGTCACTGATTACAGAAAAGGATAACAATAAAATGGTATCATATTTCGAGTCAAATATCTGCATCTATATATATAGCTAGTTGAGTGGGCTTGCCTGATTCCCAATTCATTTGAATTTCGTTGAATAGAGCATTGCTTAAAATAAATTAATTATTTCTAGTTGTTCTAAATACTATAGTGTGGTTAAAATATAATGGTAGAAAGTAAAATAACAAAAATACCAAACTCCAAGGAAAATTTATTATCATAATTATTTTCAGAGGATGACGTATTCGACGATGATGAGGTAGTCACACTAACTTGTGGCGAAGGGGAAGTAATTCGTGTGGTGAATGCCAACTATGGTAGTCAAGCAAAACCTCGTCAACCGAGAAAAAATCGTAAACATGGAAAAGGAGGTAAAGGAGGCAAATCTGGAAAAGATCAATGTAGCGATCCACAGTCCTTGGTGAAAGTGGAGGGCGAATGTAATGGGAAACAAACATGTGAATTTACGGTCAGTGACCTTTTCAATGAAGATGATTGTATAAACGAGGAAGAGGTTGCAGTAAGGTCAGGGTCAAAGTCCGGCAATGATATTCAACTCTGGTTGGATTACCAATGCATACCTCGTAAGTTTTTAAATGTTTAGATTAAGCACATGACAATAATCATCGTTAAATATCAAAGAAACCCCTATAATAATGCTTAGACGTTTTTTTATTGCTACACTTGCAGTATTTCTGATTTCTGATTTAAGTCTTTGTCAATATGAAAACGATAAGGACTTGACTAAGGTGTCGTTTTTATACGCCCGTCAAAATTTTGACGGGACGTATTATGGTATACAAATGTCCGGTGTCCGTCTGTCCGTCTGTCTGTCCGTCTGTCTGTCCAGCGTAAACATGTCGCACCGTAACTTGAGAACGACTTATTCAAATTTCATGAAACTTAATATAGTTGTTTCTCATGATGGTCAAATGATCTGTATACTTTTTGGTGAAAATGAGATTTAAACTTTTTGAGTTACAGCACTTTGTAATTAAAACAGGATCAAACAGGGGTGTGTTTTTTTCACATGTCGCACCGTATCTCAAAAACGATTCTTGATTATGGCTTAAAACTTTAAACACTTCTTAGTTATATTAATCTCAATATCTGTATACTTTTTGGTGATGATTGAAAATTTCATTTTTGAGTTATTGAGTATTTTGTAAAAAAGGGGGAGGGTTTTTTTTTACATGTTGTGCCGTATCTCAAAAACAATTTATGATTATTGCTTAAAACTTTACACACTTCTTTGTTATATTAATCTAAAGATCTGTATACTTTTTGGTGATGATTCAAAATTTCATTTTTGAGTTATTGAGTATTTTGTTAAACAGGGGAGGTTTTTTTTACATGTCGCGCAGTATCTCAAAAATAATTTATGATTATTGCTTAAAACTTTACACACTTCTTTGTTATATTAATCTAAAGATCTGTATACTTTCTGGTTTTGATTCAAAATCTTATTTTAGTGATATTTAGTTTTTTGTAAAAAGAAAACAGGGTGGGGGGTTTCACATGTCCCGCCGTGTCTCAAAAACAATATATGGTTATTGCTTAAAACGTTCTCAGAAACTATTTATGATTATTGCATAAAACTTCCACACAAGACGTCGGGCGTATCATGCGCTCATGGCGCAGCTGTTTATTTTCAATAATCTACCTTTTATTGCGAAACAATGTACAAAAAACATAAACATAAAACATGCACGTGATTTAAGGAACAGTCGTTTAGCGGTTCAAACATCTTTCTGGGCGATGAATAAGAATGTGCCGAAATAAAACACCATAGATTACTAGTATATTTTTTGATTTATCAATTTATCTATTTATTTGAATTAAATAATAAACTATTATCATTCCAGATCCATGTGTAAACTATTACTGTGCACATGAAGGTATATGCGTTTTAGTCGATCTGATAGATTTGACCCCTCGATGTCATTGCGTGAACGAGTGGACAGGTGCCCATTGTGACGGTAAGCTTTTAAAAAAATAATAGATCGTTGGCTCTTTAACGTTACCCTTTAATAATTTTAATTTGCAAAAGTACACTGCAAAATTTGCTTTTAATATGAGGCAGGCATTACCTGTGAATGGGGACGAAGTTTGTTTAAATTATTTTTTTTGTATTTTAAATATTTGTTAAAAAAAAAAGATACGGAAATACCGTAACGTTTCCGATTTTGGTTCTGTTAGGGATTTTACTTGTGACGTTATTTAAGTTATGACGTCATGTTCAATGTAAACAAAGAAACGCAATGCATCAGGTAGGCCTAACGTTTATTCATGCCAAAGACAAAGAATGATTAAAAATGAAATATTGATATTGTGTTCCCTGAGTTCCTATATTTTACTAGACTAATCAAAGTCTCACGACAACAAGACCGGAAGAAGGAAGAAGAGTTATGTGTTCTGCGCAGATCCGGAAATTAAAAAACACGACAAAAAAAATTGAACGATTTTGAGTTCATTAGTACAATGAAAAATTCGGGAAATTTTCCCCTTTTTTTTTTTTTTTTTTTTTTTTTATTGAAGTATGACTATCAATCTTTCAAATACCTGAAGTTTAATCTAGATATATAGCTGAAATACAATCTTATTCAAAATAAACTCCAAGAAAAACTGTTTACCGGAAACAGATGGAAATGTTTTATAAATAACCCTCCCAATCTCAGATGAACTTTGGAAATCCGATAGTCTCTTGATTTTTTTAATGCCAGATGATATAAATACATTAAAATAATGATATTTTAATTTTTTTATGTTATATTAAAATTTGTGTAAACGACTAACACTATTCAGTTTATCTGTCTAAAGATTCCTTGAAATTCTGGTTCTTATGACAAGAAGATCTCAACTCAGATAGCTGTGTTAGTGGAGCTATTGGGGTTAGTTTTAACATCATGTGCAATAGTGTTGTTGAATAAAAAAAACCACAGAATTTGAATAATACTATCCATCAAAATATACAAACCTTTTGTAGCAATACCATTTCTTTTAATTGTTTATTTTTACACATACACTTTAATTGTTTGCTCACGCTTTGATTTTACGTAATCTTTCAATTTTGTTTGAATACTACTAGTAATTGATCGACAGTATTGATAGTATACTCATAAAAGCGGCGATAGTAATATAAAAAAAATATAAACTTTAATTAAACAATTGAATAGACAACCCATGCGAAGCAGACCCGAGCCCATGTCCAGCAAAAAGCACGTGTTCAATAAATAGTGATGGAAGTGCCAGTTGCTGTTGTGAAGAAGGATATACAGGAGATCAGTGCGACGTATTAGGTTTGAATTTAAAACATTATTTTATTCACAAGGATGCATATAACTGACTTTCAATGGTTCAATCACACCTAACAGCTTTCAAGATAAAGGTTATTGAAGTTTATGGAAGCATGTTCCATTTAAATAGATATTGTATGTTTCAAAATTGATCTTTTTAAATGTTCATATAAACTATGCTTTTGTAATAGAAAGAAAAAAAACTAAAATACAGAGCTCCGAGGAAAATTCAAAATGGAAGTAGATATAAGAAGATGTAGTATGAATGCCAATGAGACAACTCTCCATCCAAGTTACAATTTGTAAAAGTAAACCATTATAGGTCAATGTACGGTCTTCAACACGGAGCCTTGACTCACACCGAACAGTAAGCTATAAAGGGCCCCAAAAATGAACTAAAGTCCATTATCAAATGGCAAACTCAAAATCTCAAAACACATCAAACGAATGGATAAAAACTGTCATATTCCTGACTCGATACAGACAATCTTGCAATCAAAGCGTTTGTTTATAATAACTGTAAATATCGCAACTTTTACTTTTCTGTTTTGCAAAAATATACTTTTCGAATGTGTTTTGAATTTTTTCAAAGTTTAATAGCATTGTTTGCTATGAAAAAAGTAAAATCACAAAAATACTGAACTCCGAGGAAAATCAAAAAGGAAAGTCCCTAATCAAATGGCAAAATCAAAAGCTCAAACACATCAAACGAATGGATAACAACTGTCATATTCCTGACTTGGTACAGGCACTTTCTTGTGAAGAAGATGGTGGATTAAATCTGGTTTTAAAGCTAGCTAAACTTCTTGCATGTATGACAGTCTCATAAAATTCCATTATATTGACAATTATATGTGAACAAAGCAAACAGATATAATAGGTAAATTGTCAAAAATAGGGGTACAGCAGTCAACATTGCGTTATATTCTTATTCACTATAAATAAAAACACAATTATGTCAACAAAGAAAACAAAAAGGTATATTGACAAAGCACATAAACAAAAACGAAAGACCAGATTGATTAATACAAAAGATATCTGTTTGCGAACAGTTCCTGACATTCACTGTTCATTGCAACGTTTGAATTATAATTGGGAACAGTAAATCAGTATTTGAGAACTACTCTCAAGGACTTTAATGAATTAAGCAATACATGGATGCTGAAATAATATCCCTTTTTGTCATCCTAAACCTATATCAAAGATACCAGGCTTGTCATTTAAAACTTCAGAAATAGGACTCATCGGTGACACTCGAATTAAAACAGTTTGAAAACCACAAACGACATTAATCTAACCGATATGTTCAAAATATGTTCATAGCTTCTTTGGGACAGACTGTAATCACTATAATAATAAATCTCGCATTTTAAACTTTCTTCAAAAATCTCAATGATAAATGCGCGAAATATTTTTCTTATTATAGTCAATCAAATGGAGACGATATGTTTTACGCTATAGCATTTTATAATTTATTTTAATGGTTGTTATGCTATTTTTTTATTTATTTTTTATATTTGTTAATCAGTGTATTTAAAACATTTACTTTATTTGAACGTAAGTGGATCCATGTACCGTTAATCCCTGCCAAAACGATGGACAATGTACCCTTGATAGCCAAGGACTTCCGGTGTGCACATGTGTAACTGGTTTTGAAGGAACATTTTGTGATGGTAAATAGTTTTCATGTATACTTTATAAAGAACATTAAAGTCTTTAAAGAAAATGTTCATTTGAACAATGTCCAATCTGTAGATTATGTGCACTACGTTATTAGAATTGATGCTTGTAAGTTTTTAACTTAAAATAATTGTGCAAGGGTTTCATGTTTTATAATAAAAATAGCAATACATTCAATATCGATCGTGTTCTGAATTTCAATTTCGCTACTGCATGATAATTTCTTTTGATTGTTTTTTTTTTCCTTTTTCTTTTTTTTTTATCTTTTGGTGTTTAAAACATAAATACATTTTACGTAACGTTTAACATATACATTGTGAGCTGTGTATGAAATAATTTGAGGGTATGAATATATTAATACTGGAAAAAATAAACGGAATATGTTTCCTATTTGCATTGCCAGTATTCTTAGAGTAATACTATGTTCAATTCAGTATAGAGGCGTAGTGTTGTTAATTACATTTTCTTTAAAGCTACTGTCTTTCAACAATATAGTTATTTGTTTTTGTTTCTTTCTTACTTTGTACTTTAAACTTAATTTTATTATTGTATAGGTAAAATGACTCCAAATAGGTGTATTGTTTTGTGGTATAAAATCACCAATTTATTTTATCAAAAGTAATACAATACACTAATTATGTTTTCAGTCAATTGTCAGTGGCCAATGGGTACATGCCCTACAGGTTTTACCGAGATACCCGCGGGTAGTAGAAATTGCTATTATACGTGTGATACGGAAACTGGTTGGCTTAGTGCAGTGGTATAATATTTTTTTATTTTCATTTTTATTTTTATAGCCAGTGTATTTTTGAAACCATTTATAAGATTTCTATTTCACGATTTAATGTTTGAATAAAAAAAATTATGTTTTTTCGTACTTATTTAATATGACGCTGTTTTGATAATTATACTGGTATTTGAATACAATGAAATAATGATCATCTTTTGCATAAAGGAATAATTTCTTATTTCGTTTTAGTTCGAGTGTCGAGCACGAGACGCGTATCTTTGGGAACCAAATACTCCAACGGAGCTTACTGTTGTTGGTCAAGTTCTGGATGGAGAAGGTAAAGACACTATTTTGTCTTCTATTGATGCATATCTAAATTTATTGCAGAATATGAAAATGGTTGCATATCATTCGTATGGGCTTGGTTCCATTCTAATAAATATTCTAGTACAAAATACATGCATATATCGAACAGAACAGTCGTCTAATATATTTATTAACATATCATAAAAAGATATATACCGATGAGACTAAAATAACTAACAACGCCATCACATAAAAAAAACGATGACTGCAAAACGGATAAGTAGATGTGGCGGAATTGACAATGAGACAACTTTCAACAAGTGTTCAATGATAAGTGCACGCAATGTAAGTAACCTAAAGGTCTTCAAAAATACGCCATCAAAAATGAGCGAAATTCATAGCGTTTCGTAAGCTATAAAAGACGTATACATGACAAAATGCAAAACAATTCAAACAAGAAAACTAAAAGATTTATTTATAAGTAAACAATGTTTGAAAAACTAATATGACAGTAGACAGACATGAATCAACGAAAACCTCTGAACAAGAGGTTCCACAAACCACTATATAAAACACTAAAGACTGAGAAAAACGAACACCATTGACAATTTTGTGTTTATTTTTGTGTAGACAAAATTCCCTTTTGTGACACAAAATAGACTTTTGTGACAATTTTCACTTCTGTTTAACAAAACTCAATTTTGTCTACACAAAAATAAACACAAAATTTAATTTTGTGACAAAATCTCAATTTTGATTGCAAATTAGTTCAAAGAATCCAAACTAAACTAATTTGCATTTTGTCGCTCAATTTTCAAATTAGGTACCAAAGTAAAGTCTGTGTTACAAAAATGAATTTTGTCACGACAAAACTAAATTTTGTCCACTGAAAGATAGTTTTGTATGACAGAATTTAACTTTGTAGTATGCTACAAATTTTATTAAACTCTGAACTCATTTTTGTTGAACAAATCTCACTTTTGTCAGTACAAAATTGAATTTCGAGTACAAAACCACAAGCGTCCCATTCGGCGACCCGTAAATAATGTCACATTCACAACCATGAATTAGTTGATCGATACGATTCGTCTGCAGCGTCTAAAACTTTTAATATGTTGTACTTGTCGTAGATCTATAGACACCAAAATTGTCATATAATCTGTTGATTCAACGATTGTTTTTTTTTTGTTCGTTTTCAACATATTGGCTGAGAGTGATGATTTGCATCCCGGCTTGTTCAAATATAGAAGGAGAAGAGTATTTTTCAGTTTGCGTTCCTGGTCTCACGTTGTGTTTTTTCAAACTATTTCAAAAACTTTTGAGTTTCATTCACCTCATTTGTATTTCCTTAATGAGATTATAGCAGCTGTAATTAAGTTTGACTTTGATTTTGTATAAGCTAAACCTACTCGAATCCCAAATTCCTCGTAGGTATATTGAGCATTAAATAGTTCAGAGTTGTTAAGATTTAGAGGAATATTTAAAACAAAGATTACTAGTTGTTACATGCATATATTTTTGATGATTTGTTACATGTATATGGACAATGTCGGGGTTTTTTTTCGATTTCGTAAATAAATGTTCGGACTATGTGTCTATACAATGACTTACTTACTTCCTATTCACATTGCAGCCGACAAATATTGGACTGGTGCCTCAGATCAGACTTCTGAAGGCACGCCTACCTTTGAACTTGGATCTTTAGGCGCATTAACTCTTTCAGCTGGTGAGTCATTAGACTTCAATTTGTCTAAGAAAAGGGTGTGTAGTTATAGAAAAAAGGAGGTAATTGTATCAGGGGAAATAGCATACGTTTAAAAATAAGACAGTTACCAGTGTACACAAATAATTTTACAATAGTTCGATTATTAGAAATGAAATTATCGCCAACGTCAAATTGAAAAACATTACAAAATAGGAGGAAAAAATGACAACAACAATTCAGAATTATTTATTCATATTGATATAGATGCTTTGCTCATATAGCAAAGATTAAATGCTGAAAACTGAGTTTGTTTCTCTGTGTATACAGACTGGGTGCAGATTAATCGCATCGTGAGGTAACATTACGGAACAGTGCATTCATAAGTTAATCTTTCTTACATTACTTAAATATTGTAAGCTAACCGGAGTCATTGGTCCTAAATACTATTTAAATTACTAGTACAAAAAAAGATATAGCGTATCCATCCATATGCACAAATCACTACATGCACAGCAAAAAACACACAAAAGGTTAAGGAACAGCGCTTTTATTGCATAGCTTTTCTTCATCTATATGTCACAATGAGGCCTTCAACATGGAGAAAAACAAAACACTCACCCCACTGCAAGTGTAAGACGGCCCCTAACACCAGAATTCCTGGCAAACGACATCTAGATAAACCGTTTCAATTGATATTGAAAACGATGAGGCTGTTGTACACGGATACAATTGCTCTTTAAAATACAATTGATCTTATTGTCCGGATTTAAGGTGGTACCTAATACTGCAGAGATTTAACTCTTAAAAATCAGCTAAATTTATTAATCACTATGTATTGTAAAGGAAATATTCAATGATCAAAATAAGTGTTTGTCAAACTTCTAAATCACCAATGGATTTTTTCTGATAAAGTGGTGTCATCAATTTTTACATTTTTGTTAAAGGGTCAAGGTAAAGAATTGTCGAAGTTTTATGAAAATTAAACGAGCCAAATTAATATTAGCCAAGGTGTTGGTAACCACCTTAACAATTTGAAACATAAATATATTCAGAATCTCACTGTATCGGCCATGTTTTGTTTATGTGGGTTAATTGACTCAATCTTCAACCTGACTTGACGTTTCTGGTAATTGTTATATTTAGAGTGGTATTGGAAGTGAGAAAGGTTACATGTTTTCATCTGTAAAAATGGTATGGCAATCTCCACATTTCAGTGTTATGTATTTCACGATATAATTAAAGACATAGGATCCAGTAGCAGGGGATTTCTGATTAGCACAATTATTCGCGGAAAAAAATCAAAAGCGTTATCTTTTTTCTAATAACTACATTTTGTGCTTTACTTCAATCTTTAACTGAAGGACCATCATTTATTTCTTTCGCAATCGTTACTTCGCTGCTCCAAGAAAGTTGTATAAAGAATTCAAAAAAAATTAAATGGATAATTTTATCTCTATATGCATTTGGGATTGCAAGTAAATTGACTACAACTTTATATAACAAGAAGTCCATTTTGATATAACTAATAGGCGTATGGTTTCATGTGTAATCGCATTCAATTCTGAGACTGACCTTAAAGCCGATAAAAGTAATGAACACTTTGCCAAAAAACGTGAAAAATATCTTCAATTTGAAAGTTATTTTATTTTTTTCAGTATTGAAACATGAAATGGCCTCTGTTATAGTTTTTTTCTTTCTTAAACCTGTGCCATTATAGTGGTTAATTACAGTTCGTACTAACACTACGAAAGATCTCATCGCTTAAATCAATCTTATTTTTCAGATAGCAATGGTGTTAATTCAGACTGTGTTGCATATGAACCAGGAGACGATCTAATTTACAGAACATGTCATACTCAAAGAAAATGCGTTTGTGAGATACAGGTATTTATATATGTTACGTCTTTTTGTACTATTATCTTCTGGAGTACATGTTGTTTTTATAAATGATATATTTCTCTGTATTGTTGATATCACTAGATGAGGATCTTTGTTGATTGATGATTGCTTTATGTCGCGTCTGCTAAATTGTTGGGACATTTTTGGGTATGCTTGGAATATGACTGCAATGGAATGACAAATTTTGAGAAGAATGTTCTAGAGATCTACAAATAATCGTATCGGTTAAACTATGTAATGGTGACTGTAAAACTTGGGTAATGTAGATTTCAGTCATTTTCCCTCAAAACTTTGTAATAACAATTAATAGTTCAGTAGTCAAACGGTCTCATTGGAGTAAACAATTATATATCTAGAATAAAATAGATTTTATAGTTTAAAGACAATTTTATAAGGAATTATAAATTGCGTTAAGACGCACCAGAAAATATCTGATACAGTTTTTTATAATTTTTTTATTTTACATTTCAGATTCTCTGTGCAAAACAAAACTAGCCATACACGATAACAGACCGTCATTGAACTTCCAAGCTGTTAGATAACAGATTTTCCTTTATGATCCTCCTTATATAACTTTAGTTGTAATACAATGTAGTAACTTTGCAGTACCATTTTGTAATAGAAACTGTGTTTTTATACCATTCGGCCTAGTTTAATGATCTCTTTTTGTATATTGTAGTTATTTGAACTAATACTGAATACGCCTATAGTTATGATTTAACATCTGAGTCCAGATAATTGTGATCGAAGCGATTTCTGATCTGCCTTCTTCAGTTATATGACTACGTTGTAACTTTAAAAACTATTAGAAATTCATTAAAAATGTTGGAATTTGGGCTTTGTATTTGAAAAAAATACATTCCATTATTTGGGACATAACCATTATCATGATTATTGTCAATTTGAATACATGGTAAGTTGTGAATGATATGTATACCTTTTGTGTAATATAATTGTTTCTGTAAAGAGGTATGATTATACGATAAAGAATTGATAAAAGAGAAATGTGTCAACGAGAGCATATACAGCAGACTCCGCCGATGGGTCTTCAACGCAGCGAGAAAATTAACCCCTTGAAGCGTGCTGCAGTTGGATTCCCCAACAATATATAGGGTATACTAGTTTAGCGAAATGAATGCCACACTAAACTACAGAACTTAGAAATGAACCAAAATTTTAAAAACTCACAATACTAACATAGACTAGAGGTTCCTGGTGTAGGACAGGCGCAAATATGTGCTGTGGATACATGGCATGTTCTCTTTGAGATCGGTTCACCGTTGTGTTTTTTTTTTTAAGATTACTGCAACTATTTATGTATATTGTGTAAACGTTTGGACCCCGTGGTTTATCAATAAATGAACAACATTAAAATTGAGAATGGAAATGGGGAATGTGTCAAAGAGACAACAACCCGCCCAAATAAAAAACAACAGCAGAGGGTCACCAACAGGTCTTCAATGTAGCGAGAAATTCCCGCACCCGGAGGCGTCCTTCAGCTGGCCCCTAAACAAATATATACTAGTCCAGTGATAATGAACGCCATACTAATTTCCAAATTGTACACAAGAAACTAAAATTAAAATAATACAAGACTAACAAAGGCCAGAGGCTCCTGACTTGGGACAGGCGCAAAAATGCGGCGGGGTTAAACATGTTTGTGAGATCTCAACCCTTCCCCTATACCTCTAACCAATGTAGTAAAGTAAACGCATAACAATACGCACATTAAAATTCAGTTCAAGAGAAATCCGAGTCTGATGTCAGAAGATGTAACCAAAGAAAATAAACAAAATGACAATAATACATAAATAACAACAGACTACTAGCAGTTAACCGACATGCCAGCTCCAGACTTCAACTAAAGTGACTGAAAGATTATGATTTCATCATATGAACATCAGGCACAATCCTTCCTGTTAGGGGTTTAGTATCATACCATCATAACATATATGAGAAGAACATAACCCGTGTCATGCCAACAACTGTTTTTAGAATAAATGTGTTTAGTTCCGATGCAAAGACCTTATCAGTGACTCAATATTAACGCCAAAATATGCAATCTTTAATGACTTGACAACAGTATCGTAATTATATCCCTTCTTAATAAGTCTATTCAAAGGTTTTGTAAGTTTCTGAGGTGAATACTGACACCTTTGTGCTTTATAAAGAATATTACCATAACAAATTGGATGTGAAATACCTGAACGTATTAGAAGTCTGCATGTTGAGCTATATTTACGAATGATGTCTTTATACCGATGATAAAATTTAGTAAATGTTTTGACTAGTTTGTGATATCGAAAACCCTGGTGTAATAATTTTTCAGTAATACATAAATTTCTCTCGTTAAAATCTAAAACATTGTTACATACACGAGCGAATCGTACAAGTTGAGATATATAAACACCGTAAGATGGTGACAAGGGAACGTCACCATCTAAAAACGGATAATTAACGATAGGAAATGAAAAATCATAAAAAAAAAATATTCAGCTTTCCATTAGTGATATAGATATCAAGATCGAGAAAAGGGCAGTGGTCATTGTTAGTATTAGCTTTATTTAAAGTAAGTTCAACAGGATAAATTTCATTAATATACATACTGAAGTCGTCATTATTGAGAGCCAAAATATCATCCAAATATCTAAAAGTATTATTAAATTTGTTTATCAGATGTTGTTTCGATGGGTCTTTGCTTATTTTTGTCATAAATTGTAACTCATAACAATACAAAAACAGGTCCGCAATAAGTGGTGCACAGTTAGTCCCCATTGGAATTCCGATAATCTGACGATATACGGAATCCCCAAAGCGAACAAAAATGTTATATTGCATAGTAATTACAATATCAGTTATATTCTATAATAAATGTTAGAAGCAGTCAAATTTTATATTATTGATATTTAACACATTAAATTTTATGAATAACTCTGTGTCTTTGACCGTTTTCTCATTTCCCTTTGGCATTTTTCATTTGTGTCAACTTTGAATTTGACGGTAGCTGACGAGAACAACATATAAATTAAAAATGGCAAATGCTGGATTTGAGAACTAATAGAATTAAGCCATTTTTTTCTATCGGTTAATTACGAAATAATTCATGCAAGCTACAGATTTATTAGAATGTTTTAGCTTTATCTAACAGGGAGTTACAACACACATACCCAGACTCGCTTCAGTGATTTAATGACCGTTTTTTTTTTGTCCTATTAGATTTAGAAATAATTCATTAAAGCCATATATAGGTTTGTTGTAAATTTGAGAAAGGGCCAATTTCCCCAGATGGTTTTTTTCACAGTAGGGCCAATTTCAAAAAGTGCTGAAAGAATATAATTTACTATTAAAACAAAAAAATAAAAATGCTTTTTGATCAATATATCGATTTTTATATATCGTGATATGTGTGATAAATAGTTTAGTGTACCCCCAGAAAGGATGAAAGTCGAATATGCGTAATCTAAGGTCTTTTTTATGTGGGAAAAACAGGGAATCCCCTGTGAAAGTAATTTCAAACCAAAATTGTTTTCGTGGGGAATAAATCCTGCATCCGAAAATTGTGAACGGTCATATAACCCTATATACATATAAAAATGAATAGATATCGAGCACTTGCACTTGTTTTGATTTCTACGTATGTTTGATTTAATTTTAAAGATGAGGTTAATATTTTATCGATCGATTTTATTTGTATAATATCATTTGTTAAGGATCTAATCATATTTTCTCTCTTTATAGTGGTTTTCAAGATAAAAGACTTGTATTATACCCTTAGTTCTATTTATAGGATTGCCGGCCAAATTGTTTGTCTGGTCGCGTCATGGTACATCTTTTTAGACTAGATACCGCAAAAATGTGTGTAGCCGAGTATGATAAAAGGAATATAATTTAATACGTGAGAGCATTGCGGACCATAAATTCCCGAAAGGAGTAGGGACCGATTTTGGCCTCAAATGTCAGGTTTATCTGACGAAAGATTTTGACCACTTTTTAAACACTTAAGTGTCTATTTCATTTGATTCAATTAGTTTATGAGAAAGATTTGATGTGATTAGGCATTAAAAACGGTCCGATTCAAGCTCAAATATGAAAAAAATCTACCAAATATGCCGAAAATGTCACTTTTCGGATGGTTTTTGTCAAAAATGAAAGTGACCGCATCCATGTTCATCCTCAACCTTTATATATGTTATGTATTATCATCAAATACAACTTACATTTTAATATTAAGGATGAACACGAATGCGGCCACTTTCGTTTTAAACGGAAACCGTGTAAAATTTGACTAAAATGCTAAAATTGTGAAAATTTTGGTAATTTAGCATGACTTAATGGTGCTAGTTCCCGATATATGTGCATTGTATTGTCAAAAACAGCCCATAGTAATGTAGCAGAAGCATTCTACTGTCCAATAAATAACTGAAAGTTTACATTTTAACAATTTTGTAAAACTGCTTTATTTTGGGGCCAAAAAGGGATCTTACTGGACCTACTCCTTTGTACCAAATTGTCTCGGTATGTTCAGAGTAAACGATTTTGTAAAAGTTACCTATAAGGCCGACGACAGACGACAATTGGTAAGACGTGCTCTCAATACTTATGAGAAAATTTCAGAATTATTGCATCCAAAAAATAATAACATCTATGATTATGAAGAATATCATTGACATTCATTTAGGGTCGATCCCCTTTGGGACGATTGGGACGACAGTATATTATATCAACAGGTTCCTTATCGTGCATAAAACTGGTTACATATCCCAAAAATTACACACTCAAAACAATATAAGATCAGATTGAATGTCCTTTAATCATACCATGCAAACTATATATTAAATACGTAAAGAAAGAAATGCAAACGATCTCAAGATATAGAATAACTTGTAAAATTCATCAATCTCTCATGCGGAGATATCGATACTTGCACGAAAGAGTGAGCAAGGACCGAAAAATCGGCCCTGAAGTTTTATAGTAAAATATAATCAACAATCCAGAAATTTATAGGAAATAAAGACTTTTCTGTCAAACAAAAGACATTTTGTTTTTAAATTGTTCTTACGTATGTATCATTCTTTATCATGTTTATTACATGTATTATATAGTCTTGAAATCGATGAAATGTGGGGGTTTTCGTAAATAACATATTCTCGCTTTTCCGATTTTATGTGTTGCTTTTATGTTATTAAAACTAATAAAGCATGAACCAGATATGTATTGTTTAAAATTTGATATTCAACAGATTTTAACATAGAAAAAAACAAAAAGAATAAAATATATCTTTCCATGACACAAAATCAACACAAACGCACTAAAAACTTACGAAAATCCTCAAAAAAAAATTTGTATTGGTGTTTTTTTCAAATTCTCAATGAGGCAAATTCTCAATGAGGCCTTCAACAGGGAGAAAAATATTAATTCATGTCGAATACAAATTGGTAATTCATACATCAAATCAATCGGGTGGACTAGACACTTTTTGATTATAGTTTTGATTATAAAAACATGCACGAAATCTTAAAAGGAGGGCGAAAAAAAATGTTTCTCAGATATAAAGTACTTGATTTTGTATATATATATCCAGAGTTCTGGTAATCAGTACGTTCTGGTGAAAGAAAAAAGGTATATTGACTTTGTTGTATCAATTTGTACAAAGGAAAATATATAGAGATTTAATATCTGGTAAAAGTTATAATGGCGATGTGTAGTTTAGGTTCGTTTGTCTTCCACCATTTAAGTAAATCCTCAAATATGTCATTTTTATACATTTCTGGGGGGTAGGTAGGGAAGGGGTTCCCTTCATTTCTGTATTCTTTAATTGTTTAGGTTAGTTTTGGCAATTGTATGTTTGTCAATCTACTTTGAAACATTCCTTAGTGAGAAACTTGATTGGTAAGGTAGTATAAGGTGATTAATCTGACCTTGATCTCATTTTACATTGATAATGATAAGTTATTTTGATACATTGTACTAAAATTTTATTCCCAGGACTATCAACATTTTGTGCTTCTTTGTTACATATTTTTATGTTTTGTTAGTGGCTAAGATTATGGTGACTGGTTTGTTTTTGACATTTTTTTAATATTGTTTTGTTGACGCATGATATCGTTGTCAATATAATGTAATTTGTTGCGACTGTCATACAAGTGAGATGTTAAGCTAGCTATAATACCAGGTCCAATCCATCATTTTCTACAGAACAAACGTGTCTGTACCAAGTCAGGAATATGACAGTTGTTCTCCAATTGTTTGATGTGTTTGAGCTTTTGATTTTGTCATTTGATTAGGGAGTTTCCTTTTTGAATTTTACTTGGAGTTCAGTATTTTTGTGATTTTACTTTTCATATGTTTAAATTCTCTTCATTTGATTAATTCAGCATATAAACATGAACGATAAGTCGAAAATGTTCTCTTAATGAATAAACAAAGAGAAACATGTTGCTAAATGATTTCAAAAAGATTATTTGTCAAAAGGATAATTTTGTTCACAAATTAATTTTATTGCTTAGAAAAAGTGTATAAATGGCTCACTTTAGAAGAATTCTGCAAAGGATGCAAAAACACAAAAAGATGTCAATATATATGTGTCTATGGTTTTGCATAGCAGCACTTGTTGTTCTTCAGATGGGTGCTAAATCTACGCAAAAGATACTCGGTAAGTTTTAACTTTTAGAAATGATTTCTAACTTTTATATCATATGTCAACGTTGTGTTAATGGTTCGTTAAGGTTTTTCTTGTGCAGTGTTTTGTAGATTGTTTGTCCTTCTTGATCATTGTTCGTTTTATGGATATTTTGTTTTTACTAAACCATCTCAGAATAAAAGGTGATGTAAACATTGAACAACTTTACCATCCAAAAGGTTCAAAAACAACAATATATATTTTGTATTTGAGTAGTTCAAATGTAACCTATATGTTGAATGTCTGGAAGTACCACGTTTGCCTATTCTCCAGAACCCAACACATCGTGTTTCTGCAATACAGATTAGGACAAACTCTATAATGTTCCGTGGCTCATTTGAAGGGTGGGTGCTTCATCAGGGTTCCTGACCCAATCCATCATATTGTACTAAGCTTTGACTACCGATCCAGTCAGTATTTCTTTTAAGTTCCGATGTCTTCCATACGCCACAATTGGTGGTTTTGGAAATAGCTCCCTACATTTCGCATTGCGAACTAGTTTTTTATTTTTTTCGTAAAGCTTTATTATATTTCCTAACGAGAAGTGATATTTAGTTACAAATACTAGTGGTATCTGCTTGTCCGATTCTTGTTTAAAGCGGAGTAACTCTGGTCGTTCTATATTCTGATATTGAGAGCCGATTCACAGTTACGAAGTATTTCATGGTCCTTATATCCCCTTTGCTTAAGATGGCTTTTGAAGTGCATCTTTTAAATTTTGCGTGTTGCTGTTGGTTCGGTGGTGGCGAATAGCTTGCCCTTTTATAAATCCGGAGAAGACTGTTTGGTTATGCATAAACGTCCTGTCTAAATATTGAAACGTATTAGTAGGTTTGGTGTAGCTCTTTATATCCAGGATACCGGTGTTCCTGAACCTCAACCCTTTATGTACGACTGTATCGAGAAAAATAATTTCTTCGTTTAAAATTTCATACGTAAACTTCAATAAAGGGTGATGATCATTTGCTATTTTAAAAAACTCCTCAACCTCTTCTCGCGATGAATGAGCTATTATAAACGCATCATCTCTATACCTTCCGTAAAATAAGATCTTATTTTTATACGTATATTTTTCAATAATTTCATTGATAACTTCGAATGCTCTAATATCACAAATTTCTGGGCTGCATTTACTTCCCATACTAGCGCTTAATTTCTGTATAAAGTATCGGTCATTACATTCAAATAATTGTTTTTCAACACTGTCGATACTAACGATTTAATTGTTTCACAGCTAGGTAATTTTATCGGATAATCTTCTTTTACTGCACTGTTATAAGCCCGTCCAACATAATTCATGAGTTTATTGAACTCCATGTTTGTATACATGCTGGTGCAGTCAAAAGAAACTAAGAGGCAATCCCGATCAGGCCTTAAATTTTCTATATTATATTTGAAATCCCCACTATCTCTAATGTAGCTGTTCTGTCTTTTAACTATATTTTGTATATAAATGACACCTAACATCCACGCATTCTATCCAAATCCCGAATGCAAATACAAACTTATTCGGAAGACTCCATATACATAGTATTCAATTGTAATTAATTTACAATATAATGGTAAAGAGGATGCTAGTATTACCAGACTTGTTATTTCTTACAACAATCCGAAACTAATATAGTGTTTCGGCGGTTTTTGTATTATATGCTAATGATAAATGTATAACATTTATGAAGGGGTTTAAGCATTGTAGGCCCGCCATCATCAGGGATTTACCTTTATCAACTTATGTCGTTGTCAATAGATCTGCAATATTTGTATGCTTTTTATAAGCTATTATTGGTTTGCTTGAAAATATTACGTTGCAAACTGCATTCTGTTTTAGTAGATCCCAATGTTTACTAATGCATTGTTTTATTTTATGAATGCATGGATTAAATTTCGTTGCCAATACTAAAGGAATTTCCTTTGTGTTTTGTTTGGCCTTTTTTTCTGATTAAATCAGATCTATTACATCATAATGCCTCCGTTATGTACTTTTCGATTTCATCTCCGTATATCATCTCTTTATTAAGTTCAATCTGAACTGTAACAAAATATATTGTAAATCAACATCATTAATTGTTGTTCTAATGTATCTGCTTACTTTGCCATTGATAGACCCTGCAATCACATGTCTACTGTGACAGCTTTCACGATCTAGATAAAAGAAGGCATTTGTCGGTTTTAAGTGTGTTTTAACATCTAAAACATTTTCATGAGAAAATCTGGTTCCTTTCAAAATATTAACATCAAGACATATTTATTTCTTTAGATGAGAATTCTAGTGTGAATTTTAGGATTGGATGATGATTATTTGCTACCTCTAGCAAATCCTTTATTTCCTTCGAATCGCCGTGATATATTAATATAATATCAGCACGATAACTTCCATAGCAAAATATATTTTTTCTATGTTCAAACTATGAAAGAATTTCTTTCATAATTTTATACATGAGTATATCACAGATTTGCGGGCTTAAGGCACGGCTCCTATTGCGGCTCCTATTGTTTGCTTATATAGCTGTCGATTAAAATCAAAAATGTTGTTCTCTAAAATTGATCTGAGGATATATATTAAAACAACCTTTGGTGGGCATTTGATTTTGTAATCTGATTTATCAAACTGATCAAACGAAAATCTATAGCTAACTGCCGATAATAAGTCATCAATCCTGTAATAAGTGTTCATTGATACTACATCAAAACTACACAGCCAGCAATCTGCATTAGGGCTTAATTTCTTTCCAACTTGTATAAAATTAGATCAGACGTATCCTTTATATAAGTGTGTTGTTTTTGTATCATAGGTAGTAAAATATAATCGATATAGCGTCCAATAAATTCTGTGACAGTACCAATCTAAGATATGATTGGCCGACATGGCGGCATTATGTTATCAATGTTAAACCCAAATTTATTGATTTTTACTAGTTCCGAATCATTAAATCTGTGTATTTTAGGCAAGGTATGCGTATACCCAGGCCCATAATCAATTGATTACCATTATTAAGGTATTATTAAGTGTGGAGTAATCTATAACACTTTTGGTGTACATGCCTCTGACATATGTATTGGTATTACATCTAAGTGCTTTTATGTCAAAATTTTCCAATTTGGTGTAATGTTGTGTATTTAATTGGCGATCGCCTTCAAGAAGATAATTGACCTTATCTAAAATAACAACATTAATACTTTTAACAGCTTTCTTAATGATTAATGACTCATGATTTAACAAAAAAGAAATGCCAGACCTCTGTGAGCCACTTAAAAATGTTCGAAATTTTCGAATTTGCATTGAACATGTTGAAGATAATTCATACTTTGTATTAAACAGGTAATTTTCAAGGGTGTTGCAGGTTAAAGGTGGTGTGTGTCAAAATTTAACTCTGAAAGGATAAATTTCATCCAAGGTACCATGATATAAGTAATGACATCTCATCTTCCTGGCTAAATCATCGAAATCATGTAATAAATCATGCTTTGCTTTATTGACTCACGGTGAAGGAATGAATTTCAACTTACTGGATAATACCAAATACTGGTCATCAGTTAAATTTCTATGCGAAAGATTGACAACGTGTTTTCTCGCTTGTGAAAACATTAATTTAAGCTTACTTTGCTGCATTGCAGCTTTATTTTTCAGCCTTCGTGTATGTTTATTTCTTTTAGCATATTTATTATAATGTTTAGCCATTTCTGTGATTACATAGACTAGTACTGGCTGAAAAACTATTTTCAATGCAATATCAACAAAACAATAATGTAGGAGGCGTGGTGTATTTGCCTGATTTTCATTGGCTGAGTTTCTTTTCCAATTATATTAAAACAAAACAAATACTTCAATAAAATTGAGAATGGAAATGGGGAATGTGTCAAAGAGACAACAACCCGACCATAGAAAAAACAACAGCAGAAGGTCACCAACAGGTCTTCAATGTAGCGAGACATTCCTGCACCCGGAGACGTCCTTCAGCTGGCCCCTAAACAAATATATACTAGTTCAGTGATAATGAACGCCATACTAATTTCCGAATTGTACACAAGAAACTAAAATTAAAAAAATACAAGACTAACAAAGGTCAGAGGCTCCTGACTTGGGAGAGGCGCAAAAATGCGGCAGGGTTAAACATGTTTATGAGATCTCATCCCTCCCCCTATACCTCTAGCCAATGTAGAAAAGTAAATGCATAACAATACGCACATTTAAAAATTCAATTCAATAGAAGTCCGAGTCTGATTTCAGAAGATGTAACCAAAGAAAATAAACAAAATGACAATAATACATAAATAACAACAGACTACTAGCAGTTAACTGACATGCCAGCTCCAGACTTCAATTAAACTGATTGAAAGATTATGATTTCATCATATGAATATCAGACACAATCCTTTCCGTTAGGGGTTTAGTATCATACCATCATAACATATATGAGAAGAACATAACCCGTGTCATGCCAACAACTGTTTTTTTAATAAATGTGTTTAGTTCCTTCTTGTAATCCATATGCCAGGCCTTCCCTTGCTTTTGCTATAGCAAACCGGATTTCCATTTTAGATCTGAGTTCTTTCACTGCTGTCGATATTATCCCAGCAAAGTCATCGCCAGTTTTTTCTTCTTCACGTTTTTGTGTGCCTTTGATGTCCGTGACGTCCAGTGAAAAATCAACGTCATCATCATCAAATGCTGCTTTGGAAAAAACATCCTGTGTACTTTGTGTTTCCTCGGACTTCACTTGAGGAATTTCCTCAGTTGTTTTCTTACTTAGTGTGATAGTTTGTGCATTTACTCCAGAAAACTTGTTTCAGCATTCGAATGTTTTGAAATTCTAAAATGAAGATGAAACCAATCATGTGATTCAGAAAGGATATTCCAAAAGGTGCCGTGCTTCCTTTCCCGAAACAATAAATCAGTTTTTTGAACTGAGTAAGCAATTTTCTTCAGTGACATTTAACATATGTTACATATACAAGCTTTTCCGTCGTATTGTCATCGCCAAAATTATTTTGACAAAATTTATAGGAATAAGGTTAATTGGCATCGAATTCCAGAGAGATTAAGAACACGGATCACCAACTAAATGATGATACAAGGGATTGTTTGTAAGCAATTACAAGTCTAGTAATACTAGCATCCTTTTTACCATTATATTGTATTATGTATATGGAGTCTTCCGAATAAGTTTGTATTTGCATTCGGGATTTGGATAGATGTTGAAATACGTGGATATAAGGTGTCATTTATATACAAAGAATACGTGGATGTTAGGTGTCACTTTTATACAAAGTTTGCGTTGGGGACTGTGTCCCACTGGCACCTTCCTTTGTATCATCATTTAGTTGGTGATCCGTGTTCCTAATCTTTCTGGAATTCGATACTAATTAACCTTGTTCCTATAAATATTTTTGGCGATGCCATTACGACGGAAAAGCCTGTCAAACATAACATATGTTAAATGTCACTCAAACAATTCGCTTACTCAGTTCAAAAAGTAATTTATTGTTTCGGGAAAGGAAGTACGGCACCTAAGGTCAATCCTGTCTGATTCACATAATTAGCGTTACTGTAACATTAGTACTTCTAACATGTTGTTGAAAACAGATTCTGAACCAAATGCATATATCATCATGTTTAAAGAGAAACACTGAGGATATTCCACATGTTAAATCATTGGAAAGATAAAGCACACAGGTAGCTTTTTCCAACGAAACATTTGATGATAAGGACACATTAATAGAAAGCTATTTTTGCATTTTCTTATGATCAGAATTTGGAATAAACAATAAATTTTTTATTGTTTTTTTTTTTAAATAACTTGTGCTTTGATACCTAGTGAAGACAAACAATAATATTTATTGTTTTTATTTATAATGTAATTTTGGAGTTTATATTTTCCATTAAATTGGTTTGTATTGAAGTACGTGTTACTCTTAACATAATTACAGAGGTAACAGAGCCAATGAAAATCAGTTTAGGCAAATACACCACGCCTCCTAACATTTCGTTCTGTTGATATTGCATTGATAAAGTCTCTCAGATACTAGTCTCTGTGATCACAGATATGGCTAGACATTATAAGAAATATTCTAAAAGAAATAAACCTAAACGAAGGCTGAAAAACAAAGCTGCAATGCAGCAAAGTTAGCTAAAATTTATGCTATCACAAGCTAGAAAACAGGTTGTTAATCTTTCGCATAGAAAATTAACTGATGACGAGTAATTGGTTTTATCCAGAGGTTTGAAATTTATTCCTTCACCGTCAGTCAAAAGGGCAAAGCAGGACTTATTACATGATTTTGATGAATTAGCCAGAAAAATGAGATGTCGTTACTTATATCATGGTAACTTGGATGAAATTCATCTCTTCCGAGTTAAACCTGGCCACACGCCACCTTTAACCTGCAACACCCTTGAAAATTACCTGTTCAAAACAAAGCACGAACTATCTTCAATTCAAATTCGAAAATTTCGAAAAAATCTAAGTCTTTCACAGAGGTCTGGCATTTCTTCTCTGTTAAATGATGAATCATTAATCATTAGGAAAGCCGATAAAAGTAACAATGCTGTTATTTTATATAGGGTCATTACCTTCTTGAAGGCGATGAAAATACATTTATAAAATTTGTCTGTCTGTATTATTACGTGTATGTTATAATATATTTTGAGAAATAACTCCGCGTATATATTACATATAGGTAGTTCGAATACTTTCTATATACTCAATTCGAAATCTTTATATAGTCTAACACAGAATAGAATATTTCATTTTCCAAATTACAGGTTTTATAAAGAACATATAAATCAAGAAAACCAAGGAAAAATCTGAACTACTGCTGACTGATGATACCACCGCCAAAATTTATCGGTATTAACAGGAACTTGTTCGAGTTATGAATCTGAAAAAGCACCACACGGTTAAGCTGACTTATATAAACCTCAAAATCAAATTTAAGTAATCCTTGTGTTGTAGTTCCTGTGAAAAATGTGACGAAAATTTTCAACTTGGCTAACATTTGAAAAGTGTTCGGTAAACTGGAAATTGTTGAGTGATGAATCTGAAAACGGATGACTAGGTATAGATGACTTTAATAAACCCTAGAAATCCTTGTAATGTAGTTCATGAGAAAAATACAACAAAATATTCATGGGATGGACGGACGAACTTACTGACGAACCGACGTACGGACGGACAGATGTAAAACAGTATACCCAAACTTTTTTTTAGATATGGTGGTATAGTAATGGGTTCATAGTGACTGGGTCAACATTAAGACATTACAATACAAGTATAATATAGGGTTATTGCATGAATATTGGGGAATATTGTCCCGAGAAGAATCTTATATTGCACGAGCTTGCGAGTGCAATAAATGTTCTACGAGGGACAATATTCCCCAATATTCATGCAATAACTCTTTTATTGTATAGCAATATAATATTTAAAAGTGAAAATTGGTTTAAACTAGATTTTGACGTTGATGACGTCATAAATTTTTGAAGATTTATTGCACTAGTGTAATATTGGAATTTATTGCACGCTAACTTTTGGTTACTTTCTGTGGGAAATATTATATTGCTATACAATAATATATGTTTTTAAAGTAATAATGTTCGCACCATTTCGTAAACATGTATACATAAATCGTGTAATAAGTATTTACAGAATGAATTGGGAAAACGGATAAACAAAACTATTTACGTTTAGATAGACTTCAAATCCAGTAACGAATAAACGGAATCATGACGTAACAATTATTTGCATTCTGCATACGCAAATACACACTATAAAGAATTTTAATTACGTGAATATATGCAATATTCGAATTATGTTATGCATGGAATTATTTGTACAGATTCTCATCAAACTATTTTTAACAAATTTGGCGGGGTCAGCATATGATTAGCTTTATAAAATACAGAATCTATTATGTGTATTAAATATTGTTGGACTCCAATATGAGGGGGTCCAATATGACCAAATCCAACCCGCCACTGCAAGGATTAGGTGAACGACTCAGCCTTAATCAATGATTGGTAGACAAACCAAGAGTAATCCCAAGAGAATAAATCTGCACATCTTTCAAAATCCATATCTTATTAAAAACATGAAAAACTATAAATCAAAAAGTACAAACAAGGATATCCCTGCCGGGTAAGGAACAGAGCCTTGTATGAGGGAGTCGAGGAGTACTAGTCAACGAGCTGAGGCATCAACCGAGGAGAAGTAATAACATGCACAAGCAAAACTTATGAACTGAGATTTCTCAACATCCTTTGATGGCAAACATTATATGCTTCTGATGAAAAAATGGAAATTGACAATTTATAAGTTGTCTCGTTTGCAACAGATTATATTGAATTGTGTATAAATATCAAGATACAAAGCCGACTATAATTGTAGTATTCTTAATTTCAAACTCATTAGTAAAAGTATTCATTGAAAAGTCAGTTGTTTAATGACAGAACATCATCAATATAACGACACCAGAAATAGAAAACGAGATAGGTAGGTGATGAATAAACATCAAAATCAAAATATTTTTCAGCCGCTTGCAGTTTATTTTAGTATACAAAAGGAAATTTCCAAACAACATATGTATTTTGCAAATTGGCAACCTAAGTAAATGATTATTGTATGAATTTGTGTAATGATAATTACTTATATTTCAATACAGACTGATAGCTTTAAATGCTTTCATAACAATGTATTGAGCTGTTTTGTTGCATGCGTATATTAGGTGAATTTAAAATAAGCCAGTTGTAATACATTGAAGTAAAAATAAAATTCTTCATACTACCACAAGTTGATGTCACACAAAGAGCAAACAACTAATTTAATGTTCGAACATTTAATACAGACATATTTGGAAAGAATTACACGTTGTTTATACGCATTGGAGAAAAGGAATAATGTTGCTGGATTTAATATTGTAAACAAAAATCGTAAGTCACTACATAAATAAGAAATTTAAAAATATTAGCCATACATCCTTATAAACTTTTGAAGTATAATTATGCTACATGCATTGTTACGTTATTATGTAAATTCGAAAGCTCAGCGCTTTCACTTTTGCAATACACATTATTTTATATAAAGATTGTTACATGTTTAAACCTTTCTCCGAAATTCTGTTAACCTATGCTATTTACCCTTTTAACAATCATTTACATTGTTTTGACCAGGTTCATTATGTGTAGTATTTCCTACATCAGATGCATTATGCATGTGCCTTACCCCAGCTAGGAGCCTGTTATTCAGCGGCTGTACATTTTCCTGCATTTGGGGGTTTTCCCACTGTTTTAAACACCCATTGGTAGAGTTTGGATTTGTTCAGCTTATGGTGAGTTGGCGTCTCTTTGACATGTTTTTCATTTTAAGTACCAATTTGTATCCATGCTTGTTTTTCGTTTATAATTTGGTACAAAAATTAGACCGATTGTTTTATCACTGTGGGACATTTATAGCTGACTATGTGGAATAGTTAGTTGTATTGTTTAAGACTGAATTTTGATCTATAGTTGTTAACTTCTATGTCATTTAGTGTCATGTGGAAAATTGACTCATTGGCGAAAAGACAAATTCTTTCTGATTTTTTTTAATATTGGGCGCACAATAGTTTCAGACTTGAACAAAAGGCATCAGTTATAAAAAAATAAAATTTAATTGATAATATTTTCTGGGCTTTGTTACTGACTTTTATTCAGTAGTTGCAGGAGAGAATGAATGATACATATACAACATAATGACTGTGTTTTAATCAGAAAATTAACTCATTGTGTACAATATTTATTATAATTATTACATGTATATAGGTATTCGAAGATTTCGCCAGATAATGGAGAACTATTTAACTGAAATAAGCAAAATACTTGTATCTTAATGCCTTTTTTATTAGCTTAGACAGGAATTGATAATTTTTCATATTGAAATCCTGTTAACGCAAATAAAATATCAGCCCTCAAGTATCGGGTTGTGTAATCAAGTTTTAAGTTTTTTCTTTTTATATCAATATTTATATGTTCACTATAATCTAAGAAAGACATCTCAAATTTGATAGGTGTCGATTTTATCCATTACATAATTTAAAGTTGATCGAAATACATATTCGGCTAATCTTGTCCATGTTTTTATTTTTTATAAAATATGAACGCACATCATCTTGAAAAAGATTATCAGAATGGTAATTAATGTTAAATTAAGAAAATCCCTATTTAGTAGAATTATTATTCGGGCTTCAAAAGGGACAAAGGTTCATAGTCAGGTCCCATTTCACCTTTACTTTGCGGCTCATTTGATGTTACAGACTGACACACTGACGCGAAATATGTTCTTATATTTTATGTGGAGATTATATACCAGCTCTTTTTAAAAAAAACCGAAATACTCAAAAGATAGAAATAGGATCTTATTTACGAATTAAGATAGATTTGCCCACAAGTGATGTATTGACTCAACAAGAGTAATTTTAAACAATAATTATTAGGCCAGGTGTCAATTATATGAGTCACCCCGAACTGTGGAGTACGGTTTTATTAGTAAACATACATTGAAAACAAAAAATCATTTTTCAGTATCTGTATGAGACCAAATGAGCAAATCATTCAATCAGAAAGCAGTCGTGGCATAAACGTTGAAAAGCAAGCGTCGCAAATAATGCACGATGGTCTTGAACTATATATTTTAGAAAGTGACGTTGTATATCATCTAAATGACGTGTTATAGTATTCTTTTATTTGTCTTATAAATATCTGACTTTTACTCTTTAGTCTTTATTTAATAATATCCCGATGAGGTGGCTCGGTCCTTATATATCTCGTCATAGTGTCATTGTGCTGTGGTTTATTTGTATTATGGTCTCTCGTTTTTGCTAGTTTTCTTTGTATGCATTTCTTTCTTTGTTGACACATTTGTTTGTTTTATAATGATTTAGATTATATCACAATGTTGACTGCTGTACCTCCTTTTTTGACATTTTAACCATTGTGCCTGATGTTTTGTTTACGCATCGTTGTCAATATAATGAAATTTTATGCGACTAACATTCAAGTGAGAGTTTGAGCGAGCCATACAATCATATTTTATCCACCATTTTCTGCATTAGAAAATGCCTGTACCAAGTTAGGAATCTGACAATTGTAATCCATTCATTTGATGTGTTTGAGCTTTGGATAAGGGATTTTCTAGGAACTCAGTTGTTTGATTAATACTGATACATTGAACTATATAATTTTAGATCAACTGTGTGCTAATATCTTTTTCTGACTGTATTGTATTTTTTTTACTTCTTCAAGGAAGGTTATTATATTAGAAGTAATTGTGTTTATCGTCTTTGAATAACTAACACATTAATACATATTCCACATCAACGTCACATATATGAAAATGAACGAGATTTTATTCTTAATGAAGCAAGCATTCAATGTAAAAACTTCACTTTTATTTCAAAGTATTAACAATTTATTTGGTTGATGTCATATGAGTCGGAAAATGTTAATATATCTCAGTATCAAAATTTATAAGTACATGTTTTGAAATAAGAGAAATATTGCATTCCAAAAACTGAATATATATAGTAGTGATGTAGTTTATTTTAATTTTTAATATTTATTATAAAGACAAAATATTCTATTTTATTTATTTCAAACACCATTTAGTATAGAGTATAGTTATTTAATCATTTATATTTAATGTAATATATCTTATATTATACATCAGTAGGCATGAAGGCCCCCTACCATAAAATTGTCCTTAGTTTGAGGTAGACCGGATGAAGTTTTTTATAATTTTGATATAATTTTCCCAAAAGAGGTACATTACACTGCGAATGATTCATGTATACTATGCAAAAGCGCAGATGAATGTTTTTTCAACTTTCATATATGATTTAAAGTAAATGCATTACGAAATAACTGTGTTCCAGGGACATATATACATCTTGTCAAACTGAGGGAAAATTTGAGCTGCATTTCATGGAAATCGACCTTTTATGAATAAATACATACACCGCTGGTAATCTTTTCTGGTTGAAAAATCTGAACGGAAAGTTTTTGGATCGTTTGAAAATTGAGTTTTTATATGTTTTAGAAGAACCTATAAAACAGACCAAAAAACATCTTTTATTCGAATGTTTTAAATTAATCAAAAGTGTAGTCGATTTCTAGCCGACACAGCTCAAATGTAAACTTGAACTGTGGTCATAAGTTTACACGTATGTTTTCCAAAATGAGTTCACATCAAATATATCGGACACATGCATATTAGCACAAGGAAAGAAAAAACCTCACTTCCCAGTGGCGTTCGAAATGTCCATGTTTTATTATTAATTTCTTTTCATCCTGAAGATGTATAATATATCTACTGCTAGACGTACAGATTACAACAATCGATCATAAAAATGCGATGACATTTGCCTATGCAATGATACACGTTGAAATCTTTGTCAAAGGGGTATTGGTGAATTACAAATGCTAAACTACAACATTTAAATGTACTGTATAGCTTTGAACTTATAACGAACACATATATAATACTATAAGATTTCAAAAGCCCCCGAATCCGATATATAAACTGCAAATCACACGATGACGCTTTTGAAAGTGTATCATGCTGATAAAATTGTTGATTTTGATATTAGTCGAATAAGGGACATAGTTTATTGTGTCGCCTTATGAATAATTATGAGAAAATGGCTATTGTTAAAAAATAAAACGATTATGGCAACGATAATCCTCCATATAGTGGTATTTACATTAGAGTTTGCTATACTTATTTCTGTGTTTTGACAACAAAAATACAATCTGACCACTTATAAATCTAGCTATACAATTTCAATTTGATTTCCGAATTTATTTTATCCCGCTTATATAAATGATTTGTAAAACTTATCCAAGTTTTTCCCCTGTTCTGTATCGAGTACAAATGACTTGATGATTTCCTAAACTGCACAGGTATTGTTTAATCTTACAATTAAGATTTGAACTTATCCACATATTGTTTTATTTATATTTCCCTGCGCTGTACGAATCTTGTTTTTATCCTTCAGTATAGCATTGAACTTCAAAATATATTGTTTTTTTTTTATATTTTCCTACAAATAGCCAAATTAACTCATCATAGATACGAGTTACAGGATTGAAATTTTGAGTTTGCGCCAGACGCACGTTTCGCCTATAAAAGACTCATCAGTGACGCTCGAACTAAAAAACGGTGAATAGGCCATATAAAGTACTAAGTTGAGGAGCATTGATGACCAAAAATTCCTACAAATTTTGCCAAATACAGCTAGGGTAATCTATTCATGAGGTAGAAAAGCCTTAGTATTTTAAAAGTTTAAAGTTTATATCGTTTTGGTTTTCAAACTGGACCCAAGCAAACCTGTCGATGTCAAAATGTCATTGTCTCTGACCGGCTTTGTTGAGCTAAACGAAGCCGAGGGTTAATTACTACGAGATACTTCGATATTAAATAGACAGAGGAACTACTCACATGGTCACTAGAAGAATTAGGCACATTTATGTTCCGCAGAATTTTATTTGAAGACCTTATTTATCTCTCGTAAATGAGATTCCAGATTTAACATCGCTCGGTTCAGAACACATTTCAGCCCGAATATTCTATAACGGAATTGTTCAACAGTTACCATACAAGTTGTTTGAAACGAACTGTCTCCTTGATTTGATTAACTATCCGTATGATTCTCAGAATTGCAATTCAAATTTCTATTTTGAAGCCTTCATTTTTTGTCATAAATCTGATTGTTTCTTAAGTATTTTTAGCACTGTTGAATAAATTTACATTCGATGTACCAGTTGGTTGTTAAAGAATCGGCAAAACTGTGACCGCAAGGCTTTCGTTTGTAGTATACCTCACCCTGATTGCAACATATATTTCCACAACAAACGATGCAATATCAGTTCTCAGTATATACCTTTATAATACAAATTGTATCTTGCACTGGAATCGTTTTACTGACATAGTCATTCTAAACTGGAAGCAAATCCAAAAGAGTTTACAGTTTCCAACTGTAGTAGGAGTTTTTATCTCTTCGTAGCTGGGGAAAAGGAGTTACGACATTCAAACACGAATGAAAGCTACTTCCCAGAGGACACCTGGTGAACCGTTTAGAGATGTGGGTCAAAATATAGCAACTTTTACAGGCGCGCATACCCATGTCATCTAGAACTTGTTCAAAAAGTAGTAAAAGATCGTTTTCGTTCGTAGTGAGTCAGAAAAGTTTCGCATGTTCAAAGATGAACTAAGCATAAGACACTTGGGACAGCTGTCGAGAGTGCCATGCCAGAAGAATGTATACTAGTCTATGAAGAATATGTGAATAGTGGTAACAGGAAAATTAATGTATTACTTGATGTATTTCACCTGACTGGGTGGGGTTTAACTTGTTCTCTTATTAAAGACCAGTCCATCTATAGACAGGTGTTGTGGGATAAACTCATCAACGAAGTGTCCAGTTATTCGTCCCATATCATACACTCAGTTCTTTTGTATATCCGTTTGGTGACTCTGATATATGATTAAAAATCATTATTCCTTTATAACGACAAACATCCTTACCACACACATCTTCAAAAATAATGTCCTTATGCAAATTAAAATGTATGTTCCGGCCGATCATTTGAAATAAATTTCATTTGGTAATACAGTGTTTTCCATTCGGCATTTAAACCGAGTGTGCCACCACCTGTTTCTATAAGCCGACCACCTTAAGTGAGCGGCTTTTTTCAAATTTCTAATATATACAGTAGAAAAAAAAAGTGATGTCCATCAACCGAATTCAAAGAAGAATAGTTATTCATACAGCCAAAAGAGAAACCAAAGAGAGCAATATGCCCTGATATGACTGACGGTACATTGTGGCCTAGCAGAAATTTAAAGGAGTGTACCTTGGGTAATGGAGGACGACACGTTCCACTCAAACTGTGAGGGTTTATTTGGAGCTTGACTTGGATCAGGAAATAGACAAAGATTATAACATATTTCAATTTGAAACAGGAACATCATGATATAATCATTACCATACATTCCAGTCTTAATGACCGCTAGGAGGATGTCATGGGTTACCCAAAATGCTTCCATTTCTGAATGGTGTTCGAGCTTTCTCGTCTTTCATCCTGCTAGACCTAACATACAGAACCTTCTTTTTGTTGTGCTTGTTTTCAATGTGATTGAACTATTTGCCATCCACTAAACAATAATCAATCAATGAAACATAATTGTATTATAATATGTGTATTGTTTTACTTGAATTACTCATATTTCAACGGTATACAAATGTATAATGGTTTACTATAAATTAAATAGAATTAAATAAGGTTTATTGACGGACATTTCGGATTCTTCTTTTTTTATGGTACTTTGCAGTCAACACTATATGTGTCTTTATTTATACATGCACAAAAAATACAAAATTTGACAAATATTTAATTATAATCTAATACCAAGTCGTTTGCCGATTGATAAGCTAAAGATAATCATATTTAGACCAATTCCCTTTGACTAAACCTGTTCATGATTCTTATGTCCTTGGTACTATAATTTGCTAAACTATTTACAAAAAAGCAGAAAATATAAATAAAAGAATACATATTCTAATGAACAAAAATGCGATAAATAATTAAATGTTTACTTTAAACAGAAAAGTATATACAATGAAAAAAAATCTTTATCACATTGTTATCCAATACTTTCCAGGAAAAGATACAGAATAGAAATGTCCTTACTACTTTGGTGCAAGGAAATAACACTAATATTATTAATTGGAGAGAGTTGTAATGCCAATATAGATTGTAAGAATATATCTGCCTGTGAATTGGTGTGTGATACCAATGGACCTTCTTATGGCTGCAGCGGAAGAGGACTAATAGAAGCGCCAAGCTTCCCTGAGTCAACAGTAAAGCTGTATGTAGTTATGATATCTAGTAAAACTGTTGTATATTAAATATGCTAAATCTTTTTATACAACATTTCATTTTACAATACAGTCAATTAACTGAAAGTACTAAACAAGTAGAATGAGTTGTTGAGACCTACAGAAAAACGTAAAATCACAAAAATACTGAACTCCGAGGAAAATTCAATCGAAAAGTGCCTAATCACATGGCAAAATCAAATGACAAAACACATCAAAGGAATGGACAACAACTGTCATATTCCTGACTTGGTACAGGCATTTTCAAATGTAGAAAATGGTGGATTTATAGCGCTAAACCTCTCACTTGTACGACAGTCTCATCAAATTCCGTTATCTTTACAACGATGCGTAAACAAAACAGACATGATAAATAAATAAGTCAAAATATGGGTACAGCAGTCATCACTGTGTTACAATCTTAAAACAAACAATAAAACAAAAAAGCACAAAAGCATCTATGGAATTAAAAACACATTTATTGCTTCACGTGTCGGACGTCAGAAAGTTTATACGTCACATATGAAGAAATTTGTCGTTAAATGTCTTCAATGTTTATTCAAAACAATTTTATAATTTCATATGGGGAATGTAAGCATACAGGGTTAAAAAATCAAAAGTATGTTAGAATTAATTTGAGAAATAGACCGAATGATCTTGTTTAAAAAGAACATTAAAATTGCAAAGATTGATCGTCAGTGGAAGTCTGAAATTCTAACACAATAAATAGACAGTTTTCCTTAAATGAAATCTTTTGCAAATTGCACGCTCTTACAAACAGCGAATCATATCAGGCCGATCTAAATGGTTTAATGGAAAAAAAGAAAATAGGTGAAAATAGTAATCATTACAATGTTTCGACAACACCAATGCTTAAAAGTGAACATGTAATGTTTAACAGTCAACACAAAAGTAAGGGTTGTTTGCTCAATCACTTTGCATTGACTAAAGTCAGCATGGCAGTAAATTTTGTAAAATATGTTGAAAAATTCCTAAAATATAAAGAAGTGACTGAAGCCATGGGTACCATTGCACAACTTGTATCATCACTTGTTCGTGTTAAAAACCAAAATTTTAAGAACTTTTGAATATTTCGGATCCGTGGTTAGAGCTCCCATGTAGAAAAAAACTACCAACTTAAAATTTAAAAACAATGCTTTAAATGCTGTTTTTATAAAGGTCTAAATTTCCAGGATACATACATTGAGAAACATCTTTGCTTTTAACTTATTTTATTATTTTGTAATTATATAGCATGTGATTGACAGTAATCGAAAAGTAATGTAATCGATTTTAATTCGAATACCCACAAATCCTTCAAATAATCAATTATCAACCGGTTACACAATAAGTTATATGGTTCGCTACTTACCCCGTACGGATCCATAGAGGGTTAGTAAAATCCATAGGGGGTGAGGCCGGAGTTAACCGTATAACGAATTTATCGGACGCTGGACTTTTTCTGCGGCGTTTTGTTGAAAAATAAACAATGAAACACAACAACATTAATAGATGACGTCGCCATTAACGTGTCATGAACCCCATATGAAACTTACTAACCCCATACGGTCTCATAGGGGGTCACCACGTGACGGCATTTAAACAATCACAACGTGATAATTCATCTGTGGTCCGATAATTATCAGTAGTCGTGCCCAATCCTGGTTATGACCACGACCGCTTTACATCGATTGATAACATATTCTCAAAAGTTTTGTTTCTTGACATAAAAAAAAGATTAGATAACTACAGAATGAAATACAAATTTCTCAGTGATCTGCTTTTAAACAAATCGATAACGATCCCGACATAAAAATAAGTAGCTAACGTACATTGCATACTTCATTCAATATCAAATTCTTAAAATCATTTATATCTTATATACAATGTTTAAGTTCTTATACGTTTTAAAATGTTATAGGTCATGTTTATTTGTAAGCTTAACATTGGTTATCAGATAGCATAGATTTACAATGGAAAAACGTAGGGAATGTCCTTTTGATCAAAACCTGATAACAAAATTAGCTCATCACATCAACCAAAACTGATTATATTTACAATTTGTCATAAAATTATATATCTGTATTAAATATAAGAAAATTGGTTAAATGTTAATTAAGTATAATACAAATGACTGCAATATTGGAACACAATGACTAAACACGTGTATCTGCATCAAGTAAGAGTGTCAGCACGTCCCCTGTTTACTACAAATACTGCAATTACTAAGCCGTCTAAGAAATCAGTTGGTTTCATACCTCCGGCGTGTTTGTACAGCATTAATCGTTGACCAGAGCAACCAACAGTAAAAATATTTGCTTATTTGTATTCTCTGCTTCAAGTAAGTGTTCTACAACTTGTGTTTTCAGTGCTTTTAACTAGTTTCTTAACTACTATCAAGGAACTTGTCATACATTTGTTGTAATAAAAAAAAAACAGTATGCACTTCAAAGAGGAACACTTATTATTATGGAAATGATGGTGATTTACCTGTACAGGTGAAGGTTAATGCAAAAAGGCATTCATACACCTAGCTCCACAACAGTTAAATACCATTACATCTCATTGGGTTGAATAACTAAATTGTCTACTAAATAAACTCATCAGAGATACCAGGACTAAACTTAGTATATACGTCAGACGCGCGTTTCGTCTACAAAAGACTCATCAGTGACGCTCGAATCCAAAAAAGTTTAAAAGTTGAAGAGCATTGAGAACCAAAATTCCTAAAAGTTTTGCCAAATACAAAGGTAATCTTTGCCTGAGGTAGAAAAGCCTTAGTATTTCAAGTAATGAAAACAATAAATTGCATTTGATATAAACTGTCTACATGGAGTTGCATGATATATTCCGCATGGTGTTTTCTTTTTTTATTAATTTTCAATTTAAACAAGTACTAGTTGATGAGAAAAAAAAACTGTCCTGCTCGTTACTACACGGAAACGGGATATATAAAAAGGACATTTAAAATGAGTCGATTAGAAACTGACAAAACCATGACGTGAATAGAAAAAACACTACAAAATAGACACATATCGACAAAGGAATACATATCAATTAATGTAACTGGCCGACATGAAGTCCACATTGAGAGTGATTGCATTTGTTCTGAACATGTGAGCACTATAATGAATATATGTTAACCCGGATGTGTTTACCACGGTAGGAGATATTGACAAGTTTTATTAGTATGAGATTAGGACAATCGAGACGCAAATACGGGATTGTAGTTCCAACATGAGCAACACGACGCGTGCCACATGTGGAGCAGGATCTGCTTACCCTTTCGGAGCACCTGAGATCACCCCTAGTTTTTGGTGGGGTTCGTGTTGCTTATTCTTTAGTTTTCTATGTTGTGTCATGTGTACTATTGTTTGTCTGTTTGTCTTATTCATTTTTAGCCATGGCGTTGTCAGGTTATTTTTTATTAATGAGTTTGACTATCCCTCTGGTATCTTTCGTCCCTCTTTTTTGAACCATAATGCGACAAAAATAGTCCGCATCAACGATCAAGCACATGATGTATTTTTGAAGAGATTACGACAACTCTACTTGTTTTGATACATTTTAAATAGCTTTCTCGGAAGCAGTAACCCTTTATTCAAAAACATATGATATAAACGCATGCTCTTGAAAATTGGTTCAAAAAGTATAACGAGTCTAAATTCAAAACTACGTTCAAACCTATGATTGCGTTGGATAAAAACCTCAATTTTTATACGAGTGCATGTAAAACAAATTTCGTGGTAGAATGGTCTGAAAACAGCACAAGCAACATTTTTCCAAAAGATAAAAAAAAGTGAAGAAGTATATTTAAACAAAACGCATTTGACTTACAGGTCGAACAACTGATGTTCTTTAACCCTGCTGACTGCCATTGGCGATTGCAAAAAAAAATTGATCACAAGATGTAACAAAATGGATCTTAATATAAATTTATTACTAAACAGAAAACAATTAACTTGTGGCCACGATGTTATGCCACAAACATAAGGTGTTAATATTTTTTTGTACACCAGATCCAAATTTTGACAATAAATGTCTGCTCAGTGATGTTAGGGATCGAAACGGTATTTGGAAGGCCATATAGAATGTACCCTCATTTTTAGATAGACTCTTGATATATATATATATATAATTTAGCTGATCTGTAACAATAACATCTTCATGCCTTATATATCATGTACTGCAGTACGCCGCTAGATTAAAACTGACGTGGAAAGGTAACACACGGCCAGCGAAAGCTCTTTTTTTTGAGAGCCCAGGTGGTCGTGTGGTCTAGCGGGCCGGCTGCAGTGCAAGCGATTTGGTGTCACGATATCACAGTAGCATGGGTTCGAATCCCGACGAGGGAAGAACCAAAAATTTGCGAAAGCAAATTTACAAATCTAACATTGTTGGGTTGATGTTTAGACGAGTTGTATATATGTACTGCAGTACGCCGCTAGATTAAAACTGACGTGGAAAGGTAACACATGCCCACCGAAAGCTCTTTTTTTGAGAGCCCAGGTGGTCGTGTGGTCTAGCGGGACGGCTGCAGTGCAGGCGATTTGGTGTCACGATATCACAGTAGCACGGGTTCGAATCCCGGCGAGGGAAGAACCAAAAATTTTCGAAAGCAAATGTACAGATCTAACATTGTTGGGTTGATGTTTAGACGAGTTGTATATACATTATGTACACAGCCATGTATCACCATCATTGATGGCGATCCGATGGATACATCTGTTGTAGGGTTGTCACTGACTCAGACGTACTTATGAATATAATTATTTTCTGTGACTGTATCTTACATTAATTTGTAGGATCCTTTACTATAGATAATTTAGCTGATCTGTAACAATAACATCTTCATGCCTTATATATCATGTACTGCAGTACGCCGCTAGATTAAAACTGACGTGGAAAGGTAACACATGCCCACCGAAAGCTCTTTTTTTGAGAGCCCAGGTGGTCGTGTGGTCTATCGGGACGGCTGCAGTGCAGGCGATTTGGTGTCACGATATCACAGTAGCATGGGTTCGAATCCCGGCGAGGGAAGAACCAAAAATTTGCGAAAGCAAATTTACAGATCTAACATTGTTGGGTTGATGTTTAGACGAGTTGTATATATATATATATATATATATATAAATTTACTATTAATGAAACGTTCCTGAAATGTAGCTACAAAGAATGGAAACATCACAGTTGACATTTTTCTTTTTTATCATCAACAACCCATATTATTTCTTAATGTTAGTCAAGTTACATTTTTCTGATATTTTTGATTTTACGGTCGGTAAGATTAACGTATAAACATAGTCATCAAACTAGGAATTATTTATTGAGTGATCATCATCTGTATAGCGAAAGCGAAGTTAAAACTTGTGAGTTTGAATTTCCCTCTGGTATCTTTCGCCCTTCTTTTTTTAACGTTATCATTATTTTTACTATTCTGTAAGATATACGACTCGTGTGTATATACCAAGTCGAAAGTAGAGCACAGCTCGTCCGCATTGGAAGTTTTAGTGTATATTGAACAATATTTCGTAAGAGGATCGTGCCGAAATTTTTATTTGAATCAAAATGATGTTAATAAAATCTAAATTGTTCATTTCTGAATAAAGATGTTTGCATATACGTGAACGCTTAGTTACAAGGAGAACAATAAATCTTGTCAATCAGTTGGAACGAAGTAATACTAGTGTTAGGGTAGATAAGCCAAACATTCATTGTCATAACTACAAGGGAGAAAGAGACTTATTTTATGTACCCTATCAGATCTGTAGAAAGTTTACGATCAGATTTTTAAAACGCTTTTAGTTTCTTTTCAGAAGAAAATTAGATTAGGTTGTTTCGACTGTCAACTTGAAGTCTGGTTGAATGATGATATAATAGATATAAAAAATCATATGATATGAGTTTGTAACTAAAGGGGTAAAATATCCAAACTTCATAAAAATGGATGATCTACTGCTATAAGATACACATTTGTTTTATGATTTTCAAAAGGGTAGTTTGTTGAAAATACTGTTAACTTCCATCGTCGTCGTCGAAAAAACATTTGGTAAAAACTTGCTATCAGCATAAATGCATTAGCTGCTGTGCAATTATTGTTTCTATTTTCTGTAGATAACATAATTTTGTATATTGATTTAAATAGTTCGTCCTTAGCTATCAACACATTGTATATACTCACATACAACGGAATTACTCTCCTATAAGTACTTCCACTAGTTTCTGTATTTTTTTTAAATCTAAGTTATGTAATTGAAAAAGACAAATTCGGTTTAATTTTATTCAATATAGGGATTTATCTGACAACAAATTAACAAGCTAGCCGATGATGTTTTCAGGAAAAATGCGGCATTGATGACTTTGTAAGTTTAAAAAAAACTGTAATTCTATGAGTATACTAGCCTAATGCATGATTTCTTATCCTAATAGTTTGATTTGATTTTTGAATTGCAAACCTTTACCCTTGTAATTGCTGTTTGTTGTGTACCGAACATATAAGCTGTATGAAGACAAACTAAATAATTATATCAATTGGACAGTACTCACAGTGACATGTATATATACTGCAAGCGAAATATGTTATGATTGTATGAGTACAGAGTAATCTAGAACATTCATACACATGGTAGATCATAATAATAATACGTTTCAACTTTAAATCAATAAAATTATATATATTTTTAAGTCTTTATTCCCTGTGTACGATTTATATATATATATATATATGACTAGACGATCCGGCACAGTTGTCATTATTTCCTAGTTGGTCGCTTTTAAAGACTTCTATATCTAGTTTATTATTTTTATATTGTTAGTTTTAGAAACTACTAAGCAGCAGATTTAATATTTAATGTTAAATAAATTGCGTTCAGAACTAATTGGTTAGTTTTTGTTGGATTTAGTAGTTATTCCTAAACTATCGACGTATTGTATGTACTTTTATTAATATTAATAATTACTCTCCTTTAATTACTTCCTCTTTTTTCTGTAAGTTTTTGAAGTCATTTAATTGAAAAAGAACTAATTTGTTTTATTCACCATAGAAATTTAGGGAGAAACAACCTAAACGTCTTACCTGATGATGTTTTCAGCAACAATTTGGAATTGTTAGATGTGTAAGTAAAAGATAACTGTTATTATATTGTATTTCTATAACAAACAAATTCTCGTCTTGATATTTTAATTGAATATCACGTGGTATTGAAAATTTTGATTCAACTTCAAGAATGTCTTATACCGAACTTATAAGCTCTATAGAGAAAACGTATATATAACAATCGGACATAAATGCACCTCATTGAATTGCATGATTAACAATGCATATTTTTCATTAGTTTCAGATGAAAACCAATCAATGAAGATAAAGTTTCAACATGATATTTTAAGGCAGCATAACATACAGTTTTCAAATATATCTCAGTATTTGTTTTGATATATAAAACATGTAAAAACTAGGATAATTGTTTTTTTTCTATATGTGTAGTAACGCTGTAGCATGTTTAGCTATTTGATACAACACGTTGTAGTTTATAGGGTACATCAATCTATACCGATTGTTTTTTTATTAGGGTCATACGCATCCATGTCCAATTTCACGAAATACACGTATTAACAATCGCTTGCTATAATACATGTGCATAGCAGTGAAGCGTGAAAATTTCATACACGGTTAGTAAAGGTGTTATGTCCCTTTATAAAAAACAAAACGGTACTGAGAAAAATCTTAAAAGTTCCAACAGACGAAGAAATTGATGATTAAGATTGAAAAAAAATCATAAAACACATTTAAACCTTACAGTCGTTATTGTTGGCATCTGTTTCTGTAGGATCAATGGAAGTATTTTCTTAGCAGACTTTCTCATTTTGAGAATCACTAGTCTTAATTTCACACGTTAAGATAGTCGGTAAGATAAATTCGTTACATAGTGTGCTAGTGACGTAATACGGTATATATGGGTTCAGTAAATTCCATATGGGGATTCGAGCTTCGCTCTCACCCCATATGGAATTTACTGACCCCATATATATCGTATTAGGTCACTAGCACACTATGTAACTAATAATACTATATACAATACAAACAAATTTAATCCTTCCTTTCAAATTATCGGCGTAAAAATGTGTTCTTTCTTCATGACGTCATCATACATGGCAGCCTTTTTTTGTGACTTCACAATATGAATTTGACTTGAAAGCAAGAAAATATGACGTTATTCTTGATATTTGGTCAGGAAAAGGAAAAATGGATTAAGAATTTGAATTTCTCTTGTTTTACAGTTGTATCAAGTACTAAACTTTTAGTAGTAATATAGGAAAAGTGTACTAACATAAGAGGTCTCTAAACCCATTAACTTCAAATGGAGCTTTCGTTAGTAGAAGCCATATTAATTATGTGTATAAGCGGAGATAAATGTAAAAGCATAAAACTAGAATATATGTCAATACACATTATGTGTATTGGCATATACTCTATTTTCATACTAAACTTTTAGTATTTAAATGTAAGTCAAGTTGAGTTTCTGTGCTGTTCTTTGTATTATTATGTATGACTAAGGACTCAAGTGAATATCAACAAACACTTCGGGAGTAGATAAGTTGGTTCCCATAGATATTCTGAGTGTCTGTTGAAAGAAAAAAGAAAGAAATATTTTACCTATAAGAAAAAAAACCAAAGGAATAAAAGAAATCACAAAACTGCAACACACCCAAACGCTGACATACATGGGAACGGACTATTTATATAAACTTTTGTTCCTGACTAGGTATAAGGCATAATAATACAAACTGGTGATTTTAACCTGGCTTTACGACAAGTAAAATATCCCGCTTATATGGCAGTATTAGAAATACTCATATAATACATTTATTCTACTTCACACACAATACATTGCTATTTAATAATTACTTTTTAAAACACCACGGACACAACTGAAATTTCTCGGCAGACCTGTCCATATGCGGAAGTTCTTTGACTTTTGATTTTATATATTCATTCTCGGAACGGCGAACATCTCTAAATCGATCAACGAAAATCATGTAATTGTCAAATTGGTCTCTATTATCATCCTCATCTATATGTCTGAAATTTTTATCATTAATCAGATTCCGTAAAACTATAGTGTTTCTCATTTTTACCTTGCCAATGATAAAGCTACCGTCTGACGTACGACTGAAAACCACTTTTTCATAATGAGTATCATTACACGTACTTTTACCAGTTATGATCGACTTCGGTGCAGTTTTTAATGAATCATCTTCAGATTTTTTACTTTCTTTGTTTTTCACTTCAACTGTAACTAGATTATTGTCTTGGTCCGTTATACTTTCTAACCTTTCCATTTTATTTATCTCATTATGAAGCATGTTGTTACTTTTGTTATTGATCGGCATAAGCACCGGTTGAGTAATTATAGGTATCACTTCTGGGGCTCTATGTAGGATCAAATTGTCATCCTGCATTACCTGGTCGAATACTAATATATTCGTCCCCTGTGTTATTTCCGCTTTCACTTCTTACAGTCTGTTCATTATCATCATACTGTAATGCATTAGAATCTTGCCATGGTTTCAAACGTGTAGCGTCTCTCTCTCTGTTTGATCTTGATCTATGTTTAACACCTTTGCTGATTTAAGCGGCATTGCCTCTTGTCCAAACTAACGAGACTCTCATTTTGTCATCAAGATCCACCGAATTCCATGTAAAATGTTCATACTCGTCTATTATACTACTAATAAGAGCTACTAAAGGCTTTGGTAAAATTTCCATCTAAAATTGTCCTTTACTGAACCTCCGTGTTTACAGTTGAAGAAAAAAAAGTCTGCTAAAACAATAAATTCACGCAAAAAATACGTTACCAATGTAGTTATCAACTTACAAACGAGTTTAGTCATTGATTTCACTAATCCGACTGGTAATTATCCTAATCCAAAAGTTATAATCAGGCTAAACTCAGAGACAATGTTTTTGCGTCCTTTACGTCTAAGGTCCACTCAACGCATTGTATGTACTTATATTTATAGGAATTACTCTTCTATGAGCACCTCCTCTATTTTCTGTAAGTTTTCGAAATCATTTAATTGAAGCTCAAAGGTCTTGGTTATTCTATTAATGTAGGGATTTATCAAAGAACAAACTAACAAGTTTACCTGATGGTGTTTTCAGGAACAATGTGGCATTATCATTTGTGTAAGTAGACAATAATTTCAACCATGTAAGTATGTTTGCTGACATGATAATATTAATCTAATGTATAATTTCTTATCCTTATATCTTTATTTTACCTTTAACCCTTGTCATTGCTATTTGGTTTGTACCGAACATATAAGCGCGATGAAGACATCCTAAATAATTATATCAATTGGACGATAATCACAGCGCCACGTATACTGCAAGCGAAACATGTTATGATTGAAAGACCACAAAGTAATTCAGAACATTCATGCAAATGGTATATCGTAACAATGAGTATCAACAGTTAAAACATTTATCTTATATCGTTTTGAATTCTCTGTTTCCTTTGTATGATAATCGCACAAACAATTTTTCAGAATATATATTCTTTATAATATCTGTGCAAAACCGTCTTTACTAAACGATCCGGTCAAATTTGCTCGTTGGTCCTTTTTAAAGACTTATATATCTTCTTTTATCTGTATATAGTTATCTATAAAACTTACCAAACAGCATATTTTTTATTTAATATGTTATTTTTTAATAAACTTGCTGTCAGAATGAATGCGTGTGCTGATCATTGCTGATGTAATTTTTGTTTTAGATTTCGTAATGTTCGTAATATTCGTTGGTTTAAGTGGTCATTCCTTACATATTTTAACCCTAACTACCGACACATTGTATGTATTTGTATATGTAAGAAGTATTCCTCGATTAGCACTTTCTAAATTGCCTGTAAGTTTCCGTAAGCTAAGTCATTCAATTGAAAAGAAACATGATTTCTTTTATTCAATGTAGGGACTTAGCGTACAACAATCTAGCCATCTTACCTGGTGATGTTTTCAGGAACAGTGTGGCATTAGAATATGTGTAAGTTAACCTTGATTTTAATAGTTTTACTATGTTTACTGACATGATAGTATTGCACTAATTCAGAATTCGTCATCCTGATAATTTGATTAAACTTAAAAAGTATACCAAATCGTCACTGCATGAAAAGGTAGATTTACATACGTATGTAAATATATTATAAACATAAATAAAGGAACATATTTAGATAAACTTTACTAGGCTGAAATATGTTTGTGCTATCTTTGTTGACAATAAATCTTAATATTTCCCCATAAACATCCATGGTGTCGCAGGTAGGCGCGGCCGCCTTTTACATATCGTATAAAACGTGGGTAAATTGTGTGAACTCGGTACGATTCTCTATCCTGAACAATCGTTTTGAATTCAATACAAATGCAAAACAATCACACCATTATTAAACGTGACCATGTGCTAAATTTTGCTAGCGTATGGTATTGTATGGACATAGTTAAATTTGCAATGGTACGTAAGTGCTTATGTTTTTAGTGCATGCAAATATGACTTTTTAAAATGATATATAGCTTGATAAAATATCAATTAAAAGTTGATATTTCGTTTATATTTTATATGCACTAAATGTTTCTTTAATATTGATATTTTGTTTTAATTTTACAGCTTTTGTGTCAAAGTTAAATTTCAAATGTTGTATAGGTATAAACAGTATTTCGTTTGCATACATATTTTTTTAATATGTTAGGAATTAATCGGATTTATCTTACTATATAATCTGTTGATTTTGTTTCAGGTCAGTAATATACATGTCCAAAAACCTCGTTATTTCTCGAAACTCACTTTATAACAAACGTTTGATAATACATATAATACATGAAATGATAATGCAATATTTCAGTTGTCAATGGAATTATGTTCTATATCTTAAAAAAATATTACCATCGTCTGGTAAGTTTGAGTTTAAAATGATGGTTCAAAATTGCGTAACAAAGATGACCCATATCTGTTTCGGAATTTTTTTAATCGGCTGTCTATGATGTCAAATAGAAATACAATATCGAAACAAGTGGTGAAGCGTGACAATCGATTGTATATTTTTTTGTATTCTGACTAATGTTATGCACAAGGTCAGATTTATACAAGTCTGTACCTATTTTATGTTAAGGTTGTTGCATTAAAATTATTCATTTAATTCATATATAATTAATATTTACATTTTTAAAAGATTCATAGGTTGGAATCCTTTAACAACATTGCCAATTAATCTGTTTTTCTCTAATGTTGGTTTGCAAACACTGTAAGTATTGTTTATCGAATTCCAAGCTGCCTAGTTCGTTATTACACAAAGGTGAACACATCAAACATACAATAAAAATGCATGAGTCGATCAGGAACCGCCAAACGATAGACCACTGTCTACAAATCAATACATAAACATAACATACCTGATCGAAATAGCGTTTACATACATATGTAAAAGTTAAGATAACAAGTCAGTTATTTCATCTATGTGATTCAAAGTCTAAAGCAACTATACAGACGGTATATTTTTGATTAAACACATTTTTGATTAAAAAATTAAAAACTGACATAGTAAGAAAATACAAACTTTAACACTATTACAAACACAATTTCATTTTAATATTATGGTCATGGTTTTGGAAATAATGACATAGTACAAGTACAAACTCAATCTTAATGTTAGATTCTTGTCCGTTTCTAAAGATACAACAAGTTTATTTTTATTTTTTTAAATGTAGCTCTTATAATATAAAAGTAAAAGAAACAATAAACAAGAATTTGTGTTAATATCATATGTGTTTGAATAGAGTTACTGCCTAAGAGAAAACTATGCAATAATAAGTCAAAAGAAGTAAAGTTGAAGAGTTGTCCTCGGACATTGCACTGACGTCATCATGAGTTTATTTATTGTAATAAAATATCCATGGCACAAATGACTACTGATATTCTTCAGTTATTGGAGCAAACATGCTGTCCTATAGTCTCGATTGTCACATAATCTAATTAAGGAATAACTGTAATATTGTTTTCTGTCTATGAAGAAATAACATTAAAATGTGGTACACACTTTAAAGAACCCGCTACACGGTTATTCAGTGTGCACCATATTTTTTATATTATTTCTTCATAGACAGAAAACAATATTACAGTTATTTCTTATAATTTAATTCTCAATTCCATTTTAAACCGGAGTAAACCATGAACAAACGTTGATGACGTCACGGTCACATGACTAAATTATGTCTATGGGCTGATAAACAAAACGACGTCAGCCAATCAGAAGACGCGTTACATCCAAAATAAAATTATTGCAAATGGGACTAATCATGTCTCTCTCCATTAGCAACATTATAAGTTACACCATATGGACCATACAATGCCTACCTGACCAACGTGACTGTTATCAGTAAGATACAAATTATTTGAATGTTTTTTTAAAAGGGTAGCATGCTAAAAAGAACTATTGAAATTTACGATTAACGGAATAATTTCGGACATAGTAATGAATCTTAAAACCTAAATATAGCTCCAAACATTTCACACAATCAAATAATCGATTGATGGCGGAGTCACACGAGAACAAACTAAAAAGAAATCTAGATAATAAATTATGGTATGAAGATGAAGACAAAGCGAATCCAATAAGTTATCAATTTTTCATAACATAATTAACACTGACCAAAGTTGTTTTGAAATAGGCAAATGAAATAACAGTATCGTTCAATTATGTGAAACAGAACACGAAAAAGAAACAACTCTTTTTCAAGGCAATAAAGTACAATAAAGTCAAGGTTGAATAGTTATTTTTCAATCATCCAAAGTAAGATAAAGTTTTCAAAACATTATTTGTTGTGCGGCATACAAGGTAATTATATACAGTTGAATGGTTATTCAAATCGCTTGCAAGAGAATTCATATAGGACTGGACGATTGACATATCCTTGATACCTGAACGTTACAACACACGTTATGTTTTGTAATACAGTTGATATTTATATAAGAACTATTCAAAATGTGTACACAGTTTCTGAATACTTAGATGTCCTTTTTATTCTTTTCTATGTGAAACCTGTTGAAATCTAAATATTACCTCCCGATTAGCCCTTAAATCATTATGGGGGATATTACGTTCGTATTCGTTATTAACGTATCAAATATACTGTTGTAAAATATTTGTCGGAACCTTAAAGTTCAACAATAATGTTCATAGTACTAGATAATTATGATTTAAGAAGAATGTTGTATACGTGAATAAGCACAGCATCCAAACATCCAAATCATCTGAAACTCATTGAAAAGAAAACAAATAAAACTAAGAATTTCATGATCAGGCATCAAACAAATTAATTGTTAGAAATTGTTTGAATACAATATTAATTTAGCGGAACCTGCATCATTTTGTTAAATAACATGACATTTTAAGTAAACATACGATAATCAACATCTGTTATATGACAACCAACAATGACATGGTTGACTATTTTAATTTTGGTTTGATTATTCCAATCACATAATACAATAAAAACATAAGTATATAACTGGTACATCCATTATTTCACTTCAATTGGACTTTGAAATGAAAATCGTGTAATAAATTGCTGCTAGAATTAATGCCTTACTGTGGATTCATTATTATTCGTTTGATACCAATTTTCGTGGTTTTCGTTGGTACAGGTGAACTACGAATTTAAATGTTCGACGAATAACAAATTTTCTACCAGGTTGTATGCACACTTTGGCAAAACCACGAAATTACATCTCCACGAAAAGGCAAGTTTTCTGCAATCCACGAAAATTGGTACCCACGAAAATAAATGAATCCACAGTATTTTGTTTTTTGGTATAAGTTGTTCTTCATCAACAATCGACACATTATATGTACTTGTGTATATGATAATAATAAGTCTCCTGTAAATATAATACTGTTTTCTGTAAGTTTTCGAAATCTAAGACATTTTATTTGAACAACGGGTTTGCGCTATTCAATGTAGAGATTTATCGAACAACAATTTGAATAGCGTTGGAGTTTTCGAGAAGAATGTGGCATTGAAATTTTTGTAAGTAGAACATAAAAAAATCTTATGAGTATGTGTGCCTTTTAAAATAATGGTTATCGTAATTTATAAATGTACAATTTTAGATTATTTGTAGACTTTCATTCCATTATTTACCACGATTTGCATGATTTTAAAGGTGAGTGATGCTCAAGTATCCAATTCTCGTCAGCATCACTTTTACACTTTTATACCCAAATAATCGTATTTCAATCGGTAACTGTAACATGTGACACAACATCCTTTCTTTTGACCACTTAAACCGTTAATAAGTAAAATTTCAAAACATCAAACTACAGCATTTCATATTCACATTTAATTTTTTTTATTTTTAGAATGTGTACCACATGTCTTGACTGTGACTGCTTATCTGCTTCAACCTACCAATGGATAAAACACATTGTTATAGACAATAATGTATACGAATTTACATGTCATAACGGAGTGGTTCTACCTAACACAGTCTTTAATTGCTCAGGTTAGTTATAATCGTTGAAGATATTTTATCGCGTTACTTTGTTGTTGTCATTGCTTACTTTTTTTTCTTCGGCTATTATGAAATGGATATACGGCCACTCTAATCTTTTTAATACACTTTCTGTTCATACTCATCGCAGCAATTGTATCATCTTCGTCCATCCATGAATGCAGTCCTCTACTTGTATGCTTGTCATCCATCCAACATGCCGTAATTGTATTTTGTTTTGTCCATAAACAATGCAATATTTTCAAACTAGATATGTTCCGTCACAGCCAATAATACAAATATCTGATAAAAATATTATAAGTTAACAAATGCAAAAACCTTTGTTTTTATATAATCAGTAGTTATTTTATTCAAAAATGTATTGTTAATTCACAGAGATACGATAAGTATTTTTTTCAGGATAAGTACAAAATTTAATGAAGATTGCGTATTTGATACAAATATGCAGACTGTTTGAAATAGCAATCTACTATCATAGAATCAATTAATGGTGAATAAACATACAATATTAGGTCAATGTCAGGAAATTATAATCTGTTTTGTATGAGGCTGAGAAACTGAGAAAGGGCGAGGTTCTAGTTGCAGTATAAATATATGTACTAATCTTCACTTGAGTGGCATAAATTATCGATTATGGAAAAAGCTTCAAAAAGAAAGCTGTAAATATACATTCTTCACCGGAGGTAGCTTTTTGAGGATAGCACATTTAGTCCAATGGAGGTGATAAGTTATATTCAGCAAGTCTGTAAGAAGTGGTACAAAAACCGAAATCACAACGGGCTACTATTTAATTTATTATATACACTCGTGATAAAGGTAAATACTAATGCACCTATACATAATTCAATGATTACAATGTCTTACAAACCGAGTTGTTTACTTAGAATTAGAATCAGTGTTATAAAACAGAAGACAGGAGGGAATATAAACCCGAATGCGACATTTTTGTAATGCAAATTGGTAGGAGGAGAAGATACTTTTCTTGGTTCAAAATTACGCAGTATATATAAAAGACTTATTTTCGATTGTTTCAGAACTTACTTTAAAAAAAAAATACGCATCAATTAAACATATCAATCATTGAATGAGGGTATTTCCTTTGTTTTGTAAAGCTAGAAAATGTCTGAAGATATTTGATTGCATTTTCAAGGGCTCTTATATTTCTTTTCACAGGACTTGCTCATTATTTTCTTGCTTAAACATTTCTGATATATATTTTTATAAAAATACACATATACTCAACAATAACATTCCACCAATAACAATGTTTTCACTTTCGGTATTTAAGGATTCTAAGGTTGAAATGCACGGTAAACTGCACATAAAAGAACTGGAAAATAACCTATACCAGTAACATCAATAGCGGTTACTCTTCATTCAATTGCATAAAAAGTGTTACAGCTATAATATTCTGAACATATCTATTTCGAAATCAAAGGCAAATATTCAATAAACGTGTCATTTCCAAATATGTCTCATCTGTTTAGAATAGGTGCAGCTTAATATAGTTTTTGAGAAAAGTGCTAAACACATTATGCTGAAGCATCATTGGTTTGAATATACTAGATATATATTTGATTATTCAATAACAATAAATATGACACATTTTTTATAGACGACGGATCACGCTTGGCAGTTACGAGCATAGAAAATGGTTCATCGTGTAATTGCAAAGACTCTATTACAAAACAATTATCCTCCATGGATGTAACTATTGAAACAACTCCGGCTATAGAGTCAACAAGTGACAAAAATCAGCATAAAGACATTACAAATGGCAAGTGATATTTACAAAATATCTAAATTTTTTACATGTATTTAGGATTTAAAATGGGGTGGGGGGGGGGGGGGGGTAATTAATGTATCAGTTTAGCAACAACTGAAATTCATAACTAGATATATATATATATACAGAATTAATGATCGTCAGGAGACTATTTATCAATTTTAATAATAACGACAAATATAGAAACTTGGCAAAACAAGTATTTATACAATGACAGATTCACACAATGAATAACTTGTATCATTACAGCATTATCTGTACTCATTGAAATGCAGCAGTTGCATAACCAAATAATAATGCATTCATCAATAATAAAACAAAATTGATTTGTCTTGCCGAATTCTCACAAACTGATCAACACGATATGAATTTACTTAACTTTGTTTTTAAAGGAAAATATAGCCATAACCATATTGTCGTTCTGATCATGCATGATATATTTGCTACTGGACATTAAACAAACATCAATGAATTAATTTAGAAGAAAAAAAAATCAGCGAAATATCAAATTATACGTATTCAACGTAAAGTACTATACTGTTAAAATATCGATCAAAACTGTATTACGGTAAATACTGCTATTATGTTACAGATGCGTATAGAATGGAATTCTCTAGGACAAATACTACACTTTTATCTACATATATGAGTCGATATTTTGGCTCTTATAGAACAAAAACCATGACGGTGTTAAAATAATTATTTAATTGAACTCATATAAGGTTTTCTTTATTTTTCATAGAATTAGAATCATCTTACACGTATACAGCTGGTATAATAAGTGGAATGGTTGCATCACTTACGCTAATAATAACTTATACAGCACTGAAAAGGATCATACACACAATGAGTAGAATTAAACATGTAAATATGCTTTTCCTTTATAAGACACAGACAGAAACAGATTTATATATACAGTATTTGTATTTGTCACGTTGTGGTTTTATTTTAGCGATTTTTAATAAGCTTTGCCGTAAATGTTGGAGGTTTGGCTAGCCGTTTACCTAGGTTCAATCCACCATTGTTTTCTTGAAATGTTCTGTAACAAGTCAAAAATATGGTAGGTGCTAGCAAATCGTCCATTTCTATGTATGTTGGCGTTCGTTTTTATGGCACTTCTGTGACTGTCGTTCCGTTATTTTCCTCTTAGAGTTGAAAGGTTTCTATCTATTCTAATGTGACTAAGGATATTATTGTTGCTTTTTTATTTACCGAAAACATTACGGTACAAAACAAAAAACGACTATCATTATGATACAAACAATTGCTACAGAGATCTAAAAAGCAAAAGTGGGACAACACCATCCCAACACAGTCGATAGTAATATCAGGTGAATAGAAAAGATGAGAATCCATTTCCGATATAAACACAAATTATCAGATATCTTAAGGTAGATCATAAGTAAATATTTTTTGAGACAGAATTTTCTTATACTTAGCCAGAATGAAGATTTTAATATGCTCTTTTTAAAAATATAATAAAAAGGAGGGGTCACCGTGCTATTTTTCAAGCTGTGAGTCGTTGAAAATTGCCTAAATTTGGTTAGATTGTTCATGGAAAAACACATTTGTGTGCATAAAAAAAAATCTATGAGATAGAATTTTGAAATAAATTGTGAAAAGATAGGTTTTGTAATATGTTTTAAGAAAATAAAAAGAAAAAATGGTGTCACCGAACTTGTTTTCTTGCTACAAGTAAAAAGAAAAAAATTCCCTATCTGTCCAGTATAATTTTTTTACTAAAAGAGTTATCTTCCCTTAAATGGCTCGTTTGAAAAAAATGATTCTAAAAGCAAGAAAAATGATATTTGTTTAAATATTTTGGATTATACAATAAATTGCCAAGTTTTCTTTATATTTTTGAACAGTCTATAACCATTAAATTGCAAATCTGTCTTCAAATTTGCAGATTAAGGCAAATAACTAGACCGATTTTTTACTGTGATTGTTCAATCCAAGATGGCGGTATACCATGAATCTACCTTAATAAGTTATAAGGCAGTACGGGTCAAAACACAGACTTTTAAATTTGTTATTCCCGCGTCTCTACTAAGCACTTGGCATACAAATTTTGTTAATTGAAGACAAAATGTTTTAGGAGCTACCATCCAAACAATCAAACACAATAAGTCAGTTTGAAACATAGTACGTTACAAAAGATTCACCAATATGTTATTGTCCTTCATACGCATGGGATATTTGTCACAGAAAATTATAAAATTATTGAAAAAAAGTATGAATATGGAGATGGCAGGTCCTTGGTAGTTTTAATTACATTATGTAGTTAATAAATTCATTTTATGTTCCACATTTTGTCACATTTGTTTTATTAATTGACAGTTTTGTTTTATCCTACATTTCAGGTCAAAATAAAGATACTGAATACATATAGATTCCTACACTGCAACAAGTGTACTACGATATTTCTCCAGTCGAGACATTTAAATTTTAACTTTTTAAATAATTTAACTGTCGAGAGTGGAGAAATATCGTAATACACGAGCTATAGTGTAGGAATATGTTTCTCTGATGATTGTTAGCCTTCTTTTTCAAAGATTTTCAGAAACTTGTGTTCTTTATATGTGACGTCTTCAGACATGGTCTCTTTTTTCATGACGTCACAATAGAAAAATTAAGGAGAAAACAAAACATTTTGACGTCATAATCAAATTTCGACTAATCATTTGCCGAGAACAGATATTTCACTATGAGGAAAAATATTTTTCTCACACCGATCAAGAAATGTGAAAATAGCACAAAAATTAGAGAAATTATCAGAATCATTGTACGATGTAATAATTGAATCCTCCTAATTCTAGTCTTATCCTGAACACCAAAAATAACCTCATTACAATATTTTGTGTCGATATTCGAGGTTTCTAGATGATTTTATTTTTATTCTACATTTTTAAGTTGACTTTAATTTTATCATTATATTTTAGCCTATTTTGGTTAACATTTAATTGTAAGCTTTGCAGAATTGAATTCAATAACAAACAAAATATAAGCCTTAAAGAAATATTTTCTTTTTTTCAGTCGGACATTACTGACAATGAAATCAACAAAACAATCAATGATGGTTTCGATTTCATCCCAACAGTATATGGAGAGATGGCAAAGAAATACAACAACATCCCACCTAAAAGTCACATAAATACCATTGATAATGGTATCGATGTACTCAAAACGCTAAACTATAATGAACAGATGAACAAGGAATATGACAACATCCCACCTAAAAGTCACATAACTCTGTCTTCGTTCAGCAACATGTCTAACGTTCACCATACAATGGTTTTAGAAGGAATCCAACCAGTGGAAGCATGTGACATATTTTATGTAGAAACATTTCCAAACTCTACACTAGTGCACAAAACATGTGTTTAATATTTGAATTGAACATTGTTTTTGCAAGTTTTTAAAGCGGTTGTGTGCGTTTGTGTGTGTTTGTTTGTTTGTGAATCAAACACTGTGATATATAAATATCTTCAAGACAATTTGTTTGTTTTTTACGTATAAAAAAAAAGCGAAATTAATTTACCGGTGTTCAAATATTGGTCATAGATATGTAATACATAAATGAAAGGTTACAAATAAACGCGAGGGAGTTAAATGAACTCTTAAAGGAACAACATAACCGGGTTTGTCGATTTGTTACGCGTTCACCACTGCCATGTAGATTTATACTAAAACGATTATCACAATAGGCAATTTTATAATTTCGACTATATTGGTATATAACATGTCTAAGACCGCCACACTGGAAAATTGTGCACCAGAAAGTTAAGACACCGACACATCGTATTGTTCCACAAGTGTGTGGAGGTTACCATAAACATATGTAATATCGATATTCAATATCGACCATTTTTTTAGTTTTCTTAATTTATTGTTGCTAATGTTTTGGTAAGAATACCGAAAAAATAGCGATTGAGTCAAAGAGACAACAACCCAACAAAATAACAAAAACATGCCAAAAGTCAACCAATGTTTCTTCAAAACAGCGAAAAAATCATTCATCAGGAGGCTGGTTGCAGCTGGCCCCTTAAAAAATACTAGTTCAGCCAAAAAAAAATTGCAGTAAATTCTGAAACATACAAATAAACTACATTGAAAAATATATATGTATATAAGACTAACGCTAATGTAGAATACACAAACACACAGTAATACGCACAGGTAAACTCAGTAAGTCAGATTTAGTAACAGAACATTATTAAAGAAAATGGTAATGGTACATACATTAACAAAGGACTACTAGCAGTTACTAACATCCAAGCTCCAAACATCAATTAAACTGATTGAAAGATTATTCCATCGTCATATGAAAATCAAGCAACATATACCCGATTATGGGTTTAGTATTATGCCAAAAATAAAATATATGAGAAAAAGATAACCCGTGCCATGCCAACAACTGGTTTTAGAATAAATGTGTTTATTTCCGATGCAAAGAACCTCCGAGTAAACAAATATTTACTCCAAAATTTGTCATATTTAATAACTTGACAGTTATATGGAAACTATATTCATTTTCTATAAGTCAGTTTATAGGTTCAGTTTACAGCTCTTGAGGTGCACGACGATATGTTTGTGCTTTGTGTCGAATATTATAATAAAAGATTGAATATGTAATACATGAACGAATACGATGTTTGCATGCTGATTTGGTTTTACAAATAATGTCTTTGTACCGATGATAAAATTATGTATTTTTTTTCAATTGGTTTGTATCCGCTTTGGCTCTGTTCTAAACTAGTAGATTTATCCGTTTTAGCATTAATTTGCTCATATCAATTAATAATGATTATTATTCAACTGTTAAAATTGACACAAAGTCTGTGAGTTGGACCTGTGATGTCTTCTACAGACCACGTTTTATTACCTAAATCACTATTTAAGATTAATTTTGAACAGTAAACACACATCCTGTTTATGATGATATCGGATATGTTTCTTATGTCAAAACTACAATCAAGTTCCCCTTTCACCACAAATATGACTTACATTTACTGAATTAGACTATTTACCGGGTGTGTAATAACATGAGCAATACGACGAGTGCATCTGTGATCAGCCCTAGTTATTGGTTAGGTTCGTGTTGCTTAGTCTTTAGTTTTTCATGTTGTGTCTTGTGTACTATTAGTTGTCTAGTTGTCTTTTAATTTTTAGCCATGGCGTTGTCAGTTTACTTTCTATCTGAGTTTGACTGTCCCTCTGGTATCTTTCGCGCCTCTTTTGTTTCTATTGACTCATCGGATTTTAAGGAGCTTGCGATATTTCATGTTGATTGTATAGTTATCTTTGTCTTTTGTGGACAGATTATTACAACACAATATAAAGAAATGTCTAATACTTAGATAACTACAATAATATGTACATGACGTGCGAGCTTAACTCTGTTCCATATATACAGTAAGTGTGTATACAGTTATAAAAACATGCATATTTGTAAAATTATTAGAAAAGACGTGAGAAATATTCTCGAAATAGATTTCGAAATATAAGATAATAAATGACAGGTCTCATGCAAATTAAAACTGTGAGAATGAAATTAAAAAATAAACAATGTATTCATTGATTATTGAATTGAACTAACAAGACAGAGAAATAAAAACCTTGTTTGAAATATCTGTACATTTTTATTTACAAAATAACTTGATATTCCAAATGTGCATATCAAGAGGTGTAAAAAAAATCTGCAAAAAATGAACGACTCGATAGTCTAGGGTGAACACCTGAACATTTTTAATGTCTAACTATCATGTTACAATTAAAAGAAATGACGTGTTAAAGCTATTTTCTGAATAGTGCCCCCGACATAGTCGCTAATAATTTCCATTACACTGCTATTAGCATATATTTATTTATATTTCCAGAATGTGCATTTGCTGCACTTAGTTCTTAAAAAAGAGATGATTATAATGAACTTTTATGTTTCAAGCAATGTGATAAACTAAGTGTACGCTTACGTTTTTTTTAGGGAAAATGGCAACGTCGTAAATGATTTAAGTTATTTGAAGACGTTACGTTTGTGGATTCAGATTTATGCACGCCGTCTATATTATCATGATTATATTGCGATAATTAAAAATCTATAAAAACAGAAATTTTAATGAATTTGTGTGACAAGTATTACTAAGACGTCAATACAGACTGATAGCTTTTATTTTTTTTACTAACAAATGATACCATTGATTTGTGGCACGCTTGTATGTGAATTTAAAAGCAACCAGTTGAACATGTTGAAAAACATTGAAGTAAAAAATGGTGTTTTTCTACAACAAATATATATCAAACAAAGAATAAACACCCTAATTTGACTTTGGAACATATGCAATCAATTTAATGTGATTTGGATTCATTGACAAAAATAGTGAAGAAGAATTTAATATCTTCCAAATATTGTTAGTCATTATTTAGATATACAATTTAAAAATATTCACAATAAAATTGAGAATAAAAATGGGGAATGTGCCAAAGAGACAACAATCCGACCGTAGAAAAAAACAACAGCAGAAGGTCACCAGTAGGTCTTCGATGTAGCGAGAAATTCCCGCACCCGGAGACGTCCTTTAACTGGCCCCTAAACAAATATATACTAGTTCAGTGATAATGAACGCCATACTAATTTCCAAATTGTACACAAGAAACTAAAATTAAAATAATACAAGTCTAACAAAGGCCAGAGGCTCCTGACTTGGGACAGGCGCAAAAAATGCGGCGGGGTTAAACATGTTTGTGAGATCTCAACCCTCCCCTATACCTCTAGCCAATGTAGAAAAGTAAACGCATAACAATACGCACATTAAAATTCAGTTCAAGAGAAGTCCGAGTCTGATGTCAGAAGATGTAACCAAAGAAAATAAACAAAATGACAATAATACATAAATAACAACAGACTACTAGAAGTTAACTGACATGCCAGCTCCAGACTTCAATTAAACTGACTGAAAGATTATGATTTCATCATATGAACATCAGGCACAATCCTTCCCGTTAGGGGTTTAGTATCATACCATCATAATATATATGAGAAGAACATAACCCGTGTCATGCCAACAACTGGTTTTTGAATAAATGTGTTTAGTTCCGATGCAAAGACCCTATAAGTGAATCAATATTAACGCCAAAATATGCAATCTTAAATGACCTGACAACAGTATCGTAACTATATCCCTTCTTAATAAGTCTATTCAAAGGTTTTGTTAGTTTTTGAGGTGAATACTGACACCTTTGTGCTTTATAAAGAATATTTCCATAAAAAAATGGATGTGAAATACCTGAACGTATAAGAAGTCTGCATGTTGAGCTATATTTACGAATGATGTCCTTATACCGATGATAAAATTTAGTAAATGTTTGACTAGTTTGTGATATCGAAAACCCTGGTGTAATAATTTTTCAGTAATACATAAATTTCTCTCGTTAAAATCTAAAACATTGTTACATACACGAGCGAATCGTACAAGTTGAGATACATAAACACCGTAAGATGGTGACAAGGGAACGTCACCATCTAAAAATGGATAATCAACGATAGGAAATGAAAAATCATCTCTTTTATCATAAATTTTAGTATTCAGCTTTCCGTTAGTGATATAGATATCAAGATCGAGGAAAGGGGAGTGGTCATTGTTAGTATTAGCTTTATTTAAAGTAAGTTCAACAGGATAAATTTCTTTAATATACATACTGAAGTCGTCATTATTGAGAGCCAAATTATCATCCAAATATCTAAAAGTATTATTAAATTTGTTTATCAGATGTTGTTTCGATGGTTCTTTGCTTGTTTTTGTCATAAATTGTAACTCATAGCAATACAAAAACAGGTCCGCAATAAGTGGTGCACAGTTAGTCCCCATTGGAATTCCGATAATCTGACGATATACGGAATCCCCAAAGCGAACAAAAATGTTATCTAGTAAAAATTCAAGGGCATATATAGTATCAAAGCATGTCCAATTGACATAGTTTTTTTGTTTATTGCCACTAAAAAATGACCTAAAAGAGTTTGAACATATATATTAACATTCTGACTTTTTAAATGCCCATTTAATTAGGTGTGTGAATTTTTTCTTAATGAGAATGTGAGGCAATGTGGTATACAGGGTAGAAAAATCAAAACTTTGAACAGATTTAAAATCACCAATATGAGCATGCAATTTATCAAGTACTTCCAACGAGTTCTTGACACTCTAAAAGTAGTTAATTCCACTATTTTCGAAGGCCTTATTTGAACAATTTATTATCAGGTTTTTAATTGTACCAAGTGTGCTGGTAAGAAGAATAGACAATTTAGTAGTGGAACAATGGCTTGAAGACGAAATAAATATATATTTGTAAGGTGTTTTGTGTAGCTTCGGAAGCCAGTACATAGTTGGGACTTTCATTGTATTTGGCTCTGCTTGTAAAGCGGTAGCTAAAAGTTTATGTTTGTTACAGATGTCGTTTTCTGAAAATGGAGTCAGTTGGAATGTTGGTGAATTGGTGATTTCTTTTGTCAGAACCTCAATGTAAAATTTACGTCAAACAATAATAATATTATTAGCAGCTTTATCGGCCGGGACAAAAACAAATTTCTTGGCTAGTTCTTTTAGTTTATGTTTGATACGAGAAATAGGTTTTTTGTGGTTATTGTTAATAGTAAAATGTTCTTTAAAATGTTGAATACGTATATCAACTATCTTCATTACTGAATTAAAAAAAAGAGCCCAAAGATTTTTTGTCAGCTTTTTCCCGTTTTATCCATTTCATACAGTAAGTATGGAGTGAGTCGTGGATGATATTACGACACTCATTCCAATTAATAATTGACGGGGGACGATATTTAGGTCCTTTACTGAGGAATGATTTTAACTCTCGGTCTTGAACGATGTTAAGATCTCCTGTTATAACATGGGAAATGGGTCCATAAATATATTCGGAGGTACTACAATTACATGAAGTAGGTGTATTTTCACTGATATTAACATCTTTACACAGTTGACTATAATTAAACACAAATTTCCGGGTAGATTTCTTGTAAATGTATCTTTTTAAAAAAAAAATAAGCATGCATGTGCTACATTGTCATGCATTGAAACGGCATTGTGTATTCACTTTTCAAAAGCTGAACTAGACATTATTTTATACCATAAAATAAGACTAGTTCTTCGAACATTCTTATCATTCTTCGAAATTCTGTCATCTTATGCTATTTACTTTTTTCACATCAGATGCATTATTCAAGCGCCTTTCCAGAGCCAGGAGCCTGTAATTCAGTGGCCATACTTTTCCCTTACATATAAGTATTTGTATCGCTGTGTTAAAGACACATTGGTGGACCTCACTTGTTTTTTGCACTTTGGTCTGTTTGTTGTCTTTTTGACACATTCCAATTTTCCATTCTCAATTATATCATGTTTGTTTTTCTTAATTTTGTTTCTGTACATAAATCATTCCGTTCGTTTACACATTTGAACTGTTTTACATTTATCATTTCATGGTCATTAGGAGCTGACTATGCAGAATAGGTGTTTCATTGTTGAAAGCTGTATAAGACATTTCAAACAGCAGATTTATTGTTCTATGGTCAACATACACCTTTTGATGAATATTCCATTTACAAAGTAACTTTTTTTCTAATCAGATAATTCCCTCATTGTATACAATTTTAGTTATGATTTTTAATGTACATGAAGAGAAGGGCCCTTTAACTAGAATAAGCAGAAGATGTTATTAGGTAAGACAGGAATGGACAATTTTTGTATTGAAATCCCGTAAACGACTATTTAATGAAATTATGAGCTCCTAAGTCACTAAGTTGTGTGTTCATATTTATAGACTTTTTTTATACAAAGGGTAATACGTACATTTTAATTTTAGGAAAACAAATAAAATTTGATAAATGTCGAATTGATCAATTTAATAGTTTATGGTTGTCTGAAACAAACATTTCGGTTTATTCTGCCCATTGTTTGCCTAAAAATAAGATATCAACATCACCTATGAAAAAATTTATCAGAATGGTCATAATTTTTGATAAACTCATCCAAATAAAGTAAAATTGTTATTTTGGCTATAAAAACTAAAGGGAAAAGGGTGTATATATTCCCTGTCCGGTCCCATATTCCTTATTCCTTGCGATTCATTGCATGTAACACACTGATTATAAATACGTTTTTATTGTATTTGTGAAGAATATATATTGGCTCTTTTTTCTAAATAACGAAATAAAAAAATAAAAAAATAGGTTCTTATTTACAGATTTAGATAGTATTTCTGAAAATTGATGAACTGACTTAACAAGACTTATTTTGACCAGCCATTAGAAGGCCAGGTGTCAATCATATTTGTCATTTACAATGCGTAGTAGGGTTGTATTAGTGAAGATCAAAAACAAAAATCATATGTAATTATCTGTATGCGGTCCAATGATAAGCAAATCGTCCAATCAAAAAGAAATCGTGTCCTGAAAATCGATAGCAAGCGTCACAAATAATACAATGTATTCTATGCACATACATTGTTTGTCATCTTGATGACGTGTTAAAGTATTCTTTTATTTGTCTTTATAATTTATTTCTATAAATGTTTAGTGTGTTTTAATTATATCCATTTGACGTGGCTCGGTACTTATACAGTCCATCGTTGTGTTTTAGTGCTTTGATGGATTTTTGTATTATTGTCTTTCTTTTTTGCTTTTGTGTGTTGTCTCTATGCATTTTTGTTATTCTTTCTTTACTCATTTGTTTGTGTTTATAGTGATGAAGATTAGGATACAATGTTGACTGCTTTACCATTATTGTTCACATTTTTACCCATTATGTTTGTTTGTTTTGTTTACACATCGTTTTTATTATAATGAAATGTATGCGACTGTCATACAAGTGGCAGGAATAGCTAGATATACACGCAGGTTTTACCCACAATTTTCTACATTAGAAAATGCCTGCACTTAGTCAGTAACATAAGTTGATTCCGATGAATCGTGTAGAAAGAATGTGAATCTCTATACACCGTGGAGCTATTTGTAACAGATATTGATATATGAAGGTCCGCAGATGAACTGTTGATAGGCTGTTCGTTCCATAACCAAAAGAAAACCTAATTCGTAGTGACTTTTAATTTGTCCACGTTGTATTGTTAATTTCATTGCATGCTAAAGATGTATAACGTATATACTGATAGACGTACAGATTACAACAATCTTTCATTACAATACAAGGAAATGTTCTATTCAATGCTACACGTTGGAATGTTTGTCAAACGTGTATTGGATGACTTACAATAGTTAAATTCAACATTTTAAATGAACAGTATAGCGTTGAACACTTCACGAAAACAAAAGAATAATATAATATTTCAAAAGCACCATGGATCTGATATATCAATTGCAAATCACGTTATGACGCTTTTGAAATGGAATCATGCTGATTTGATTATAAATTTGGAATACTAGTCCAATCAGGGACACCGAATATTGTATCGCCTTCTGAATATATATGATTGACCTAATCATATTACTTTTCAACAATAACCATTTTCTCATAATTATTCATAAAACAATACAATAAGCTATGTCACTGATTCGACTTATATTCGAAATCATTAATTTGATCAGCATGATTCAATTTGAAAAGCGTCGTAGTGGGATTTGAAGATTACCTTTAAATGATAATATGTTGTTATCATTATTTGATGTGCATTCATCCTTTTATTATGTGAAATATACGTATATGATGTGCAAATATCCTAATATCATTTGCAAACATATTTATCTTATGTGTACATGTACTGTTATGGTACGCAAACATACTGTTATGAAGTCCAAGTTTACTTTACGCTGTAAATACGCTTTTAGCGTTAGCAAACTTAGTTATATGCTGTGCAATTTTCATTATGGTACGTGTCACCATCTTTGTATGATGTGCCTATGCCATAATAGTATGTGTTTGTATCATTTTTTTATAGGCTTCAATTATCTGCATTATATGATATCAAAAAATCCTTATATGATGTACATGTTGTAATGGCCGATAAACATAATTACGAGTATTTGTTTGCTGAAGCCGAAACTGAATGCAAGTGTCAAATATCAAGGAGACAATAAAAAGCATATCTCAATTAAGTGACAAATAACTTCTTCACTTGAAGTTTAAGATTCCGCTACTGACGCAATATTGATACGTATAATAGCGATATTGATGTATTGCATTGTTTGCGCTCTGATAAAAACAAGTGTTAAGAAAGATGTATGTGTAAGGGTGAGCCGAAATGTGCATTTCTATGGAAATGGGGGTTGAAAGTTGTTTCCGTCTTCAAGGAATGGAACAAATCCTACCCAAAATGCCCCCATTTTTAAATGGCGTTTCAGTTTCTCGTCCTTCATCCTTCATTTAATACGCGTGTATTTTTTATGTAAGAAAAACAAGAACAATAATCAAGCGATGAAACATCATTGTTTTATAATATGCGTATGGTATACTTGATTAAGTGACCAAGCATTATGTACAATATTCAATATTCAATGAGATTAATGGACAGACATCTAGGTCACAATATTCAGCAGACTCTTTTTGTATGTCACATTTCAAAGGTTGTATATTGATCGAACAGTTTTTAATAAGATTTATTGAGACTCATTGCGGATTCTCATTATTTTCTAAGGGACTTTACAGTTAACACTAAATGTCTTTATTGATACATTTACCAGATTACAAAATAGGAGAAACTTTATTTCAAAATCTAACATCAAGCAATTAATAAGTAAAGAAGAATCCTAATTTGGCTAATAGTTTGTCTTAACATGTTGGTGTTCGTTCATACTTTATTATGTAAATTTTTATAAAAAAGCTGAAAATAAATTAAAAAAAATATATAAGTTAATGAACAAAAAAAAAACGATAAATAAATAAAAGTTTACTAGAGACATAAATGTATATACAATGAACAAAATATTAAACACATAATCTTTATAACTTTGTCATAAATACACTTTCCAGGAAAAGATACAAAATAGAAATGTCCGTACTGCCAGGCCCGTAGCCAGGAATTTCCAAAGGGGGGTTCGTTGGACTTATGAACTCGACTTTAACAGTCACAATTTGAACAAAACGTTGACTTTAACAGTGCTTATTTGATTTTAAGGGGGGGTTCGTCCGAACCCCCCGAACCCCCCCCCCCCCCCTGGCTACGGGTATGACTGCTTTGGTGTAAGGAAATTATAACACTAATATTATTAATTGGAGAGAGTTGTAATGCCAATATAGATTGTAAGAATATACCTGCCTGTGGATTGGTGTGTGATACCAATGGACCTTCTTATGGCTGCAACGGAAGAGGACTAATAGAAGCGCCAAGCTTCCCTGAGTCAACAGTAATGCTGTATGTAGTTATGATATCTAATAAAACTGTTGTATATTATATATGCTAAATTGTTTTATACAACATTTCATTTTACAATACAATCAATTAACTGAAAGTACTAAACAAGTAGAATGAGTTGTTGAGACCTACAGAAAAACGTAAAATCACAAAAATACTGAATTCCGAGGAAAATTCAATCGGAAAGTCCCTAATCACATGGCAAAATCAAATGACAAAACACATCAAACGAATGGACAACAACTGTCATATTCATACAGCCCAAAAAGAAACCAAAGAGATAGGCATTTTAATTGTAATGCAAACACAGATTGTACGACAATAAACGTATTTACACGTTTGGTATTTAGCTGAATCTTGCCTCCGAATGACCTTAGATCTACTTCAAATCACCTTTTGACGTCAAGCAACGATCACTTTTAAATTGTGACGTAAAATATTTTAAATTATGATGTCAAAGTTTACGGGAACCTGTGTGATTTTACGTAATGGCGGACAAATTTGCATACAAGTGTAAATACGTCTATATATATCTGTGAAATGGTATGCGATACTGGAGGACCTTCGTATCGCTGCAACGGAAGTGGACTAATAGAAGTGCCAAGCTTCCCTGAGTCAACACTAGAGCTGTATGTAGTTAGCATATGTAGTAAAACTGTTATATATTCTCAATCCTGTTATACAACATGTCATACACAATATTGTCAATTATCTGCATTGCTTAACACATAGAATGACTTGTTGAGATCTTCATATTGAACTTGCTTATAAAGAATATTAAAATATCAAAGATTGGACGTCTGTAGAAGTCTGAGAAATTCGAGAAAAATACCTAAACAGTTTTCTTTAAACGAAATACTTTGCAAATCGCACGCTCTGTATCATATGAGGCCGACCTCAATTGTTCAATTAAAATAAGAAGATACATAGATGCAAATATGTATTATCAAAGTCGTCTGACAACATCATTGCCTTAAAGTATAAATATAATGTTTACTGATCAATATAAAGGCGAGGGTTGTATTCTCGATCTCTTTACCTTTCTTGTCTTTAATGTTTTTGTGATAAATTGATATCCTAGTAGGATACAAATGAAATAAATCATTCTATTCCCATTGAGATGACTTTGAATTTGTGCTAGTGTTTTGACAGAATGTGAGTAAATAATTATTTTGAGGTTAATAAAAAAGAAATAGATAAAGTTAAATAATAATAATACAAATTTCCATTTTGAACCGGTTGACAAATAGCTAGATAAGCCAACATTTGTGATGATGTGTCCAATTTAATTTAATTTCATTTCTTATGTTTTAAGTTGTCTTTTAAATACTTGAAAAACTGACTGCAATAGTCTGTCTATATCAATTTCGTTTTACTATTATTTGAAAAATAACTGAGCCGTCACAAACAAAACGTTTTTGTTTTCTTATCTCAAGTTTATTAGTTAAACAACAATACTTGACCGGATCAACCTTATTGTGACTTAATTATGAAACTATATATTAATTGGTGCACTAATCAGTTAGTCTTTTTTTTTAAATCAATATGGAGTTTTAATACAAATGACAGCAAATTTGGTAAACAATGAATACAAAATTAGGTCACCATCAATACAGAGTGCTAGTGTGATCCTGGTTTATTCAAAATACTCAGCTGTCTACAAACATAGTAGTTTTCTTATCTCAGTCTGGTTGGTATTGATATTTTCCCTAATTTCGAAACCAAAATATATGACAAACGGGATGTAATTCAACTTCACAATTATCAATTTCTCATTCTCAGCATTAATATAACATCTGCTCCGTCTTATAATGTTTACATGACTCAGTTGATACGTTTTGCTCATGCTTGTTTATACTATACTGACTGCTAATACAGGAGTGTCCTTCTGACGCAGGAACGTCTCCAAGGAGTAGGACGGATTAAAAATGATACTCCGTACATTTTATGGACATTATCAGGATTAGGTTAACCTGTAAGATGTGTCTGTGTCTAAACTAATTCCTGTTGTTTTTTTTACCACGTCTTCAATGTTGGTTTAACATCGATGTCGTTCGTCTTCTTAGTAACAAACGTGACCTATCCCCAAGTATGATTTTTTTACACCGGGTGTGAATTGGCTAAACGACGTGTCTCGGTATTTTGTACACCCAACAATCATGTATTTATTTTCGATGTTTTTGTTAGGATTGTGTTTGAATAATGTGTTATGTTTCACTACATGTCGTACAAATATTTATACAATTCCCTTTCAATATCACCATGTTCGTTTACATTGTTTGACTGGTATTAATAATAATTGTACAAAGTTTGAGATTGCATGTTCGTCACGTAAACACGTCTCCAATATTGTATGCATCATAGCTTCCTTTATTCTTTTCTGACATCAAATTGCAATGTACTGTAATCAAATATATTGCGAGGGCTCTGCACATGATGGTATATTCCCGAATACAAGCATATAAGACTTACACAAATAATTCAGATCAGTATATCCTCTGTCTGCCGTAAGGTTTAGAAATCTTGTTCGAATTTATTTACCAAAAAATTGGAATATTTTATTTATTGTAGGAATTTATCATACAACAATCTAACCAGCGTACCTGCTGACGTTTTCGGGAACAATGTGAAGTTGAAATCTTTATAAGTTAAAATAGTAAATTGTGAAAATGTTTACTAATATGCCAGTATTTATCTAATGAATAATGTGTTTTTCTAATCGTTTGATTCAACCTTGGCAAGTAAGACCTTTACCTTAGTAATTGTTGTATGTTTTTTAACAACATGTAAGCTGTATGCAGACAAATTGAATATCCAAACTGGATAGCAATAACAAGCGAAATGTGTTCTGCCGGAAAGAGTAATGTAATTAGGAATAAAAAACAACTGAAATCCGAGAAAAATTTGAAAAGGAAAGTCCATAAATTAAATATATCTGGTTACCAATGTTTCTTTGTTTTTCCTTAAGCTTCACCCTATTAGGGAGTATTATGATTATAGTATCTCCAGATTTCATTTTACGCTATTCATCGAGATCATGCATTCTTAAACGGCGTTATAATGTTGTCTCTAAGACATAATATACTATTCACAATACTTTTGTCATCATCTAAACACACAAAGTACGCGATAACAGCCACCAAATATCACAAAAGTAACCTAAAATTTTCCAAATGAGAACACCGAGACCTGAAACAATTTTGAAGTCATTGGTATTCATCACACAATATTCACGTTATGATGACACAAAACAAAAAGGTCAAATACGGTAGCCATCAGCTCTAATTTGTGAAGTAACATTTGTGTTACGTAGTATGCAATTCGGAATGCAGATCTGGTAATTAATTTTTGTTTTGTAATTAATACGTTAATTGCTGCAAAATTGTCTGTAGAATGGTAACGAAGAATGAATGCTTTATGATATTCTGAATAAATAACCTTTTTCACAAATCTTGAGTTAGACATTCTGCAAATAAACTCGCATCCTTGGTTTCCATTTTCATGTCTTTATTTGGACAAGAAGAAAAAATTTAGCTGACAAAAAATCATTTTTGTCTTTCGTGAGCTATTTAGTCTTATATGAAAAAATATGTGGGTGTTATGGGGTAAAATATTTTACATTGCATTGTATGGAAAAAACCAAGGAGTCCGACCATTTGACACAAATTCCAAAACGTCACCTAAGTACATCCTTAATAAGATTATAGCAGCTGTAATTAAGTTTGACTTTGATTTTGTATAAGCTAAACCTACTCGAATGCCTAATTCCTCGTAGGTATATTGAACATTAAATAGTTCAGAGTTGATAAGATTTAGAGGAATATTTAAAACAAAGATTACTAGTTGTTACATGCATATATTTTTGATGATTGGTTACATGTATATGGACAATTTCGTTTTTTTCTTTTCGATTTCGTAAATAAATGTTCGGACTGTGTGTCAATACAATGACTTACTTACTTCCTATTCACATTGCAGCCGACAAATATTGGACTGGTGCCTCAGATCAGACTGCTGAAGGCGCGCCTTCCTTCGAACTTGGATCTTTAGGCACACTAACTCTTTCAGCTGGTGAGTCATTTGATTTCAATTTGTCTAAGAAAAGGGAGTGTAGTTATAGAAAAAAGGAGGTAATTGTATCAGGGGAAATAACATAGGTTGAGGAAAATGATCACAACAAAAAGTGTACACATATAATTTTACGAAAGTTCGATTATTAGAAATGAAATTCTCGCCAACGGTAAATAGGAAATATTCCAAAATAGGGGGAAAAAATGACAAAAACAATTTAGAGATATTCATTCATGTTGATGTAGATGCCTTACTTATATAGCAAAGACGGAATGCGGAAAACTAAGTTTATTTCCCTATGTATACAGTGCAGATTGACTGCATCGTGATGTAACATTACGGGACATCATCCGAGATTACTCTGATGTCCAACGTCACAGCTCGTCCAATATCAAAAAGTGGATATTTGCCCATCCAAAATAGATGCCGGCTGCGTCGTCGCTTCTGGTGCCAACAAACGGACTTGGAGTTATATAACTCGGGTATTAATTTGTTCGTTGTTCATTTATCTCCTCATTTATGTAAGCTTCACCTACCTGCCACCATTTATTTTTATATATAGTAAAAATGTCTGAATCGATGGGTTACTGTGAAAACTGTTTAAATATGGAAACATAAAAGGTGGCAGGTAGATGAAGCTTACATAAATAACGAGATAAATGAAAAATGAACAAATTGATATCCGATTTATATAATTCCAAAGCCGTTAGTCGGCATCAGAAGCGACGAAGCAGCGCATCTATTTTGGATGGGCAAATATCCACTTTTTGATATGGGACAGGCTCTGACGTCCCACGGCCCCAGCTTGTCTGACAAAACAGACGTTGGACGTCAGAGTAATCTCGGACTATACGGGACAGTGCCATCATAAGTTTATGTTTCGTTCATTAATTAAATATTGTAAGCTAACCGGAGTCATTGATCCTAAATACTATTTAAATTACAAGTACAAAAAAAGATATAGCGTATCCATCCAGCAAAAAACACACGTAAGCAAAGGAACAACGCTTTTATTGCATTGCTTTTCTTCATATCTTTGTCACAATGAGGCCTTCAACATGGATCAAAACAAAGCGATGAGGCTCTTGAACGAAACATTTCTATGTCACAATGAGGCCTTCAACATGGATCAAAACAAAGCGATGAGGCTGTTAAACATTCAAAAATATCACATTTCAATCCTAAATTGCAAAATGGCCTCTGTTTATTTTTTTAAATCCCGTGCTACCGTCCATAGTGGTTAATTACACTTCGTTCTTACACTACAAAAGATCTCATCGCTTAAATCAATCTTATTTTTCAAATAGCAATGGTGTTAATTCAGACTGTGTCGCATATGAACCAGGAAACGAGCTAATTTACAGATCATGTCATACTCAAAGAAAATGCGTTTGTGAGATACAGGTATTTATGTGACGTCTTTTTGTACTTCTGGAGTTTATGTTGTTTTTATTAATGATATATTTTTCTGCATTGTTGATATCACTAGATGAAGATCTTTGTTGATTGATAATTGCTTTATGTCGCGTCTGTGTTGAAAACTAGGCTATATCGCGGCGAGATTCTTTGGTATTCTTGAAATATGACAGCAATGGAACGACACAAATTGAGGAGAACGATATAGAGATCTACAAATAGTCCTGATAATTGGCCATACAATATATCAAAATTTAGATATTGAGTTCAGTAAATAAATAAAGAATTATAGTCGTCAAATTCAGATTTCCTGACGAAATTGAGAATTGATACTTATCATTAGTAAAACCTACTATGAATTGCTAATTTAATTCAATACTTTTTTTTTTAAATAATTGAGATATCTTTTCTTTTTGTAGACATTATTATCATCGAACATACTAACTTTGACTTCAATAATATTCAGTTAATACATCTGTGTAGCTGTGTAGATGAAAATGTATCAAAGCTTTTTCCTTGTGTTCAGTTTTTTAATCCAAACGCCATGACCGAAACTTTCTTTTTTTTGTTGACTACCTGGTCATTTCTGTATTAAACATGGACAACGATTCGGTGTATAACTGTGGAAACATGTCGCTAGTGTATAATAGATATCGTATCAGTCAACCAATTTGTGATGATGACTTTAAAACTTAGGTAGTGTCGATTTCAATCATTTTCCCACATAACTCAAAATAAAACAAAACAATTTATAGTTCAGAAGACAAATGCTTTCATGTTAGATGAAACAATGATGTATATAGAAAAAAGAGAATAGATCGTATAGTTCAAAGAAGATTTTATGTGGAATTGATTAGCAAAGTATTTACCGAAACTTCTTTAAAACTCACCAGAAAATATCTGATTTTTTGTTATTTAATTATTTTATTTTACATTTCAGATTCCCTGTGCAACACAAAACTAGCATGAAACGACCTTCATTGAACATCCAAACTGTTATAGATAACTCATATTCCTGTATAATCCGCCCTGGATAACTTTGGTTGTAATAGTAATTTGGCAGCATCCTTTTGTAATGGAAAATAAGCTTTATTACCAATCACATTTGTTTAATCATATCTTTGTGTATAATTGTAGTTATTTGGTTTGTGCTTCTTTTTTCTCAAATAAACACGCATATACATGAAGTTATGATTATATAACTGAGTGCAGACAGATTCCTGATTTGGGAAAGGCGCAAAAAATGTGGAGTGTATTATTTATGATCGGTTGTTGTTTTTTGTAAGATCAGTGCAACTATCTTTTGTAAAGTGTTTTAATGTTAGGACCCTATGGTTTATCAATAAGTGAACAACATTCCATTGTAGAATTAGTTTCCATCAACTATATCAGTTCCTTTCTGTAATAAATGTTAGAAGCAGTTGTTTTCTATTTTATTGGTGTTAAACACATTTATAAATAACTTTGCTGCCTTTGGCCGTATTCGAAAACACAATTCCCATTCCCCTTTGGCATTTTTATATGTGTTGGTGAATTCAATTTGTCTTGTAGTGGGCTATGTCCCGGAATCTATCATTTGCATACATTGATTATTCTGTAATCAGGACTATGTGTTTGTCTAAATACACTTGTATGTCGAGTTGTTTCATATGTTCCTTAACTTGGAAACTTGGAAACGTGGTAAGTTACCTTATCTATTTTTATAATACATCAAGGTAACGTTTCTGACATCAGAATGTATGACACCACTACTGTCATGTAAGGGACACAGCCCAATCAGTCACCAAACCTTAATAAAAATCTTCTGTTTGGTGGATCATGACTCCTAAATACATATTGTAGCTCGAGAAGATGTAAAAGAAACTATGATTTGTATAGTATGAAGTATGAAAACGAAGATGAGGTATGAGTGTCAATGAGACAGCTCTTTACAAGAGACCAAATGACACAAAAATTAACAATTATAAGTCACCGTACGGACTTCACTTTAACATTGAACTAAGCCCATACTGCAAAGTCAGCTTCAAGTTCAATCCACCATTTTCTACATTTAAAATTTGATGTACCAAGTCAGTAATATGACAGTTGTTTTCAATTCGTTTGATGTGTTTTATCATTTGATTTTGCCATTTGACTATAAGCTAGGGACTTTCCGTTTTGAATTTTCCTCAGAGTTCAGTATTTTGTGATTTTACTTTTTACTAGTATGCGTGTGTGGGATGTGCACCCAATTTTATCTATAAAACTGTAATCACTTGTCATTAAAGTCCGAGGTTTCACATTCATGGTTTTATTTTTTATGTTCGGTTGATTAATCTATTATGTCTTATCGTGTGCAGTCTAAATAGTTATAAAATTGACTTTTCATACCATCATTGTCTTGTACATTTGTTGGACGAACATTGTAGATTAATTGTTTACATTTCGAAATAGCATGTAAGTTACGTAAGGACGTCACTGTTTTTGGTATCCTGTGGTCGTTTGCGGAATATGTTTGTTGTTGTTCTGCGGTTTGCATGTTGTGTCGACTATTATAATATTATTTGTGTGTGTGTTTCTCTGTTATGAATCTTCTTGGGTGTGTTTGTGTTGTATTCCTGTCACGTAGTGTTTTAGCGATATGTTTAACATTGTCATAAAGCGGGAGTTTTGGCATGCCATCGAACGAGGTTCATCTCACAATTTTTATTTACTATGCCCTTTACCAAGTCAGGAATATGTCAGTTGTTATCAAAAAGTTCGTGTCTATGTGTGAAATTGAGTTAACTTTGTTTTTCTTGCACTTCTGTATTTCTATTTTTCCTTTGTTTTCATCTTGTAGTTTGTGAGCTTTTCTCGGTTTTGTTGGTTATGAGCTATGTTTGTTTTAGCAACAATCAGGTCGATGGTTTTCTTGTTTGAATTTGTTCACCTTATTCATGTTATTCATGCTGGGGCTTTATGTGTTCCGTATTGTTGAAAGTTGTATGCACTGAGTTGTCTCTATTGAAGGTTTTAGTTGTCTTGTTCTCGGTCTTGACTGATTTTTCCTTTGAAGTTTTGAAACACATGTATACACAATTACCATGTAAGGGACACAACCCAATAAGTCACCAAACTTTAATAAAAATATTCTGCTTGGTAGATCATCACTCCTAAATACATCATGTAGCTCGGGAAGATGTAAAAGAAACTATGAGTAAGAAGTATAAAAACGGAGATGAGGTATGATGGTCAATAAGACAACTCTTCACAAGAGACCAAATGACACAAAAATTAAAAACTATAAGTCACCGCACGGACTTCACTTTAACATTGAGTAAATCCCATACCGCATAGTCAGCTGCAAGTTCAATCCACCATTTTCTATATTTAAAAATTGCTGTACCAAGTCAGGAATATGACAATTGTTGTCAATTCGTTTGATGTGTTTTATCATTTGATTTTGTCATTTGATTAGGGAATTTCCGTTTTGAATTTTCCTCAGAGTTCAGTATTTTGTGAATAGTATGCGTGTGTGGGATGTGCAACCAATTTTATCTATAAAACTATAATCACTTGTCATTCAAGTCCGAGGTTCCACATTCATGGTTTTATTTTTGATGTTCGGTTGATTAATCTGTTATGTCTTATCGTTTGCAGTCAAAATAGTTATAGAATTGACCTTTCATACCATCATTGTCTTGGACATTTGTTGGACGAACATTGTAGATTAATTGTTTAAATTTCGAAATAGCATGTTAGTAACGTAAGGACGTCACTGTGGTCGTTGCGGAATATGTTCGTTGTTGGTCTGCGGTTTGCATGTTTTGTCGACTATTATATTATATGTGTGTGTGTGTTTCTTTGTTATGAATGTTCTTGAGTGTGTTTGTGTAGTATTCCTGTCACGTAGTGTTTTAGCGATATTTTTAACATTGTCATAAAGCGGGAGTTTTGGCATGCCATCGAACGAGGTTCAACTCACAATTTTTATTTACTATGCCCTTTACCAAGTCAGGAATATGGCAGTTGTTCTCAAAAAGCTCGTTACTATGTGTTGTGGCGTTAACTATGTTTTTGTTGTACTTCGGTGTTTCTGTTGTTCCTTTGTTTTCCTCTTGTGGTTGATGTGTTTCCCTTTTGGTTTTGGTTTGAAACCCTTTTTTTATGGTTATGAGCTATGTTTGTTTAAGCAACAATCAGGTCGATGGTTTTCTCGTTTGAATTATTCACCTTGTTCATGATGGGGCTTTAAGGGTTTCTTATCGGTGAATGCCGAACGGCCTGAGTTGCCTTTATTGAAGGTTCTAGTTGTTTTGCTCTCGGTCCCGACTGGATTTTTCCTTTAAGTTTGGGAATATATGTATACACAATGTTATTCTTGAAATAGCCTAGAATGTTACGGAATATAATCATTGTTGCGTTATTCCATGCGAATGAGCAAATAGTCCCTAGAAAAGTTGTTTAGATTTGAGTTTGAATAGATATATTTTTACGATAGCTGTCGTAAGATTTCACTCATATGGCAATTTGAAATTGCTTTTATAAATAAAGGTATGATATAAGTTTCATGAAATTCTTGCAAGAATTGTACATATGTGAGCGTTAACGATGCAATTTTCCCTCAAATGAATATTTCCAATTGGCATAACCCTTTAAAGAAGAAGTGAGCGGAACTAATTTTCGAACTCGTCCAAGACATTGCTGATTTAAACCTACATTGCAAGTTTCCTAAAAAATCGTATAAAAACTAGCCAGAATTTACATGTGAAAGTGCTCACAAGGACGCGTGGTCGGACAGACGCACGGACGGATGCCCGATAACTTCCATATCCCTAGCAACTCGTTGAGCGGGGGACAACATTCAGTGATTCGAGAGAACCATTCTATAATTGAAGGTTAGTAAAATGTGAAAATTAGCTCCACAGCAGATATATTTTTATTAATGCAAAAAAAGATAGTGCACGTCTCCTATCCTGGGAGAATAATTCTCCGCTAAACTACCTGAAAAGATAGTGACTGCAACTGCACTGGATTGCAAGCATTTCCTTAGGAAATAGCATTGATGAATAAAAACACCATCTAAAACTAAAATGAGTGAATAAAAGACATGAACAACTATTCTTAAGCTGCCATTCATATAGATGAGGCAGACGCCAAATGACGGAGTGACGGCAGACACCAAACGATAGCAACAGTTCACGCTACACAGCTACTTTTGCATATATGTACTATTTCTGTACTTAAAATCTGTAGTACTGGAAATTTACTTTATATATTTAGTATTATTTCTTTACTTAAAAATCATTGCAATTTTTGAGTACTTTAATTTTACCAGTACTTGATTTGTACTTAAAATATTGGTACAACAATTATACCAACAATGATCACAGTATTTCGTGTTTGAGCATCATAACTTTCTGAGATTTGAAACAGACAAACTCTCAAAATGCTGAAAATGTAACCGTGTAACAACAAATCTGTAGTACTTAAATTTCAAGTACAAATCAAGTACTGTAAAATACATGTACCTAAATATTACAATAACTTTAAAGTAACAAAATAGTACTGAATATTAAAAGTAAATTTCCAGTACTATAGATTTTTTGTACAAAAATAGTACCTATGCAAAAGTAGCTGTGTATACCCCTTAGGTGAGGTGAACGCGATCTAAACTGACCGACTAGTTTCTAACTAAATAAGCATGTTAATGCTGGCATATTTCTGCATAAAGAGATACGAAATTTAACTACAGTTTAATTTAATTTTGGCATATGATTATATGTACATTGTTATGAATGTTGGATATAATAAATATTCCGCCATATTTTTTTTACCCAAGATTCCTTGGCATACAGTTTGGTCCCATATTAACTGGAACTGCATGTCAACTATCACAACTTCTCATTCATTCTAATGTAAGAATCTAGTCGATACGCGGATATGTCTAAATAAATAAATAAATAATACTATATATGTAATGTCACAATATCACAATATGCTGTTTGAAGCAGATTCTAACTATGTTGATAAATTTCTACATCCACTGATAACATTACAACTACAGCATAACATTATAATAGTGATAGACGCATGCGCGTAATAACGATAACAGTTTGAGGAAGGATGAAAGTGTGTCATAAAGTTTAATGTGTCATCTTTAGCAACGAAAGCAGAATGTAAGATCCTTAAATATCCATTTCAAGGAATTTTACTTTCCTGAAATCTAAAATCAATATTGTCATGATTGTCATCATCTAATATTATTCCATCCATATTAAATATGCTTTCTCCTCAATATTATGTTTGTATGTTGTGGATATACTTGTATAGATCATCCGAAACGTTCCCTCCGAAACTTACGTCTGGAGTAGATAATTCTTGGTTTATGCAATAACACAGGAACTTTTTGACTCTCCTTTCGACTGAAAAATATCAAACGGTTTGTAAGTAATCTGAGATAGGCGTCTTGTAGTCATGGTTACTAATAATGAAACGAATTGTCATGGCAACATGTATATATACTTCATCCAAAGCTCTATCACTTATCTTCACCAACAGTCTAACTAATATACATGAACTCCATCGCTGAGCTTTTAATCAAGTCTGAAAAATAGTGCATTTCATTATTAAAGCAAACAGAAAATAGCCAGAGAAAAATCACTAGTGTAAACAAAACTTCTACTAAAACAGGCATCAAAGTTAGAAAGCAGTGCAGCGTTAGTTTAACCAGCCAGCGCCAGATGTAAGCAATCGTTTATATCCAGAACTCTGGAGAGAAATATGATGTTTATAATCCAAAATTATATTAAATAGTTGCACGCTTAAAGATTCACATTCCATAAACTATTAGGTTAAATCATCACAAATTATAAATAGAAAATTGTTTTGGTTAGCAAGCATAAGTACAGAGCTGGCAGCCGTGTAGCATATTCCAGTGTGCATTTATCCAAGCATATTGACCTTTAACTTATGCTAATTTTCATCAATGCTACTACTATAACTAATTGTGGAGCCTCGAGATGGTGTCTCCATTGTGAAAGTTGAAGCATAAGTTGTAGGTTTATCAGATACCTCTATTTTTGGTCGTTCCCGTCTTCTCCGCTGGCGTCGCTGTGCTGCTCCATCTGCAATGATGTCATTTCCGCTTCCGTTCTCTTCAGACGCAACACGTTGCATTTGTGATGTTGATCCTTGCAGGCTTCGTGATCTTGTATTTACTGCTTTTTCCATGACTTCTACAATATCTGTTCCCACTGACTTATCACTGCCGTTTCCAGGTCCTTGGTCGGTCTGTACATAAGTAGCAGTAATAGAAGGTTCTTCTTTTGCTGGAGGTTCATCAGTTTGTGAACTTATTGATGTAGTAAATTTAGGTGGCACTGTATTTTGTGGCGTGTTAGATACAACCGGTCTTGGTGTATTGACGGTTCCAATAGGCTTATCGCTTTCGCAAAGTTCTCCAAAGTTCATAACTCCAGGGACAAATGCAATTTGTTTATTTACAGTGAGTGGTAGATCCCTTAACTCAATATCTGATAAAGAAGAGAGTTTCTCCTGGACTTGCTTTTTCAACAAAAGCAGTTCAATGTCTTTACCTTTCAGAACGAGTTCGGTCAAATTACAAGTACTTTTCAAACTATCGACGTTGATCTGCATATCAGCACGCTTCGAAACATAGTCCATGACGTCACTACCATAAGTCTCGTGAAGATCATCAATCAGTTGTTTTTCTTTTGCTCTTATGTCGCTGATATACTGAATAGCCGAGTCACGTATACTTTGTTCAGCTGCTTTAATGACAGTATCACATTTCGATAATGCTACAAGTTGGACGTCGTATCCATTGATCTTTGATTTACAATTGTCTAACAACTCTTGAATCGTCTCCTTGTATTTAATCACTGCCTCCGAAAATTGGGTTATTTCATGATCTTTGTGCTCGTTGAACGTGCAGAGAACGCAAATGCATGTTTCACATGGCTCACAATAAAATCGAACTACTTCTTCGGAATGCTCTTTGCATTCGATATCTTTTTCAATTTCTACATCAAATATGCTATGACCCTTTGTAACTTTTGTTGCCTTATGTAATTCTACGCACGCCTTGCATAACAATTTATTACAATCTAAACATTTGGATGTTGCTTCTCTATGTTTATGATTGACTAATTTGCAAATATCGCAGAACGGGAATTTGGAAGGTTTTTGTCGTCCAACCACTTCTGAAAGACCGGAAACAAGGAAATTATCTGGAAGCTTCTTCACTCCACCTAGCGGTAATTGGGTCCTTTTCCTACAAAGTGGACAGGTAAACTCCCTGTAATCGCTATACTTTTTGTACGTACATTCGGACATGACGTGATTATCAATACAAGCCTCACAAAATGTATGAAGACAGTCCAAACATTTTGGATTTTTATACACCTCCAGACATATTTTACAAACGAGGAATTCATCTTGTATTTCTTGCGCTAGCTTGTTTCCGGTTCCGCCGGTTGTAGAGGATGGAGATGCCGATGACGTAGTGGTATTCGCCATATTGTTCAGAGTGTTGTAATCAATTGATGTCGTATGGTAACGTTCTCTTTCTAATCTTCTTCTATACCTGAAAAAGAACATAAACTATAATTACTTTTCTGTTTTATAACAAGCCATTACAACTCCTACAAGAGGTTGACTCATATTTCGGCCAAATACGTAACTCATTTCTAGGTTGTTTTGATATATATTTTGATTTTTCCTATCATAATATCCAGAGTGTTGCCAAATTTGCATATAAAAATGGATAAGGGAGATAAGCCATTGTATCAGAAAGGTGTTTATGGTAATGGAAGTTTCACTACTTCGATAAAGCATGTATGTGAAGCAGATTTAAAGCAAAATTTAAGCTTAGTTGGACAAAAGAACATATTTATTCTAATATATTTGTCCCTTTGCCTCTTGTCTATTAAAAACATAGGATTGAATATAATTTTCGTCTTTCAACATAATGAAAAATTAATAATAATGTTAAAAATGTGTATCTCTGTATCTTTAGATGCCATTGATTAATTCATTTACAATGTAAGTGTGTATACATATACAATCTCGTCGAGGACGATGCTTCATTACAAGATTGGCTTATGTATGAATGTTCTTGACATTTTGCCAAAGAATGTGATTACGCCATCCAACTGTGAATAAGAAGAAATGGTTTAATCAGAAAGGAAAGAAACAAATGTGTATTGGTTTTCCTATTTGAATTGTTTTACACTAGTCATTTTGGGATCTTTTATAGCTTGCTGTTCGTAGTTTGTATAAACCTGATCCCTAAATGAGTTCAGCAATTGTGAAATTTTTAAAACCATTTGTCTAAGGACTCTTTCAAAATTAAGATACAAAAATGAACAAAGTTATAATATTTTACAATTTAAGCAATTTATATATATTGTACTAGTACATAAAAAAATAATCTTTTTAACTGATTATAATTAATTGTGGTACTGTAAGTGGTCGGAAACCCTGATCAATCTGTTGACTGTCTTTTACAGCTTCTGTTCAGTGTGAGTCAAGGCTCCGTGTTGAAGGCCGTACTTTGACCTATGATTATTACCTTTTTATACATTGTGACTTGGATGGAGAGTTGTCTCATTGGCACTCATGCCAGATTTTTTATTTATATAGTATGGTCAGAAACATGTAAACAAATCATGAAATACAGTGATTTTTGTATTACCCTGATCCTGATGAGTACACCATTTTCGATATATAAAATTATCATGTTTAAAAATGTAAAATACCAGTAATACTCATGAAACGTTTCGTTACAATTAGCAGTATGTTCAGAGTACCTAAAAGGATAAAACATCATTGTGTTGTGTTTACACAATATATCTGTTCACTTGAAGCAGTAAACTAATACTTTCTGGTTACTGTTTATGCTTTCTGGTAAAGAAAGCTTGTCTTAGCGATTAGTTGTGACTTACGCATGTATTGTGCATTGCATGGTCTTTAAAAGATATGTTGGAATATTTGTTTTTGCAAATCAAGCTCATTGAAGCTTGTGTTGTGTAGTCTGTTTACTAATATCGACTTTAAATATAAATTTGAATTTAATTAAACTTAATTCAATTGATAATTTCAACTCTATTCGGTTAATTTGATCTGATCACAAGAACACATAAAACCCCAACAAAAAAAGGTTTAAGATCAGCTTCAAAATCAAATCCACTTTTAGAGGCTCAAATTAGTACATGTTTATGAAACAGTTTAAATTCAGACGATATGCATTTAAGTGGGAGGATGGTTAAAAGGGAATTATAATTGTACTTCAGAGGAATTATTATGTAGAACATGCATGCTCATTGTGGGTATATACAGATGTACAGTGAAAGCAATGCACAATACAAAACAAAACAAATCAAAATTATCAAAAAATAATTGCCAGCGTTTTCTGCTACATCGAAACGTTATAGAACCACTGAAAAAAACAAATACCCGTAGCCAACACTGCTAACGACTTTTTATGGTTATAGAGTTTGTAGCATATTATGTAAGTTTTCGTAAGAAAAATGAGACAGAACAAAATTAATTTTCACAAAAAAATCCATTTTTTTAAAACCCGTTTCCTAAGGACTCAACATCTTTCATATTTTAAGTACATAATATAAAAAAGGTATATTTCTACAATTTAAGCAATTCATATATATAAATTGTACTAGTACAGTACATTAAAATTGTATGGTTAACTGATTATGGCTTATGTCGTTACGGTTAGTATCATGATGTTGGTTCTTTAACATGGTCTGCTGGTTATGGAATCTTTACACTTAAAAATAGACTTAGTGTAGTTTCTTATTGGTGTCGTTTCGTTGCTGTGCACGACGCGTACCTGACATCTCCCTTTGTCCACAAATACTCATACCTTGAACACTTCAATTTGCATTTGCTTATTTGCAATACACAAAAAAAATCAACCATTGGCCCGTGTCTTGAACCACAATTAATACACGTTGGATTATAAAAAATATGCTAGGGCAACTGATTTTTTTAGGTCCCAACTAGGGGCATTATATTTTGTTGGTCTGTGCGTTCGTCTGTCTGTCCGTCTGTCCCACTTTAGGTTAAAGTTGAGAATACTACCTCATAGACATGTTATCGAAAAGAACAAGAAAGGAGACGGTGTATCAGTTAGATCAAGACACACTTTAGTCTAAATAATTATGATGTCTTGAAAGGCTATTTTATTTCTTTGCTTTGACACCTTACATAGCTCAGAAAAAATAAAATAAAGCAAATATAATTATTTTTACTAGACACACACAAAAGCTATGGATCAGCGCTTTTATTGCTGTTCTTCATTTTGAAGTCACAATAAGACAACGGGTCGAATTTCTTCACAAGACTTATCATAAATAACATACCTGACAAATGATGACTTATTTAAAACCGGAGGCCTATTTAAAACCGGAAGCTGAACCGCCATTCCGGTACGATAAAACTTTTCCATGGCGATGGTTTGAATTTTCGAAATGTAACTTTCAGTCCAATCTATTTCACTTGAATGTTTTAAAATAGCAAGACACAACTTTCATCATGGTATTATCAAGTATTTATACCGCAATGGTTTGATGAAACATCATGGTCTTTCAAAAAAAAAATAACACTGTAGTCTGCAGAAAAAAGCACACTTTCTGGTGGTACAGACGTTCAGACTTCCAGATAAAACAAGGGTAGAGAACTTGATTGTCATGCCCTGACGCAAAATAATGCATTGACGAATCCAGGTATAGAATATTGCAGTCTGTTATACTTTAAGATAAGACAAGGTAGAAACACCGACAGCGTAATCTAAGACATCCTTGATACAAGATAGCTAGTATTAATCAAATGTACTTCCATACGTCATAATTTTTATGATTTTTACTTTTTTGCAATATCTATGTATTGTTTGTTGCCATTGGGCTAAATCAGAATGTTTTGTCTTGCGTAATTCCTATGTCAAGATATTTTCTTTCTTTCTTATTTTATATTAAATTAGTGGTAATATGCAAAATAACAAGTTTATTTTTTTAAATTTGGCTTAATACTAAAATACATTTTATGCTTTAATACTATCATTGAAGTTGTCGAAAAGGGAGTATTAAATAAACAGCTACAGGGAAGACATTGTAGTGGTACTTTTAGTCGTTTGATTCAATTTCAACCAAAGCAGAAAACTATCACAAAGCAATCAAAATGAAAGCCACAGAGCACGTGACAACAAGAGAGGACCAACTACCAGAAATGTACAAGAAAAAGTTTACCACTTAGATGGATTGATTGATATTGTGTTGTTTGCTTAATGTCCGCGGCAAATTTGGTATGCATATTGAGGACGAAAACAACAGGTTGGTTTTGCAAGGTAGATCGAAAAGAAAGGGTGGACCTACTTGGAATTCTACTGGAAATAGAAGGTATATTTGGTAGAGGCAGAATAGTGAATCCTTGTAAAACAGCACCTATTGACACTTAGTGTGTGTCTTGTAAAAGTTCTTGAATGTACAGTGAGCGTGGCAATCTACACGAGGCCTGGCATTTTACACCCCAAATTCGTGACTGCCTATTTCTACGCCCCGCAAAATTAAAGCCAAAGAGATGTGTCATTTTAGCAAAGGTTTTACTGCCGGACGAGAGAATTTTAATGATGAGCATTAATTGTAGCTCTGTATCCCAGTTAACCCTTGGTTTGAAACCTTGGACGAAGATTATCCTCTAGTATGTGAAAAGGGAGAATTTTTTAATATCTTCCCTATAAAAGAGTGACGAAAGATACCAAAGGGACAGTCAAACTCAGAAATCTAAAATAAACTGACAACGCCATGGCTAAAACTGAAAAAAGACAAACAGACAAACAATAGTACACATGACACAACATAGAAAACTAAAGAATAAACAACACGAACCCCAAGATAAATAAAGCATGTTTAAAAGACAGTCAAAGTAAGAAGCTTTTTTATAATTAATAATGTTTCACTTCCTGTTATTTCCTCAACTTAAACAATAATTAAAGAAAATGCTGTCTACCTGCAAAAGCCAGCACCTGTTGTTCTCTCAATAAAGGTCTGTATTAGGTGAGAACGATACAAGTCTTGTCATGTCTCAAAAAGCTCTACATGATAAACAAAGCATGTTTAAAAGGCAGTCCAAGTAATAAGCTTTTTTTTATAATTAATCATGTTTCACTTCTTGTTATTTCCTCAACTTAAACAATAATTATAGGAAATGCTGTCTACCTGCAAAAGCCAGCACCTGTTGTTCATGCAAGATATTCCTCAGCAGTTTCCGTTCAACTCTGCTTATCTGAGATAACCTTTCATCTTTTCTTAGCAAATCAGATTGATAAGGGCTTTGTTATTTCCTGATTAATGCACAACCTTAGAGCTTCAAAGATGGACGCGAGATATACTGATCAAAAGATTAAAGGGGGTATTTCTGTCCTCGTTACTTTAAAGTGCAAGAGTTAAGAAGAATATTTATACTATAGACCTTTAACCAGATGCTCCGCAGGGCGCAGCTTTATACGACCGCAGAGGTTGAACCCTGAACGGTTGGGGCAAGTATGGACACAACATTCAAGCTGGATTCAGCTCTAAATTTGGATTGTGATTAAATAGTTGACACAGCATAGGTTTCTGACACAGAATGAATGTGGTCTAAGGAACTTTTGTTTTGCCTGTCAGCAATTCACTATGCTGTTGAATATTAATCCTCTCAAAAAAATGTTTGAAGAAATTTTTTTTTTTATTTATGAATTCTGAAATGAGAAAAATTTAAACCCCCCCCCCCCCCATTTTTTTCACATCCCCCTTTCCCTTTTTCCAAAACTGATCTCAATTCAAATTCCTAATGGAGTTTGCAACAATAACTACTTATTTAAATACATATTAAAATGTAAAAAAGTGCTTGTTATCACTGAATGGTAAAGATTGTTTTAATTTATCAGTTGGTAGTAAAAGTGAATATACATTGTATATTGTATAAAACAATGATTTAAGTTGATTCAACTACTATTCTGGACAAAGAAAGATAACTCCAATTGAAAATTTCTTGCTATTGCACAATATTGTGCAATTAGATTTTTCTTGCTATTGCGCAATACTGTGCAATTGAAAATATTTGCTATATATTGCACAATACTGTGCAATTGAAAATTTCTTGCTATTGCACAATACTGTGCAATTGAAGATTTCTTGCTATTGCTGAATACTGTACAATTGAAAATTTCTTGCTATTGCACAATACTTAATATAATATTTTTGGATCCTGATTTGACCCAACTCGAAAACTGTCCCATAATCAAAAATCTAAGTACATGTTTAGATTCAGCATATCAAAAAAGCCAAAGAATTCAATTTTTGTTAAAATAAAACTTAGTTTAATTTTGGACCCTTTTGACTTTAAAGTAGACTAATTTGAAAACGGGACCAAAAATTAAGAATCTACAAACACAGTTAGATTTGGCATATCAAAGAACCCCAACTATTCAATTTTTGATGAAATCAAACAGTTTCATTTTGGACCCTGACTTGGACCAACTTGAAAACTGGGCCAATAATCAAAAATCTAAGTACATTTTTAGATTCAGCATATCAAAAAAGCCAAAGAATTCAATTTTTGTTAAAATCAAACTAAGTTTAATTTTGGACCCTTTGGACCTTAATGTAGACCAATTTGAAAACGGGACCAAATATTAAGAATCTACATATTCAGTTAGATTCGGCATATCAAAGAACCCCAATAATTCAATTTTTGATGAAATCAAACAAAGTTCAATTTTGGACCCTTTGGGCCCCTTATTCCTAAACTGTTGGGATCTCAATTCCCAAAATCAATCCCAACCTTCCTTTTGTGGTCATAAACCTTGTGTCAAAATTTCATAGATTTATATTTACTTAAACTAAAGTTATAGTGCGAAAACCAAGAAAATGCCTATGTTGGCCCTTGTTGGCCCCTAATTCCTAAAATATTGGGACCAAAACTCCCAAAATCAATCCAAACCTTCCTTTTGTGGTCATAAACCGTTAAATTTCATAGATTTCTATTCACTTTTACTTAAGTTAGAGTGCGAAAATTAAAAGTATTCGGACGACGACGACGACGACGACGACGACGCCAACGTGATACCAATGTACGACCAAAACATTTTCAATTTTTGCGGTCGTATAAAAACAAAGAATATTTGTTTTTCTCTTGAATATTCCTCCATACATGCCATACATTGATGATTCTATAATATAAAACTTATGTGTTATTACATAACGTAAAGTTCAAGGTGTGAATTAAACAGATGTTTCGTTTCAACTTAGTTTATTCCTGTATCCAAGCCAATCTTCAGACATGCGGATTCTTGTCACACAATCATGACAATGAATGTGTCATCTGTCTTTTGATGTAAACAAAATTTGCTATACTAAAATTACACTCCATACATAGTGAAGGGTTGAGGCACCGACATTGTTTTATCAAAACTACATATTGAATTTGGTCTACGAAATAAAATCAAAACCAAAAGAAAGATATGTAAATTATAATGATGACCATGGATTAGTTGTATAACGTACGTCAAGTGACATATCAAAAGCATATTCAGTATGAGAACTTTATCATGAAATAATTACGTTAATTGTATGTTTCATTATAATACGTTATTCTGATTGGCTAACTGCCCATCACGTGTTTTTCCTTAAGCAATTGCATTACCCAATAAAACTTATCATTCATGATAACATGAGTTCCCACAATAAACTGCACAGGTGAATTAAATAAAAAATTAATAAAATTCGTGTTTTCATGATCCAAGCTAAAAAAAATGTAATTATAAGTATTGAATGCTTCTTTTTGTAACTTCATAGGGTTGTAAATTAAAAGCGTTGACCGTGAGCACATTTGTACTTCGGTCAACGCTTTTACACCCCAATAAAGTTACAGAAAGAAGCATTCAATTTTTATTCTTAATCAGATACATGTATGACTTGTTTTTAACCTAGCATTGTACTAAATCGACACGTTGACGCTGATGCTTAAAGTTAGTTTAAAGGGTAACTGTTTACATGAAGACACAGTAACCCTCCACGGACATATTCCGGATACAAATGTGTACAGTGGAAATATAATTATGGCAAAATCCATGTCATCTCAATGTAAACCCCTAAAATCTCTCGAATCAAAAAAATGAAATAGGTGATGCAAAAGTACTTCGTTAGCATTCACGAAAGGGGGGGTTAAAGACTTTAAGTGGATAATTTTGTATTTAAATTACAACTTGCATATTGAACCTCGATAAAAGAAATAGCCAGAAGTAAAGAGTTGGTTTTCTAGTTTTACAGATGCTTTCAAAGTAAATATTGTTTTTTAGAACAAATTAACTCCGTTTCTTTTAATTTTAGTAAACAAAAATGTTTTAGTAGTCAGAGGTGAAGTCTCTTATTTCTATTTACAATTACGACAACATGATGAAAAAGGACTATTTTGCAGACATTTGAAAAAGGACTTTGAGTTTCTGTTGGTAATTGTCATTTCTTTATTATTTTCTTTTATCATTTTTAGAAAACTCTCTTTAATTATATAACTCGCCGCGATATAGACTTTTGTGCTAATGCGGCGTAAGGCAACCAACAATCAATCAATAATTACTTAATTAGATAAACTAATATGTTCTATCAATAGACATCGTCGGAAATCATTTATAAAATAACGAAACTTAAAACTTAGTGTTTACAGTAATTTCCTATATTGTATAAAAATATTTAGATCTACCGTTCACCAACTAGTATATATTTTATATATACTATTGAATATAAAAATGTTTATTGTATATCAACTTATATATAATACCGTGTATATATGATGTCATACTAATTGAAAAATAAACATCACGATCAGGAAACTCCCAACAAATTCTATTATTCAGCAGTAGCAATCTGTCAAAACAATGCCAGAAATACAAAGTACTATAAATCATTGCCCTTTCACTTCCTCCTTCGAATTGTTGATATCTTACATGTTAGATGGTAACAGCTATGACACAAACAGATGAGTTTACAAGTAAACAAATCATTGCAGTGCAAAATTCCAAAGCAATCAAATATGGTGCTAATGTACATTCATTTTCCCCTTGGAAGAAGATTTTTTTTAACAATATATATTTACATAAATGGACAATTGAGAAAGCGACAAAGTAAACGATTAAAATTAAAATACATGTAATCAGTATTCACATGTTCTATCTCATTTTTGTTTTACAATTTTTTTATCTGATGTCACTACACAAACTTTTATCAGAATAGCTTCTATGAGTAAATTAAAATTAGGTATATATACGTCCATGAGACAGCAAGCCATCGAATTAAAAAAAAATCCCAAAAGAGATTACTGTTGCAAACTTAACCATCAAGAAAATCCTGCATCAACACAAACTTTAACGTCACAGCAGTTTTGATGGAAACTTTGTATCAAGCTCCTAAATCTACATTTGCGTATCGTTTTATCTTTCTAATGAAATTTTGGAAAGAAATTTAAAACTTTTGCTATAAGGACAAATCCAACCAATTTTAATTACAGCGTCCGAATAAGATGTGGTTCACTCTATACTGCGCCACGAAGCGTTTATGTTCTCCTTTTTTCAACTGACAAGGTAGCATCCATTTTGTTAATTAATTTTTGAAGATACCACATATATGTAAAAGCATGATTAATGCAAACTTTGCACATTTATAATACGAGTGTGTATCCTTGTTTCGGTAGATTTAAATTATATTTTCCGTTGTAATTGTTCTTCAAATTTAAGTGCGCAGTTTCTATCTTCAGAAATAAGTGCGCAGTTTGAATTTCAGGCATAAAAGCTGCATGAAGCAAAAGTCATAACAAGCCAAAGCATTTGACACAAAGCAAATAGTTTTAGACCTTACCATTCAAGAAATATTTTTGTCATTTTTACTCAACCATGGCTTTCTAAGCAACAACAAAATTATATTGTTTACAAACTGCAAGAACGAGCACAAATGTTGTTTATATACTTCGAAAGAATAGTTCGTCACAAGGCGTTAGATATGATTCGGTATAGATTATCATCACGGAGGGGTTACATAGCTACCCACGTCTAATATACCTCGTCCTCAAATCACCGACTATATCATAACTGTGTTACAACTAGTTTATGCCAGAATATACTACACAACATTGTGGAATCTGTAAGTAATACGCAATAGGTACTCATCAATGAGTAACCGTGTTAATTAATTGATTTATGAATAATTTGCAGACAATTTCCAAAGCCTAATTATTATATTATGTAATCGTTATAATTTGTAATTTGTCAGATGTTCAAAATTGAAACAATATGTGGAAATTATAAAAAGAATGCGGTAAGCTATTAACATTGCTGTTTACTCTTAGTCTAAATATTTTTATAATTTGCAACTTTATAATGAAGTGAAAATTAGTTTGGTATCCGAACATTTTATTTCTACATGTACATGTACATAAATTAAACTTCAGCACACCAACCTATTAATGAAAATATGCAACACGTGTTCATGGTTTAAGCTATGGCGTCACTTTTGTCATTTCATTATCTTTGACGAAGTAGACAGTGAATATTATAACGGTCAAAGAAACTTTAATGAATTAAATAGCCTCCTATGTGTTTCTAAAAATCTAAATGAAACTTAATTTAGAGTAGCCAATCAGATTTTAGTTTAAGCATAATGCAACTTTGTTTACAAAATAAGGAAGATAACTTTGCATATTTTACACAACTTTACGGCAAATATCTGTGCAAGTTTACATTAAACATTGTTAAACAAGCATTCTGTGAGTACATAGTCCTCTACCGGTTTAACATTCGTTGTAATGGAACAAATTTCTAACTTGATCTATAACTTGTCATGGTGTAAACTACATAAAATAACCAACACATATACCACTAAATTCTTCAAAAAATTCACTAAAGAAAAGGAAAAAAATCCAAAATATCATTTATCTTAATACAATGTCTTTTAAAAATTGAGTTATTTCCCTTTGAACAAAGATCTAGTAATTAATAAGTATTTCATTAAAAATTTATTCTAGGGAAAGTTAAAAAAAAAAAAAAAACAACAGAAATCTATTAATTAATTAGTATTTCCTCCTAATTTAATTCTAGAAAAAGGGCTTTAACTGAACAAGAAGAACAACTAAATTCGTGAAAATCGAGAGAAAAAAAACAAATCAAAAAGTCTGGAAAACTGATTTTCCAGACTGACGGATGGACAGACAGACAGAGTGCAAACTTACAGTCTCCTTCGACTTCGTCGGTAGGAGACTTATAAATGTACATGTGCATGCTGGAAGTAAATTTTACCAAAAAATATATGACTTGTATGACAGTAGTCTTTCAGCAGATCCAGAGGAAATATTCTAAAATATAATTCTTGCGGATCTAGAAAGAAGGGCGAGTGTTTAAAAGGATTTGTTTTCTTCACGAAATGGTTTATTTCTTGATGTTAATGTGATTTTTAACACGAGTGAATCGACGGAAGTTAGGATAAAGCCATATCCTCCACAATATACATTTTAAAGGTGAAATCAAAGTGTTTTTTAATACCTGGTTCTGCGCATGTAAAAAATCTGAAAGCTATATAAGTGAAATATCATAGAACAAATCTAGATTGTTAATGATTACCAGTGTAAAAAACTAGCTATATACGTATACAATTGTATTCATCTAGTAGCTCAGTACCAAAAATCAGAAGCATGGAAAGAACAAGGTACTTTAACATGTTTAACGTGGTGTTTTTTTTTAGAAAATCGAAGATATGAATTTTGCTGTAAAACCAAATCAAGGCAACTTAGTTTCAGTTTGCTGCTGGTACCATCATATGCTTAAAGTATATGTGTTAGCAGACATCATATTATGAACTTAAATTTTTGAATTTTCACGTTTATCTTTAAGATTATTAAACATAAGTTCAGAAAACATAATCATGATAATTACCTCTTACTGGTATTTGAAATAAAAGAAGGTACACAATACTTGGAAACAAGTATTCTATATGTGTTTATAAAACTGAGATCGGCTGTATATATACTTGTTTTATGTTAATACAATTTTCTATTTCAAGAAAGAACTTTCACGCACCTTCTCATTTACGTAAAGGGTCGACAATAAGTCGAGATGAAAGATTGATTTGGCATGTAATAAATCAAGTTCATTTACCCTGCTAGTAACGAAGAAGTTGAATCACTCGTAAGGATAGGTATATCTATGTAGGTAACTGATTGCTAATAAGAAGGAGTATAATAATATTTCTATGTTTTGATTATATTTTTGTCTCTTCTTAAGTTCTTATACGTGTAACTGTACCTAAGAACAATGACTAATTTTTGTTTCAATTAAGTTAAGTGGCAAGTATATGGAGGGATTCACTATGGCAAGTAGACATTAGACATTATTTTATTAAACCAATCATGGGCCCTTGTCGGGCAAGATACAAAAACATCATACAATGATTATATAAACATTAGTGAAATACACAATATTATAAGTAATACACAAATAATAAATTGATAATATGAGCAATGTAGGATATAATTAAGGTAAGAGGCATTGAGTGCAATGAGGTCGATTTAATATTAAAAGAATATGATATAAAGTTTATTAATACGGAAACAAAAAGTGAAAATAGAACCAAGAAAGTATCTCATTCTGCAGTAGATATTTGAGTAAGGGATACTCAGTTGATAGAGATCTTAATTTTTTAATAAAAATAATGTCATTGCTTTGAAAATTAAGTTGGGGAAATAATGTTACCGATTTAGCCGAAACAACATTGAGCAAACAAATTTGAATTATAATATCATCAGTTTGATATCCACTGATGTATTCGATCGAGATAATGATGCTGATTGCATATTCTTAATTAATTCCAATTATCTTGGTGTTGCACGCAGAACTAGAGACACGAGATAATCAGAACAATTTGCACTTATTATTTCTATAACGTAATCTGATTTCGTATCCATTTGTTTGGAAACTCGGTGCCAGACAAGTAAGTACATGTATGAAAAATATCCACGGTCAGCGTAATATGTCTGGTCACTGTTACATAAATATAAGAAGATGTGGTATTAGTGCCAATGAGACAATTATATATGGCTAGTTGTGATGTAATTGTGTCTACCATGTGGCATGTCTGATGGCGGGTGTAGATGAGAAAGAGGGAAATAGGCCAACTGTGCAAATTAAAGGGCCAAAAAAATATAGAGTTGATAATAACAGGTAAAGTTTATCAAGAATAGAGAAAAATGGCTTAAAATGATAAAATAATACAGAATTGAAGACCCCTTCCCTATCCAGAACCTCATGTCTACCAAATGTTTTTATTTTATAAAGTATTTTATAAAATAAGGAGATGTGTCACAGATTAAGCTGGCTATGGGGTAACTATCCACCAGAGACCAAATGAATTAAATGTAAGCAGGCAACTACATGTCACATTATGGTCTTTTAAAATGAGCAAAACCGATTACAACTTCTTACACATGTTACATGGCAAAATGTAACACAATTCAAACGAGAAAACCAAAGTCTGTTATATATAAAAATCAACGAATGAAAATCAAATGATATACAGCAATAAACAACAACTCGTGAATTGAATGATCCTGACATGGATCAGGTACATAAAGAATACGGCAGGGTTAAACAAAATCACGGACCAAACCCTCTTCTTACCAGGGACAGTGTTTAAGTAGCACAACCTACTAACAAACTATAATCAAAGTGCTTGTAAGCACTGAAGGATAAAGTTTGCTTCAATTTATCATAGGGGAGTAAAATTAAGTATTGCATTGGTTGTTGTTTATTTAACAGCAATTCTAGAAAAAGGAAGATAACTCCAATTTATAAAGATGACTTTAACAATGACATCATTTATATTTTTAGAACAGATACTAGATTTTAGCACCAAAGATTAAATAATTTTCTTAACAAGTGCAACATTATCATGATTATTTTGTGCCTTGAATATCTGAGCATATATTACATCGATAAATTTCTAGAAATGTTCGTGGATAGAATTTATAGAATGTTATGATCAATGCACTATATTTTGTGTATCGGAGATGTGCGAGATGTTTTAAGTACACAGTGACCCCCAAAGGATTGACAAGAATTTAGAAATACAGTCACATTGATTTTTTTTTTCAAATTCAAAACTAAATCTAAAAAGTGCTACAGTTTAGGGACGACATCAAAAGTTCAATGAAGGATAAAAAAAACTTATTTCACATAGTTTTCACTGACCCCCCCTTAACTTAATTTGGGAAAAATTGATTGACCAATAGGGATATATGGAAAATCGATTTTAGATTAACAAAACTTGCAGCAATGTTGACCCCCCACCCCTAAACTATTTGATTTAAGTTTTTTTTTATCCTACATCGATCTTTTGATGTCGTCCTTTAGTAGGGTGTACAAATACGCAGCCACACCTGGTCGGAAAGGAGACATTAAATCCGAGGCCGGTGTAAGGATTCAGTTATGTTCCAAGGGGCGTTACAAAAACAGCAAAAATCAACATGTTTAGATGTTTATTCTATGGAATTCAAGAAGAACCTTTAAAAAAAACCTCTCCATGATAATTTCTTAACCACTAGCTTAAGATATCCATCTTGCTTCCTAAATCATGTTTTTTTTTAAATTCGATATATAACATGTGTCAGGTGAGATAGCAAATACATAGTTTGCAACAGTCGCATCACAACCGGAGGCTCTTCAATGCTTTAAAATTGATACTAGGGTGCCGTTCTGTTATCCACCCTTTTCATATAGTTGAGATTTAAAATTTCGTAGGTCAAAATGCAACCATTTTTCCATATTGGTAGGGTTTCGTGTGTGCAGTATTGGAAAAGTGTAATTCCAAAGTGTCAAAAAGGGGGCGAATTTGTTGATAAAATACAGCGTTAACACCAAGAAAGTTACAGGGCTTTTCATTTGACAAGTAACTGTATTGACCCTATCATATATTTCTTGAAGTTTTCCCCCCCCTTTCCACATATTTTCAAGCTTGAAAATGTGACACGTCCTATCACCTTTTATATTAGCACCATTTAAAAAATCAAATATGTTTTGTCTTTATGTGACCAAATAACGCGTCTTTACATGTTATCCTAGTTTTTTTTATAATAGTTTTCACTTAATTTCAAATTTCTATTATCTTGACCAAAGTGCATTTACAATATACTATCCCCCCTTTTCTCCTAGTCATGTATATGCACCGTACAATCACGTACAGGCAGAAGTGTGCGTGAGTTATGGTATTAGTGTATTGTTGAAATTGATGGCGCTGATGGATAAAACGTTAGATGTGTTTTAAGCTATTTTTATCTTCTTAAGTATCTTATCTATTCATGTACAGTAAATTACAGCTGGTTGAAGTCTGAATACCTTATGCTTTTAAGTTGTTAAGTAATTTGTGTAAATTCCTCCGAAATTCCAACCTAATGACATGAAACCACCTACTACCATGACTATACATCTCAAATTGAGTCACTTTACTATTCAAAAGAGGGGTCAGTGAAAACTTGCTACTTTCAACAATGAAGACTTTTAGTATTAGTAGAGATTGGCAAAAAATCTTAAACTATAAGCAATTATTTTAATTCGAATCAAGAAATGAAACCCGAACGACGTGAATACAGTTGGTTAATCCAATACCCAGGAAAACTCCTCCAATACGACATTATGCAGTTTGAATTTAATACAATAAAAGTTCCGCGAACTACATCAAAGAGTTTGGTGGATTTATCATGCAAAACAGACACACAGAAAAACTGAAAGTCAATGAATCAATTTTAATCTAAAACAATCTTTATTTCTATTTTCTTATATTTCTAGAGTATATCTACTTATGCTGACCCAGAAACAGAAGATTTTTTTAGATGTCCCCTGAAGGCGTTAGCCCGACTAGTCGTATCAAATTAGCACCATGATATTTTAAATGGGTAATTCAAAATCAAAGCTATCAATAGTTTCGAAGAGGGATCAGGAATCTGACCTTTATTTTGGATTAAGCATTACAATGCAGTATATCCAATTACATTTAATGTGTTAATAGGTAAAGAGGTGCCATGTTATCTTGTATATGTTGTAATACAGTGGGAACGAACAAAATGAACCAGAATGCACCAATTGGCCCTGTAATTAAACTTTAACTGTAATTACACTTTCCGTAGTTTTTAAATAAACAAACCAAGTAATGTTTATTGCGCTTCAGAATTTAACTTCTTTCTCATTTCATTTAGTATTGTTCCTAAGGAGATAATTTCTTTATCTAATTCAACAACCTTGCGTACAATGATCAACATCTGCTTTTACTTTACAAACTATTTTTACCTACAGTATACTTCTTCCAGATGTTAAAGATATATTTCTTACCGTTTCTTTCCAATCTTTTGAATTATATCAGTGTCATCCATTTAAATAAGTTATTCCAACAAATTTCATACAAAACTTTTAACAAAAATCATGAAATACGAAAACTTGGCAAGATCTGAATCGTTAGTCAGCAGACGACCGCGGATGAATCACAGCTGCTGCCATGTTTTAGGAGTGAAATGTCCAGGAACTATTTTACCAGAATCGACAGGAGCATTCAAAGATCACAATAGTTGAAGAAATGTGTATATCTTGAGGTGTCTATAAATAATCATCACAGCGGGGAGATGCAATCACGAATAATTAGAGGCCGATTAGGAACGTTCTGACATCTATAGAATCTTACACAAGTGATGTATAAGACTAAGCACTTTTGCGACTATCACAGCTTTTTTAACCATTGCAGTCGCAGTCAGGGCTTACAGTATCTAACATTTCAAATTAAAAAAAAAAATATTACGCTTTTTCGATTTTTTTTTTGCTCATAGTCCAACATCGAATGCGATTGCACATACAAAAAAACGGCCCAAACTTGTACATGTGTTGTCAATCAAGAAAAGGTTAATTGTGTTTTTTGCTCACTAAACGAAAATCACAAAATTGACAAATCATTAATTTCCAACTATATCAGTTCTCCTTCATTAATATTCATAAAAAGCCACTGTCAACTTTATCTTTTTCTCTTTCCCATATTGTACAATTCAATGTATTGTCAGAACTGTTCTCATTCTGAAATTCTTCTGAAATGTTGTCCGCTGTATGGAAGAAGACCACTTTTCAATATTTTTCTCTCCAGATTTTACATATAAAGCACATCGGATTTGATTCGACAAATATAAGTTAGAACTTAAATCAAAACAAATTTGTGTTGCCAAATAAAATTAAAGGCAAGTACATGTATTGCAAAAGTAAACCAAATTACAAATGTACCATTAAAGGTGATTTAGAAAACCACGAGGGATAAAAGTTTGGTTTTATAAGAACTTACCCTCCACGCTGCGGAGTTAGTAGCTCCGTCATGATTTTGAAATTATTACAAGTTGTTAATTTTCATATACATATATTACATATATACATGCATTTTACAAAACGTTAGACAACAGTTCTATTAGTAACATAGCAACACGTCTTATCCTGACGAAATGACTCATCTATAGTCTGAAAATAAATTTGAAAGATACTAACTTTGATTAGTTATCTACAGTTAAAAGCATCCTGTATGCATTATCTCAGTCTGATCACATTCAAGTGTAATGGGTATGCTTCCTTTATTTTACATTTAAAATTGGTTTAAGTATATTTTAATGTTTATTTGTGTTAAGTCTATTATCATGCAGCGTCTTTAAGTGACTAAAGCCAGGGCATAGGCTGATACACAAACAACAACACCAATGGTCGATTTGGGTATAGAAATACATCATGGTGAAATGGACGTCTCCCACCCGTCCGTTTGTCTACGTGAAATGTATGATATAGGGATCACCCGGTACAAAGGCGTGACAGGGGGTATAATCGGATACCTTTTGTGGACTACAACAATTACTATGACCTGTGTCATCAATGCACAATGTATGCTCCTATGTAGGATATTAACTCTCATTTTCGATCGGTGGTCCTAATATTCCACACACTTTTATACTATTTGACTGAATACATCATTGCACTATAAGTCAACTAAATATATTATTGATCTATAGCCAGTGATAGCCATGCGAACATTTGCAAACATATGGAATAGGGTGGAAGCCAATTTTGGTGCCAAAATGTATCTTCTTTAAGCACCATGCAAATGTCTTTCTATGAGCTCGCGGTAGACGGATAGTTGTTCATCTGTAGAGGGAGGGAACGGTATATGAAATCCTGACAGGTGGATATTCGTTCATCTACGGGAAGGTGGGATGTCTACAGTCGATTGTATTGAGTGTGTAGGTAAAGGTAATATCTTTGGTTGGTTGGTTGGTTGCTAGCTTGCTAGCTGAACATTGAAGTCATTATTAGGTTAGGTAAATTAACCTCCTTTAAGAGTAGACTAGTCCGACATTTAACAAATCTATCTGTCTGTAGGACTAGATTACTTCAAAAGGAGGGTAAAATGCCTTACTTAATAATGGTTTCACGGTTTATTTTGCAAGCAGGCTAATCATAGATATTACCTTTACCTACAAACTCCATGCAATCGGCTGTAAAGGGTGTTGGAATCATTCGGTCACTCGATTGTCAACTTACCTGGATTTTTCTGGGTGATGAACTTCCTCGGAATCGACGGGAGAAGATTTTGACATCTCTTAGATGGCGAATTTCTGTTTAAATCAAAGCAAATGTTGTTTATATACATGAATAGACGGATAATGAGAGCGGAAAATACCAAGTGGATGAACATGTCGGAATGGACGCAAGCAATTGGGAAACACTCTTGTATGACCTTAAATGTCTTATGCTAAGATGGTTGCCGGTTGTCATACAAAATGGGTTCATATTAATTTCTGTTGTTTATCAATTCACTGTACACATAAATAATACATGCAACGCAAGTATCCGTAAATACATGCATCTTCTGCGTCCTTTGATTGAAATTGATATACTAGTTTATATATATGACATGCTTTAATCTCCTGAAATCAGAGTTAGTGAAAAAGGCTAGAGATAAAAAAGTACTCATGCATGGAATTTAAATTGGTTCAAATTCGATGGTTTCTTGTCTTTTCAAAACTCTACTAGAATTCGACCCATACTGTATCGATCTTTATTTATAAACGCTATTGGATTTTCAAAGGCGCTCTTTACCATATAAAAGGGGAGCAATTTATTTTGCCTAGGCAAATCGCCATGCATATTCACACACAAGCGAAAGAATTTATGCTTATTAATATCTGTAAAGAGTATCAAACATATTTGTAAAAGGAAGGAAGGAATAATACGGTTAATTCAAATCGTGTTTTAATCAGTTCAAGCGGCTAATGCATGAGGTATTGTTTTTCTGTTGCTTCTCTTTGGGACGTTTATTTATAAAGTGTACGTTTGAATGCAATAAATAACTGTTTCATTTGTAACATTTGCTAGATTCTTTATCATAATGGAATAATAAATAGATTTATAAGAGATGAACGGAGTGCATGGGTTTATTTAAGCAGGTTGAAATGGGGATTTACATGTGATATGTATCACTCTAATTTGCTTTGAAAGTGGTCGATTGGCTATTTAAAATATTCGAAAATTTCTGTTTGGCTCAACCCAAGATATAATAGCTTGAGCACCTAAGATCATCCCCTGTTTTGGTGGGGTTCATGTTGCTTTTTCTTATGTTTTCTGTGTTGTGTTTTGTGTACTGTTGTTTTTCTTATTTTCTTTTTTTAACTATGGTGTTATCAGTTTATGTTCGACTCGATCATGGGTTTGAATGTCCTTTTGGTATCTTTCGCCTCTTTTTTATACTAAGTTTCCGAGAAAAGCTTCATCAGTATCGCTCGCGTCCAAACGTTTGGGAAGCGTGTTACACAAATGTTTGAGAGAAGCGTCATTGGTATCGATCGAGACCAAAAGTTTGTGAGGCAAGCTGCGACAAGAAACGCGCGAGACGAAATGTTTCTGAGCTATATTCCTTTTTGTCATTAATTTACACAAACTTTCTGTCACCGTTTCCTGACTTTAGAGTTGTGACATTTTAAATTTTTGTCATCCATTTCTTTTGTTTGTACTTATAATTTATTTATTGTAAGTCCAATTTATTAAAAGAGTTTCGAATTTCAAGTAAATATTATCCAAAAATACTTGGAATTTAGAATATTTTTGTTATTTTGTAAATCATCGTTCCTATTTGTACAAAATTAATTCGACGAAAACCTTAGCAATGTAGATAAACAAAAGATATGTAATTAATCAACAGTGAAGCTGTAAACATAAACCACATGTATACACAAACTGTGATTCTAAATATATTGTTATCACCGTGGAAACCGATTTTTCTCCACAGTGGTGGAGTGATGACAGAATCTGAGAAACTACGGGGAGCCAGGGGTGAAGTAATCAAGTGTTTCGTAATTATTAATTGCCGATTATATATATACTCTTTTATCCGGACGTCCATACTTGTTTTAAATCAAAACATATGTCTAGAAATTCTCGACAAAATACTTTGAGTTTGTGTTGATTTAAGATGCTTGAACCTGTAAATTCCTTTTATTAATTATTAGGGTGTAGGTTATATCATAATGTTTACTTCTAAAGTTCATGTGTTTTCTCAATCAATGAAAGTGTTCATATGGCAAGCAGACAAAATTATGTCTACGTCAACACTGATACTACGATTCAAGGCCGGGCACATGCATGAAATAAACTCTATAGTGAAGGTTCAAATACAAATTTCTATAGTATATTCCAGGCATATTATTTGAGGATAAACAGCAAAAGTAACATGCAAGATATTAGTTTGAATTATAAATCTAAAATATCAATGATTTGCCAATATTTTTTTTAAGGAAATCTTGTACTCGAAATAATATATTTTCCAATCGAGTGGTGGGGTACGCCAAATTCAACCCCTAAATCTGCCACTGATTTGCCACCTTTTTATCGTTTTATTTATTTATGAAATGCACATTTATACCTCTAGGGGTTGATGGATCATATCGCAAGTTCAAGTAAAGTTTGCAATACAACTATAAAGTAATAAGATTAAAAATATTTTTTGTATAGTGGATTGGAAAACAAGTTATTACAACTTATATTGATCCCTATCCACTTTTCGGCTGTGAATGCTGCCTTGTGAGGCATGAGCCTGCTCTTTTTCGAAATCTACAAAGGTGTCTTTTATTAGTATTCATATATAGAAAGTGTAAGTCGTATACTAGTATATATATATATATTAATAGAATGTTAAATTAAGACATTATTCTCTTCAGCAGCTTCCCTTTTGAGTTAAACGTCAATCAAAGTTGATAAAAATATTCACAGGAGATTAATAAAATAGTTTATTATTTTCTTAAGGTTAATTAAAACTGATAGTAAGTTATGAACTGACGTACCTGTTATTTTTCTGTTTTATTTCCACTCATATCAAAATTGAAGAAAGTCAAAGGGTTTAGACAATCAGTGCCAGTAACCTCTTCAGCGATTGTTGCGCATGTGCCCTTTATCTCTATAATTGATTGATGCAGACGATAGCTTGATTGGATTTGTCGGCTGCTATAAAAGGACATGATGACGTCACTGATTAACTTTCGTTTTCATGCTACCACCTCAAATCTGAAATAGTTGATGGAGTGTCGAAAGATTTCTTATCATATTGACTGTAAACAAGGAAGATAACCTAATTGCTAAAAATTCGTTTAATATTTAACGTCCAGTGGCAAATATTTCATACATGTTCATGACAAAACAAATAGTATATGAATAAGGATAGATAAGAATATGAACAAGAAGTGACTATGAGATCTCTAATCGGATGGAATAAGGCAAAAATAAGACCAGCAGCCTATCAAATACAAACATCGAAGACCCACTGGTGGCCTTCGGTTGTTATCTTGTCTTTGATCGGGTTGTTGTCTCTTTGACACATTCCCCATTTCCATTCTCAACTTTTCTAGGTCCGGAGTTATATGATTGATTAATTGTTGTTTATTGCCGCCACTTTCAGCTTTCGCGGCTATATCGTCTCGGACATTCATCATAGTTTCGTTGAGCTAGCCTGGAAGCTGAAAGAACACAGGCACTTGTCTCAGAAAAAACAAATCCTATATACCTTAATATAACTGGGTGACATTTTTCAAAAAATTTAGTTAAGTACGTTGTGTTATATTAAGGTATATAGGGTGGGGGGGATTCCGAGACAAGTGCCTGTGTGAAAGAACCGGAAAACGGGCAATTCTAGTCTGGAGTCTTAAAAATTAAGGGCTTTAAACATGTTAAATATCATTTCTTATTTACGTTAAAAGTGATAAAAGATACTATATTACTACTGTGATTGAAAAGTTCAATATTAGTCGACTTGTATACTTTTTGTACGTTTTTCTTATGTTTGTTTTGTCTTTTGTCTTTGACCAAAATTGTTTTTGTTTGTTTCTCAAATGAAGAATATTTATGTAAGGTTTCTGATGAAACCATGGAGCATTTATTCTATTAATGTCCTATTAAACAATTTATTTGGCAATCTTTTTTTACAAAAATTGAAGCAACATTACATTATCTAAGATTTGAAACACATTTTTAATACACAAGAAAGTATATTTCACCAATGTATCTACATGTATAATAATAAAGTTATAGAAGTGGTCACGTTTCATGATATCCGACTAGCAACATATAAATAAATGTATATGCCATATTGTACCATTATATCGTTGTATAGTACTTTTCTTTGTGTTTAAAAAAAATATATGTCCAGTGGTTTTCATTGCTTCTTTGTTAATCTTAAAGAAATGTTTTAGTTCTTTGTAAGATATAAAACGGTTTTTTTTCCATATCATCAGCGCACCTTAATTGTTATCGACCTGTAGCAAATCAAGAATAATTCAGTTCAAACCGGTCACTGCTATTATAGAGTCGACTTGAGTTGTGACTGCATGATTTGGCAACATGCAGTGCGCTGAGAGTTGCGTTATATTTTGAAAGTATCAGTTTAACTTTGAGATGAAGAACGTTAACAAGTAGTTTTGTTTCGTAGATTGGCGCACCTTATCATTTAAACACATTAGACATTATTGTAATAGAGCACCAGTTTTCTTTTCTCTCTTTATTTTGATTATGCATTGCTAGTGTTTTGTTCTTTTTCATGATCTGTCTGTCTTGTAAATTCTTTAGAAAGCCTCGGTGGTATAGTTAAACTGACTTGTTTATTTGAGCTACGTTTTGGAACAGACAAGCAACAAAAAAAGAGGCTGAAGTATCTGAAGTCTAATACTAGAACTATATATATAGAGAAGGGGTTAATAGTTCTAAGTGCAATTTTATCAAAAAATATATTTATGATTTTGTTATGTTCATATCACGAGGTCCGACGAGCCTGTGCGAGCCCATGGCCGAATTTTTATCAGATTGGTTCAAATCTTATTTTCTGATTTCAAAATTGTTGTTTTGACAAAGAGTGGGCTGATAGGGGTCAGTTAAAACAAAGTGTTTGCACCGTACACTTTAAATTGCCCCTATACATCTACAAAATACTTCTTGACTTCAATATGTTAAAGATTACAAGAAGGCACATACTTGGGAAAAAATAAAATCTGAACATAATTACAATAATTTAGAAAAACATTTTTTTTTAATTAGTTTATCTATAGATAAAAACAAAATTATGATCTAGCAATATATATGATGTTTTTGCCTCACATTTCCGTTTTATCTCACTTTTCGGATCTAGAGTTTGGGGATGGCGGTTGCTACGGCTAGACCCCTTTTTTTAAACTGGAATCCGTTTATTTTCTCTACACTCGAACAAAGTATATCAGCCGAGAACCACATCACTGTTTTTGTGGACGAACAATACATTTGAATGTGGACACACTGAATGATTAGAACCCCCCTTTTGAAAATGACTGGATCCGCCCCTGTATTTCTATTAATTTTGTTATGACTATTAGGGAGCTACCATTTGATTTTTAGGGGGGTTGGGGGGGTTGGATGAAATTTGAAAAAATAGGCAGGACAGGAGTTTTGAGTAAAAAAAAGGCAGGATGTGTCACTTGCAAACAAAAAATTCACGACGACAATTTAGGTAAAAAAAAGTCAGGATAAACTAAAAAAAAAAAGGCAGGACCGATTAAAGTGAAAAATAAAAAGGCAGGACAGAGAATACAGTTAAAAAAAATGCAGGACAAAATTTTTCATCCTAGCCCCCCCCCCCCCCCCCCCCCTAAAAATTAAATGGTAGCTCCCTTATTGAGAGTCGGAATTTCAAAAATTGTGGACATCGTACACATGTGAACTGAGTATGACATTTACTGAGTAACGAAGCAATAAAAAATCAAAAATGAAAAAAAAAAATATAAGGCAAGATACAGAAAACTTATGATTAGCAATGATTAGCAAGCCAAGATAAAAAAAAAAAACAGCAACCAGGGTGGGGGGTCCCCCTTTTTGGGTCAATCATTGCATTTGAATGGGGACATGGTTATAATAATAATAAATTCTTTATTTAAAGAGAGTAACTCAATTAGAACTAGCCTAATTTTCATTGAGGCCCTTAAACAAAATACATGCATACAGTTAACATTCATACATTCATACATTAAAATACTGTAACAATATATATAGACAATAACTGTTTAGTGTCTTTAAATATCAGCTGTATTTGTACGAGGCTAGGAAACAAGGTGTATGCGAGCTTTTAGCGAGCTATTACACCTGTTTCGAGCCGAGTACAAATACAGCTGATATTTAAAGACACTAAACAGTTATTGTCTTTATCCTGCAATTAATTATAGTATAACTAATCGCCATATTTGAATATCAAAAATAAGACAACTTGTGACCGAACGCCGCTATGATTTGAATATCAAAAATAAGACAACGCGTGACCGAACGACGCATGGATTAAACGAGTGCGCAGCACGAGTTTAATCCATAGCGGCGTTCGGTCACAAGTTGTCTTATTTTTGATATTCAAATACGGCGATTAGTTATTCTTTTTATTACATTGGCAAATGTTTTTTTTTTTTTTATGAAATTAATGTAGAAAATGTAAGGAACTATATATTTTTCCTACGCATTGACAATTTGTTTTGATCCGATGTAATCGACGTCTTGACAACGCCTATTGTTGTATGACGTCAGAGAGTGAAATAACCACGTTTATTTCACATGTGAAATTATCGGTTTTTATCTAACTGGGAATTCAATGTAATTCATTGCAACCAATGTAATAATTCTGTATATCATTTGTGTTTTGAAAGACACAAAAACACATATTTTGCATTTATTTTCGATTTGAAATCCCTTGAGGCCCGTGTAGTAATACGATATGTAGTAATCACACATTCAGCAGAAGACGGGTTCGCAAAAAAAAAGAATCTCGAATGGTCAACAATAATACATCGCTCAAGGTGAATAATTATTTATTTTAACATAACAACTAATTTCAACAGTAAAAACAAATAACAAAACATTGTTCAATTTGAGACAGGAGTGTACGAGTTGTCCTACGCTTCAAACTCGACATTCACTAAAAATGCATGCTGAAATTGACATGGTTGTTTTTGTTACACAATCATACACATTCAAGTTTTGAAATCGGTAGTTGTCATCGTAGAAAACTCAAAAGACTGCTGTTCATGTGTGTATGTTATCAGAAAATTGGTGTGATTCTTATTGATCTAAAGAAATGTTTGAAAACAAACAGAACGTATAAAAGTAATCGTTAATTCGCAATTGATACGTCATTGGAATGCGACTCCAATACACATTCTGAGGTCACGTAGGTTCATACAATACTCAGTCCGGCAGTGGGCGGAGCTTTTAAGCGATATCTGTATAGTATACAGATACAGCATAGCGATATCTGTAGGGCTGTATCTGTATAGTAGAACACCCAATTGCAGGATAAATTATAATATATATTACTAGTATAATACACAATTCAATCATTCAAATATACAAATGGTAATAAATGGCAATATTTGATAAAGTTTTGTTAAACATGTTAAAGGAAAACAAATTATTTGACTTGCATATAATTTTCAAGTAAATGATTATAACAATGTTTCTTGAATAATTCCACATTACGACATTTTTTTTATTTCGAGTGGTAAATTATTCCATACTTTGGTTGCAGAATAATGAAAAGATTTTTTATAAAAATTTGTCACGATTTCGTCTTGGAACAAAAAGATCATTATTAGAGACCGATCGTAAGTTGTGGTGTTGCAAATCATCTCATCAATATTTAGCATTGCTAAGTAATCAAGTGTTTTATACATTACAATTGATTGTTGGTATTTTATTCTTTTGGTAAAAGATAGCCATTTTAAAGATGAAAACATGAAATTAGATGGAATAGAAATATCGCATTCCAGTATAATGCTTGCTACTCTTTTTTTGAAGTTTTATGATTCTATCTGAATCTTTTTGTAATAAATTTACCCAAACTGAACTACAATAGTTTATATATATATGACGCCCGACAAGCAAAAACGACCCTTATGGCAAACATTATGAGTTATCAGATTTTTTATTAATTAAACAGAAAATACTTATGCCAACCCAATGTAAAAAGTTTGAAAACGATCGGTGAAAAATTAGTTGAGAAATTTCAATTTTGGTAACACATGGAATGTGTTCTAACGTAAAATTCAACGTAACGTTGGAATCATACACTTTGACGTCGATTTAAGTTTGCAAATTGCAGCAATTTACTACTTTACTCTTCTCCTGGTACTTGACAAAATGTAGCCTGATATTCGTTCCTAACATATGGACGATTTTTTTAATATAGATGTTCCTACCTAACATGTGCAATTCTGGCTGCAGGAATAACTACAGGACGAGCCAACTTATCGAACTATTATAAAGGACGATGAAGAGTATCTATTTCTTTTTATTTTGTTCATTTTTTTTTGTAAAATTAATTTCTGATTTATCATGAGCAACGATGAAATAATGGTACTTTCTGATACCATAGAATAGGTTTAATCAAAACAGATAAAATTAGTTTCTAATCTCTCCATTTTCTAAGTAGTTTCATCGTTCTCTTGCTTACAATGTTAACCGACTTATCTTATTGATGATGATTTTTGGAAGAATTCTGCCACATGCGATACAGGTTTGATCGTCAATATTTTTTTTAGCTTGACAAAATCTACCAAACGTTTAGTATGACCAAAGGCTTATTTTTCTAATATCGTCCAGTTACATGTAGACACTCCGAAAGGATGGTCGTATACCTTAGCTAACCAAATATATTACCTTTGCCTACACACTCAATGGAATCGGCTGTAATTAATTTAATTGTTTCATACTTTTCATATCGGGGTCTTTTATAGCCGACGATACGGTATGTTTTATTTCCATGTTGAAGGCCTATAACTACGACCTGGGACTAGTATACTAGTATAAGAGTCCCATCTACGACACACATCAGAATATATAGATGCAAATATTATGTGCGGACAGCAAGGCGACCAGACATTTGTCCATTCTGTTCAGTGGACATATCTAGTCTATAGATGCTCCGTGTTGAAGACCGAACTTTGACCTATAAGGGTTTACTTTTTTAAATTATGACATGGATGGTGAGTTTTTTCATTGGCACTCATACTCATCTTCTTATATCTACATCCAGTTCCATTTGTCTGAAATGCTGATACATATGTGTCAAAACCCGACTATTTTTATTCACAAGAAGATAACACAATCTGAGGTTCAGAGTCATGTCTGTTGTGAGCTCGAGGTACTGTTTGTGGTAAACCATGCAGACTAGCATAATTTTTCAAATATTGTACCAATGAAAATGTATTTTTTGGACGTCTATTAAAATTTTGATATTTTCTTGGTATTTCTTTTACTGTTGATGTGTTTAATCAAAGATTTTAAACGGGACTCTCGAATACTATAGGTAACAGAAATGTATCTCGACAAACTTACCTGTCGTCAAAAGTTTATGTAAAATTTTGTTCGCTTTCGCTCTCCGTATCTAGAACGGGATTTATCTACGCCGTTTTATTTTAATTTACCCAATAAATACATATCTTTGCCTTCTTTGAATAGTTCATTTCTACATGTATTATCTTCAATGTTATCGTTAAATGAGAACTGCAGCTGCGAGTGCAATTTCATCCGTTTCAGATATATTTCTTGCAATAAATATATACGCATGTTAATGTTTACAAAACAAACTAAAATGCACGTTAAACTAAAAGTGATTTAAACGAAAAATAACATTTGAAAACTTTATTAAATAACATTAAAAATATATCTCAAGTGCAAAATTTCAATCTGTCCGTGTTCGTAATGAATATCAACTATTTTTATGTATTACTATAATTATAATAAGTTTCGCCTGGATACCCCTTATCAGAGAAATTTGATTCGAAGTGAACTTGAAAATTTCAATATTATGCAAAAGTAAAATAGATTCTTTTTTAACATCTAAATTATGACATTTCAAGATTGAAAAAAATATGAAGGACAACAAGTTTATTTGATGTGATCTAATTATATGTTTTTTTCAGCTTGTACTGCCTCCATTAGTCCTTGCCTCATGTTTACAGATCATTGCAATATGTCCAGCATCATCTTTTTTGAAAATTAACGCAACATTGCAAAATTGCATTTGTCTCTGTTTCTGATTTTACATGGCGTTTAAAAATACCATTGAAAGTTTATTATCGGATTGTTAACCTTATCTATCCGTGAATTTAGAGATTTACACGACGGCTGATACAGTCAGTGACTCCTGATCATCAATTTAAAAAATGTCGTCTCGTCGTTGTATAACCTTTCGTACTAGAGTTGCATATTTATTTCAATCAAGTTAACAACTCAATTTAAGTCAAACAATATCCCGCATCTCATTTTATTCACAATCAAAGAAAATTAATGCAACGAAATTGAACTGTGACCATTAAATAGTATACATATATTTGACAACATTGTAACAATGATTAACCAGCTTAAACAATCTCGTGTATGCATCCAAAATTGTTAATCATTTTTCGAATTAGCTCAAGCCTCTAGCGATTTTTATTTTATAATGATCAATGATGATTTTTCTTCCTTTCTTTGTTGTTTTGTTTCTTCATGGCCTACCACACAGACCATTTAAGAAAAAAAGATTAAAAGATTTGTTTTCGAATGGATGCAGAACACCTATATTTTGTTTACTTTTAGAAAATGTGAAACCAGAATTAAGATAAAACTTGTCCTGAATAAAATTGAGAAAGGTAATGCAGAATCTGTCAAAAAGACAACATCCTGGCCAAAGAACCGAATTTTAGGTTTATTATAGTTTTTGTGCCGTATGAGCCGAGTTAATTCCATCCCCTTTCCACTTAGAAGATGAGTGGCCGGGATCTCTAAAGCCGATTTTGGCGATTTTTGTAGGAGATTTAAGTAAACTTCTAAAGCATTTATAAAACAAGTGAAAGATTGATTTACTGCTTACTGATGATACCCCCGCCGAAATATTTCGGTAAACAGGAAGTTGTTGAGTGAAGAATCTGAAAACGCATCGCACGATATAACTGAATTATATAAACCCTGAAACCAAATTTCAGAAATCCTTGTAATGTAGTTCCTAAGAGATATGCGACGAATATATTCATGGGACGAACGGACGGACTGACGGATGGATTGACTAACGGACAGACAGAGGTTAAACAGTATACCCCCACTTTTTTTTAAAGTGAGTGATATAATTATGAACTGATATTTGTTTCATACTAACAGTTTTAAACGCATTGCAAATTGTTATGCCCCACCTACGATAGTAGAGGGCATTATGGTTTCTTGTCTGTGGGTCCGTTCGTTCGTCGTACCGTTCGTTCGTCCGTTCGTTCGTCCCAGTTCAGGTTAAAGTTTTTGGTCAAGGTAGTTTTTGATGAAGTTGAAGTCCAATCAACTTGAAACTTAGTACACATGTTCCTTAAAGCGTGGCCAAATAAAAGACGAAAAATTTCAGACAGACTTTCTTCTCTTTCGTACTTAATTTCTTGTAAGCAAACTCTCTCGTGTGATTAACCATGCAAGATTTTCCGCATTTGGCATGCATAATGTTGCGCCAAATGTTAAATTATTTTCTTAGGTTATTCATACAATAACTTGCCGTATTAAAAGTATAAAAGAAATCCAGCTGCTGAAAAAAACTTTTAGAAAATATTTAAGTGGTTTTTTTTTTACACAACATTGGTATTGTTCATATATTGTAGAAGGTTAATACGTGTATCATCACATATCGTGGTACTATGTCATAATGAGACATGGTGATGTGTGGGATTTTATTATTTTGTTTATAAATCATTCCTCTCAAGACAATAAGAATATACAGCGTATGTCAAAACAAGCATTTGAAAAGTTTGAATAGAAATTTATCACAAAATTAAATTTTAAATCGTAAATACGGCATTATTTTACAGAAGTATTTATATGTAATATAAGAATATACTATTCAGTTCGCATGGATAACGCTATGTTTAGAAAAAATATCTCAATTTCAACGTGCAATTTAACGGTTTGTTCTACGTTACATTCTAGCGTTGACTACCGATAACGACGTCAAATGCGATAAGGGTGGTTTTTGTCGAACTCCGGAACAGCAGTTACGTCCTCTTTACTACGCTACGTTCACTTTAAAGTTCGGCAAAAACCACCCTTATCGCATTTGACGTCGTTTGGGTTTCTTAAATGGAAATTCTCAATACATGTTTCGTTGACGGTAATACATAATTCTGATAGTTGTGTAAGTTTTTGTTTTGAACCCAATTTCATACACTTAGTTTTTTTGTGCAATTGATTTTCATACTGTTATACTTACACCAAGATTGTATATAGCATTGAAATCATTTTGCAATATGCTGTTTATTTTTTTTAATGTTTTTATCATGAAAATGCAATATTGAATCATCAGCATAAAAATCCATGTTGGATTGTTTAACATGAAGTGGTAAATCATTATTCTAATGCAATTATTTTGTAACAATTGTTTTGATTGGATTACAGCAAGCGTAAAATTCTCTATCTCCTTGTCTGTAACTAAGGAAGCCGACATTTTGAATTTCGGAATGTATTGACATGTTATTTCTATAATAATAAACAAAAAACTCACTTGTTGCGCCTAAAAATCTTCTTTTTATCAAATTTTATTACATTTTTAAGCGACACAGAAGCCAGAAAAAGCCCGGTGTTTATGTTTGACGGCGGAAGCATACCTATGACGTCATGTAGTGTAGGGACCAAAGAAGATAACATCTTTTCGCGGAATTTTCTTTAATGAAGATTTTACACTGAAATTATGATTGAAATTTAATTATGAACTTGTTTTGCATTAGAATAGAGATAACTGTATTGTATTTGAAGCTTTTCGGACGTCCATCGGTAGTTTTACTGTCGCAAATACCCGTTTACCTGTCTCCGCTCCGCGTCGCCAGGTAAACTAAATTTGCGACAGTAAAACTACCGATGGACGTCCTTAAAGCTTCAAATACAATACAGTTATCTCTTAAATATATTAAAAATAATAGCGGACCTAAAATAGAACCTTGAGGCACTCCATACTTTACAAACGATTTATCAGATTTAATGTTAGCGTATTGGACTTCTTGTTGTCTTTCACATCACTGAGACTATGCCCTTTTATCCTGGGTTGGGACCCCCTATTTAAAATGGCTGGATCCGCCCCTGGGTGACACCTATTTAACGGCCTAGCCAAGATCAGATGTGCATTTCATATTGGGTCTATGTTATAGGCTTGTAAAGACAAGAAGATAAACTTTACATAAGTAATACATCTTTGAACTGAAGAAGAGAATGTAGGGTTTCACAATGAATATCAAATATCGTGTATAGGTGTTACCGTTTTGAAAAAAACCACTAAAATACACGCTGAAAATGTGCAAAATTTCACGTTATGTTGTTTCATTTAAAATTTCGCTGTTTTTATCAATTGATAGTTAATAAGTGAACTTAATTTGAACTACATTATTGGTTCACTGTTATAGACAATTTATTCATCTTTCTTTTACTGGTTGTTGCAACAAAAAATCTTCAGTAGTTACAAAGTTATGATAAAAAGTTGAATACTATATAGATGCGCTTGTTATGAAATTTTGTACTTTTGTTTTTAGCTTGCTCAGTGTTGTGATAAAAGAGAAAAATAAATCAAATTTATGCTATTATGAGTTTTGTTTTCTCTTCTAGTACATACATTATAAGAAAATACCTCATTTATCAAAATTGCAGTACCCTAGCTGGAGATTTATGCCATCAAAGTTGGATATACAAATAAAGTGAAAATATGTCTTGTCCGTAGACATGCATTCCCTAGTAAACTGGAAGCATAATTACATTAATGTTGCATTGCTAAATTCCTGTTCTTTTGTAGATATGAAAACACTACTAACATTTTTTTCTACCATCTATTAATAGAGGAAAAAATTCAAAAATATGTCAGAATGTCTTGTCCGTAGACATGTCTTTTTATCAACATTGCTTGGCTTTATGGGTTTTCATTAGTCCTATGTGTTGTTTAAACTTAGAAATATCTTATTTTTAATAAATAAAATGGTGCGGTCGTGGCCAAATCAGGTCGTAGTAGAAGCGTAGTGAGAGCGCACTAAGATCGTAGTAAGATCGCAAAGGTCGCTGTACCATCGTAGTGAGAGCGTAGCGAAATCGTGATTCTATTCGGAAAAACTGCGCTACGATCTCATTGCGACGTTATTACGACCTCACTACGATCATCACGTTCTCACCGCGACCAAACTACGCTTCCACTACGACTATACCACGCTGTTCACGTCCATAGTACGATTCTAGCACGCTCTTGCCGTCCTCATCACGCTCTTCTTACGACCTGACTACGTTCATACTACGACCATCATTCTCATTGTAATTTTCACATAAAATATATAAAAAAGCTCCCTAGATTTTGTTTGTCTAAATGTAATAAACCATTTGCTCTAACGGCTCAACCATGCTTCTATTTTTTATATAGATTAGACCGTTAGTTTTTTCGTTTAAATGTGTTTCCACTAGTAATATTTTGGGCCCTTTATAGCGTTCTGTTCGGTGTAAGCCAAGGTCCATATCGTCATTTGAGCTTTATGGACCAGCAATTTAGGTTGGATTGGTCGGTCCGACCTCTCTGCTTGATCAGGAATCGTTACTTTGCTCCCTCCGCCTCTACACCAACCCCTACCACCACGCCCACGTGTTCTAGTAGATTTTGGTGGCATGACTGTATTGTTTCCGAGAAATCTACATATTAATCAGAAATAGAAGGAATGGAACTGTATTGATATGGAACACGATGTTGACGTTATTGCTGAGAACATAGTAAGATCGCAGTATGAACGTATTATAATCGTGGTAAGAACGTGCTATAATCGCAGTAAGATCGTGTTGCAATCGGATAACTCGTGGTATGGTCGTAGTGAGAACGTGAAGAGCGTAGAAAGCTCTTGATAAGCGTGGTGAGGTCGCAGAATAAGCGCGGTGTGAACGTGGTCTAATCGTGGCGGGATCGTTGTAGAAGCGTAATGGGAACGTAGTAGCATCGTGAAAGCAACCAAAATTTACATTTTCACGCCGCTCATACCGCGACCTCACCACGATCTAAATTTATTTTAGATCGCGGTGAGCGTGGTGCGATCGTGGTCTAGTGGGACTGGGGCTTTAAAGATTAACTAAATCAAATGAAGAAAAAGTATTTCTCTCTCTCTAACTTTATCTTTTGCATTTCAGTATTAACAGCAGATGAGGAAGTGTCTACGGACAAGACACTTGTACATAACAAGTATTAAATTCAATTATTTGTCTGCTATGGAACTTAAATCTTATTTATAGGTGATGAAAGTTATCTATTCAAATAAACGTATTTACACTTTTGGTATTTACATGTAGCTGAATCATGCCTCCGAATGACCTTAGATCTACTCCGAATGACCTTTTGACGTCAAGCAACAATCACTTTTAAATTGTGACGTCAAATAATTTAAATTATGATGTAAAAGTTTACGGGAACCTGTGTGATTTTACGTAATGGCGGACAAATTTGCATAAAAGTGTAAATACGTCTATTAAAACTCAGTATTTTCAACATAAATATAGTCACAATTAATTCGAACAGATTTTTTTTTTAACTGAAATTGTCTTGTCCGTAGACATTACCACAATATATTTGTATCCAATTTCCTTGAGTTCAGCCTAATTTGATAGGTAAAATGTATCATGTTATTTTTTCAAGAGAACACATTCAACTATGTCAAAATTGAGTTTTAATAATAGTTTGATTGTTTTAAACAGTCAGATATATGGATTTCAGTTAAAGGAATGTGTCTTCATTTTGGCTTAATCAATAAATTATTGAGATATGTAAAGAATTATGGATACATTTTTATATTTTCCAAAATTTAAAAAACAAAGCTTAAAATTTAATTGGTAACTGTTAATCTTAACCTCAACAATCATCTTTGAAAGCATTTAATTGAATATCAATAAAATGTCTTGTCCGTAGACATTATCAAAATATATTTGTTTCCATTTTCCTCGAAGTTAAGCATCATTTGATAGATAAACCTGATAAAATGTATGTTTTTTTTCTCAAGAGAACACTTTCAGCTATATCAAAATTAGGTTTTAATAATGCATTTCATTAAATATGAATACAATGTCTTGTCCGTAGACAAAACATATAAATTGTATTGCTAAGTTTGATTGTTTATTGTAAGAATATGCATCAAGTTATTTTAATGTTCTATACACCAAAAGAAAGGGTTTTTTTTAAGTTTTGTTATTTATAGATAAGTTTAGATACAGTTTTATCAGATAAGATTAATGATCAAAGAAAGCTACAGTTGTTTGAAATAACTGTGAGTTAAATATGTTCTTGTCATTTTTTTTAATTAAAATGTTTGATATTCGAAAATTCTAAACATATTTTGTTGTCTTTGTCATTGACCAAAAATCTGACACTGGTGACCATGTCTTGTAGGCAACCATTAAAGAAAATTATACAGTTTTTAAACACCATTTATTTAATAAAAATATTAAATATTTCTTCCAAAAACTGCATGTAATTATATAAATACTTCCAGTGTTAGCCTAACGATGACAATTTTTCATAATTTAAACCATTTTTGAACCAAAATATCAAAAGAGTTTTTCCCTGAGGTGATACTCATTTTTGACTTCATGTGAAACACAAAATGCACATCTGATTGTGGCTAGGCCGAAAGTATATCAACTTCTGTTTTCTTTTACTTATCCGGATTCTTCAAGTTAACCGAGACCGATTTCTTTGATAAAAATTTGATATCTTTGTTAACTTCCTGTTTTGAAAATCCAACACAAATTCATCATTCTAAAACCTGGTTTCCACAATTAACTTAATATTGTGAGTTTACAAACCCTACGCCAAAGTAGCTATGGAAAGGATATCTTTTGGGTGCTACTGAGTTGGAGTATCCTGAGTAACCCCCATACAAAACTCTTTATAACGTATCAGTCGAACGGCAAAAATCTCAAATGTTGTTTCAGTAAACTTAATCATATATATATATATATATATATATATATAATACTGGTGAAAACAATATAGATAAATGTTTAAAAAAAAAACCAGGAAAAATATAGCTACATAGAGGGGGTGCTCCCACTCACAAGAACCCAACGGGTATCCTGCCTACAAATACAGATCTATGATCCAGATTCCTGTTAGAAAAAGGTGCATGAAGCCGAACAGCTTGAACTTAAAGAGTGGTATCAGGTCTATTTGCACCAAATAAACTTGAGCACCCTACATGTTCTCCCAAGAAGTCTGTTTGCACCCTACACGTTTGCGCCCAATTTTGTTTAACTTTCAGTTGAATTATTAGACATAATATACATGTAATACATGTAGTATAATTAAAACTGTTTTTTTTTTAAGTAATATTTAATTTCAAAGCGAAAATATTAACTCAACTATTGCATCAAACTAATTACTCATTGCATTTTCCTATATTTTTAATTTGTATATACAAATTGAATGTATATATATATATATCATGTATATATCTAGTCCAAATAATTATGACGTCTTGAAAGGCTATTATAATTTTTTTCTTTGACGCCTTACTTCAGCCTTTCAAGACGTCATAATTGTTTGGACTAGTATATATCAATATATGTCTTGTTGTACATGTTGTTAGTGTCTTCTGTGACATAATTTTCAATTTGTCACTAACATGACTAAATGGCATAAATGGTAGAAGTAGAAGTCATTTCTGGTTGGAATTCAATCACGTGAGTACCATAAGCAGAATTGTCACAAAAGGTATACATTTTTGTAACTACTTTTTGTAATCTTTTGTAATGGAAGGACATGTTGTGCCCTATATCATGTATATCATGTATATAGTTATAAAAAATACAATGACATTTGAAGGAAATGTTGTGCCCTATATCATGTATATCATGTATATAGTTATAAAAAATACTATGACATAAAAACACATTATTGTTAAAAATCTCATTCCTCATTTCCTTCTTGTTTATGTGATTTTGAAAAAGTACATTTAAAAAAAGATAATTTAGATTTATTTTTCTGATTTCAGTTATGTAAACTACACAATCATTGCCTGTACAGAATTTGAACATCTTTAAAAGATTACTCAGCTTAGTCTCAGTGATGTGAAGTATTTAACAATGACAAGCCAGATGTATGGTTTGGTATAGATACATGTAGCTGCCAGTCAGCCTAACAACTGAAACAACAGAGATGTAAATCCTTAAATGCAAGACTTATGTGAATGAAGGTTATTGGAGGTTTATAGTACAATGTAGTACTAGTACTTTATTTTATTTAGTCAAATGCTAACACATGAAGCCAGTCAAGATTTCAGCCTGTTAAAATTCAATGTCAATTTAGCTACCTCATTTTAAATATTATATGTGCCATATGGACTTAGCATAATCTTCTCAAAGAGTAGACATTCTAATATACATACTGGTCTTTTATTTTTGTAGTTTTATAAAGCTTTTAATATGAATGTGAGGCCCATTGTGTTTATTGTTGTCGTTGTATGCTGTACGGTTGCAGGATGGATTATTGGACACCATACACTTATTCGAGTGAATAATGAAAATGGTCAATCCGAAAATGGACAAGTGACGGAAAAGACCAGCTCTGTTGAACAAAAGAAAATGTTGAAACAGGGAGATAACTCTATACAAAATCAAACATCTACCATAATGGGAGGTAACTTAAATGAAAATCAAATATCTACTTTAAAGGGAGGTAACTTAAATCAAAATCAACAGATCTCTGTAAAACAAAATAAAAAATCTTCTGGAAATAATGGAAATTCCTTGATGAACACTGTTGTAAATAATGATAAGATTATTAACAGTATTAAAAACAGTGAGGGAAGAAAAACAAATAAAAAGCCTTTTTTTATATCAGCTGTAAAAGCTAAAATGCAGCCTAATGCCAAAAACATTCAACAAGCAATAAGAAAAGCTAAGCCTGTTGTCACAGATGTAAATGTAAACAATGGTTTAAAAGTGTACTCTCATAATGGAAATGATTGGACTCCTGATAATGGCATTTGTCAAACAAAAGATCACTTCATAAAAGCTTCATTGATAAATTCCTGGGGTAATACACCAATTTATATTCATAGTCCACTTGATGACAAATGGGTCAGTGGGGACCTGATGAAAAGTGGACATTGGGAAGGAGAATTAGTGAATCTAGTGTCGCGACTTCTCCAACAAGATAATGATTTACAGTTTGTAGACTTGGGAGCTAACATTGGAGTGTTTGCGTTGTCTATAGCAAAACTGGGAAGGAGTGTGATAGCAGTTGAACCATTGTCGATTAATTTACAGAGATTATGTAAGTCTGTGGAATCTGGTGTTTCATCGGATGGCAAGCCATTTTCTGATAAAATCACTATTATACACAATGCTTTATCAGATACTCGTGAAAAAGTTGAGCTTGGTAAAGATTTTCAAAATGTAGGCGGAACATACGTCTTGAAAGATAGTAATGAGAGAAAAGTTCAGGGTAGTACAATTACTGGAAAATACAAAGATGTTGTTATGACAGCCAAATTGGATGACATCCTTCAACTTCCAAATTTCGATTTTAAAAAAGTAATTCTAAAAATTGACGTTGAAGGATATGAAACAAAAGTTTTTAATGGTGGAAACAAATTTTTCGATACTGTAGATGTTAAAGCTGTTCTTATGGAATGGCGCTGGCACGAAGGAGCTCAAGATTTACAACAGCTGTTGGATTTCTTTTTGAAACGGAATTATAAAGCATACAATCCCAAAGCTAATCCACTAATTCAACTTAAACCAGAAAATGCTCAGAGATGGCCAGGAGATGTTTTGTGGAAAAAGTAAATTGTACGATGGGGAGGCATGTTGTATTTTGATGGCATTATTTGTGTGCAGCATATATATATACTGAAATCTTATTAATTCATCTAGCTTGTTTTGTTCATTGTTCAACATTCTAGTCGTAAATGCACACTTACTCTTAAACTGACAAGTTTATTCTAATGAAGGGAATTTCAAAAAGCCTTGACAATTTATATACATTCCAGTTCCAAATGAAAGCTTCAAAGCCTATTGATTTTTTTGGACTATTCAGTTTTGAAAAAGAGAAATTCAGTAAAAAAGTTTAATTTAATATGGGGTAGGGATATATTCTCCATGTAGCTTATATTATATGACATTTTTTTTCCTAATCTTATTTATTTTCCAAAATTCCAAATACTACCATGACTACTGCAGCAGTTTTATTTTATTTTTATAAAAACATGCTGTAACTTTTTCTTTCTCTCTACAATTTAATCATAATTACTTTATATAATATTTTCAACTTTCCTATGCAAAATACCTTTCCAGAAGAGAGACAACTCTTGCACTTAAAAGACATAGAGGACATGTAGGAGGCAAGATTTGCCAATAATGAAGATAGAAAATGATTTATTATAGAAATATAAGAGTTTTACCTTGCAATGACTGTATTTCAGGTTAAAAAAAACCAAAGTACACCAAACATTGCCAAATCATTTCAACAATTTTAAAGCTATTACTTTCCTTAAAATATGTCATTGTGTATTGGCATTGTTCATTTTTTTATGTATTAAATAATTGTTGTTCATTGCTGTTGATCAACATCATTAGATGACAATTTGTTTACACACAAAAAGTATTGATGTTTGGAAAGAGAGCATACATCTTTATATTAGACATGTTAGAAGAATTAGCATGGTTGATCATGATTAGGAAGTTATTTATTTTCTATGTTGATTTTTAACATGCAGTTTACACAAATTTACTTATTGAAATAATTCTGTAAGCTCAGGTTGTATGTATTATTTTTGAAATAATGTTAAATTTAATGTTAAATGATGTACAAATGTACTGTTTTTGTTTAGTACATTCTTGGATATTTATTTTGTACACTTGACATGTTTGATTGATGAGTTGTTTTTTGCTACTAGTCTAGATTTTGTACTGTTGATTCAGCACAAATATGAATTGAATTTTAAGACTTCTATTATTTTCAATTTTGATTTTTGTCCTCAAGTGCCCTTTGTCTACATTATGTACATGTTCATTTGTATGAATTGGAAGTAGTTGTATTAATTATTGTCTGTTTATATTGAAAAGTATTAACTTTTGCAATACTGTTTTATGCTAAGCTTGTGTCTGGCCAAAGTTTTCTGGATGTGCTTATATTTTCATTTAACATGTTTAACAAGATAATGTTTAAGGTATACATGTAACCCACTGTACACCAAATTGCTGTACTTGTACATGTAAAAAAAGCTTTAAAAATTTTGTACTTAAAATTATTTTGACATAACTCTCTTTTGCTATACATGTACATACATACATGAAATTCATACATTGACATATATATGTCTAGCTTTTACCTATTATTCAAGAATTACGTCATTTTCATATACAAAATCAAATCAAATATATATTTTATTGATATACAATCAAAAGTCCTTCCTATTTGGAATGCCAACATATTCTGTGTTGTTCAGATAATAAGACCCTCAAAATGTTGAAGTTTTTAAGTTGGATTTTATTAGCGTCATAACTAATTCAAAATAGAGGGCATGGCTCCCAACAGTCATTTTAGTGCATACACCTGCTCTTATAGTTCTTTTGTAAGCGATAAATTTGTCCTTGTAAAATATGTCCGGGCGGACCCAAATTCCTAGTATAAAATGTCCATGGTTACAAATTTTACTAGTAAATATAGTCTGATGTTAGTAAATTTTGTCCCCAGACTAATTTACCTAGGAATATAGGTCCATGTCATTAATAATCCTAGGTAAAAATGTCCATGTTGATAAAATGTAAGTAACCAGACTAACTTTCCTAGGAAATCATGTCCGTGTTATTAATATTAATAGGGCAAAATGTTCATGATTTTTATAATTTTAATTAAGGTTTAAAACTTAATTTTAACCAAACTAACTTTTTCCAGTACCTTTCATGTTTGATTTTGTTAAAGAGTTATGTAATAATATATGAAAAAAATACGTACCCAGACAAATTTTCCTAGGAAATCATGTCCATGATTTTTATAATTTTAATTAAGGTTTAAAACTTATTTTTAACCAAACTAACTTTTTCCAGTACCTTTCATGTTTGATTTTGTTAAAGAGTTATGTAATATTATATGAAAAAAATATGTACCCAGACAAATTTTCCTAGGAAATCATGTCCATGATTTTATAATTTTAATTAAGGTTTAAAACTTATTTTTAACCAAACTAACTTTTTCCAGTACCTTTCATGTTTGATTTTGTTAAAGAGTTATGTAATATTATATGAAAAAAATATGTACCCAGACAAATTTTCCTAGGAAATCATGTCCATGTTATAATTATTCCTAGATAAAAACATCCATATCATTTAATTTCAAAGGTTTATTTACATAAATGGTTTTAATATTGTTTTAGAGTTATGTATTAATATTTTTTAAAGTTATATCCCCAGACTAATTTTCCTAGGAAATCATGTTAATGTCATTATTATTCCTCGATAAAGACACCCATAATAATTATGTTTAAAGGTTAATTAACATGGCTTGTCTTGTTTTAATATTGTTTTAGAATTGTGTATTGATATTATGAAGAAAAAAAAATTTCCCCAGACTAATATTTCTAGGAAATCATGTCCATGTTCTTATTATTCCTAGGTAGAAACGTCCATGTTTGTTATTTTTAAGTGTTGTTTTGATATTGTTATAGAGTTATGTATTTAGATTTAAAATAAAATATTTCCTAAGACTAATTTTCCTAGGAAATTTGGTCCACTTTCTTTATGTTAATTGGAAATTATTATCAAAACTTTCAATTCTTAACTAAGATGGGGTTGTTTATTCAATATTTTCATCATAACATTGTTTCTAGCAGAGATTTTTGTTTTTAAGATAATCAATATTTAAATCACCAGTCATGATTCTATTATAGTTTTATATAGAACTGAAGCTCACTTAGTACCCTTCACATTGCATGATAATGAACTCATACAAGAAAATTTCAAAAATTATGTGAACTCTTTTAACAAGTTCAATATAAATAATACACTTGTTTCAAAGTAAATCATTCAACAAAATGGAACAAGATGAATTCGACGACATCTTTCTGTACCTCAAAGAGAACAAGTACGTTGATGGTAAAAATGATAGTGAAAAACGGATTTTAAGAAGAAAAACAAAGAACTTTTTGTTAGGAAGCCATGACAATTTATATTACACCAAAGACAGTAGAAAGAAGCAAGTTGTTACCAAAGAAAGATTAAAATCTGTATTGAGATTATGCCATGTAGATTGTGGTTCACACTTAGGACGTGACAAAACATACCATAAAGTGAAAGAAAGGTAAGAATAAATAATATGTATCAGTATATTTTACGATTACAGCTAATTTCCTAATGCATGTAGAACAAAACTTTGGTTACCTTGCTTGCTTTGTATATTGTACAATCATTATGATAACACCCAATGAAATTCAAATATGATATATACAGGTTAAATTATGCCTATATGAGTCAATCTTATTTACAAAGCTTGTATAAACAATTATATTAACAAAGCAAGCAAGCCAACCAAAGTTTTACATTGCAAGCATTAGGAAATCAGCTGTAATTGAATAGAAAATAATTATTGTACATCTTGCAAAATATGTTGTCTGCCAAAATATTCAATTAGACTTATTAACGTTATTGATGCAGCAATCAAACAACATTTTTCAAAATCAAAATCACATTATTATCTTGAATACAACGCTAGAGCCAACAAATAGAATCTATGGATAGATAAATAGATAATCAATATTAAAATAACCACGATCACGTCCTCATTTTGTTGATTCACTAACGAATTTATATGACCTTCATCCTAGTTGGTCTCTCGTCCAGAACATGCATGCAATATTTGCCACTGGACATTAAGCAACCAACAATCAATCATTTATAGTTGATCTCTATTACAAGACGTTCATAGTTTATTCGTTATCAATTTGTTGTTATTATGGATACAAGTATATGCATGAAATATTTGCCACTGGATAATATGCATCCAATACCTCACTATATTATAGTTATTCATCTTGTTCATAATGAAAGTTTTATTTACTATAAATGGTATAATTTTTGTAGGTATTTCTGGAATACAATAACTAAGGATGTCGGAGATTATTTAAAGTGCTGTGAGGAGTGTCAAAGGAACAACAAGAAAACAAAGACATCTGTCTCAGAAATGACACCAGTACCAGTACCAGAAAGAGTTTGGGAGAAAATAGGAATTGACCTTATTGGGCCGTTTCTCAACTCTAAGAAAAAACCATTATCAGCCAATGGTTATCGGTAAGTTATTATTAATATTTAAAAATTGTGTATTTATCGTAAAATGTTGTGTATAAAAAAACTTAAGGTCTGATTACGTACGCATTTGAACCCAACTGGTTGCTAAATTTGAATTATTATGGGACTATCTCATTTTCATTATTGATTAACCCGTCCAAAAAAAAAATCACACTCATGTTTTTCTATGGTACATATTGACTCTTTAAGACACAAAATAAACGTAGAAAAATAAATTATTATTTTGGAATTAAACCTCTACATGTGACTATGGTCCAATATCTTGAATATTATAAATACATTGATAGATTCAATATCTATAATTATAAAACAATGTTCAAAAAAATTAACGGTACCAATTTTCTTGCACCAGATGCGCATTTCGACAATACATGTTAACAATATAAATAAGTTTCATTTATTATACGTTGGACCTCAATAAGGACCAATTTTAGAAAGGTGCACAAAATACCTAATCTAACTACATTGTTAAATTAAGGATGTACTTAGGAGACCTAAGGTTAAATTAAGTAAATCAGGAATTCAAAATTGATACTTTAAGCTGGAAGATCATTAGTTATAGATCAAAATAAGCTAAATAATATTTATAGGTCATGAAGCACCTTTTCGAGATAAAAATTTATGAAATATGGCGGGATTGGGCTGACTTGAACTTTTACCTTATATTTGAATTGGTATTATTAATTTGAGTCTTAAATCAAATATAGAAAATAAATAATTTGCTTAAATTTTGTCAGATGACCTTTTATGAGATATAAAGTTTTATGTTAAAAGATAAATAGGTGTAATGGGAAAACCATTTTGCCTTGTATCGTATGGAAAACCACTGAGGACATTTGCCACTTATTCCAAAACCTCTCCGCCAAAGTACATAAAATTAAGAATGGAAATGGGGATTGTGTCAAAGAGACAACAACCCAACCGTAAAAAAAAACAACAGCAGAAGGTCACCAACAGGTCTTCAATGTAGCGAGAAATTCCCGCACCCGGAGGCGTCCTTCAGCTGGCCCCTAAACAAATATATACCAGTTAAGTGATAATGAACGCCATACTAATTTCCAAATTGTACACAAGAAACTAAAATTAAAATAATACAAGACTAACAAAGGCCAGAGGCTCTTGACTTGGGACAGGCGCAAAAATGCGGCGGGGTTAAACATGTTTGTGAGATCTCAACCCTCCCCCTATACCTCTGGCCAATGTAGAAAAGTAAACGCATAACAATACGCACATTAAAATTCAGTTCAAGAGAAGTCCTAGTACATACATTAGTACATGAAAGAAATTCAAGAACATAAGACTTTAAAGTGTACTCTTTGAAATTGATCACAAAATAAATAATTTATAATCCTTGTAAAAGACTTTCTCGTTTCGCAAACGGTTTGAAACGTAATTATTCTTTAGAATTAAATCAGAAGTTTGGTTGTCTTTGATGTTCATATTGTTATTACTGAATTATTCTTCCTCTTTTTCTTCTTTTTTTGTCGTTTTAAAGACGAACATGAAGAAAGGCTCTCCCAAACCTTCTTAGATTTACTTTGGGTTTCAGAAAATATTAAACTGTAATGTGTTTGGGAGCTATTAATCTTTCCTTTGTGTATTGGGGTTTACTTTCATGTATTTTGAGGGGACTCAAGAAGGTAGGGGTTTTCTATAGAAAAATATAGATTTTTTTTTAAAGTTCAAGAGACTCCCCATCCCCTTCTTTTTACAAATTTTTAAACGCTAGGGATACCCAACCGCAACCATATACATATTAATGCATTGGTCAATTAAACAAATAAAAAGAAATATAGGGGAAGTCCCGGAGGGTCAACATCGTCTCCTCCTGACAAAATATGAATTCTTTATTAAACAATCAAATCCCCATTAAGTTTTCTGGTATTTGCGTCCGTTCGATCGTCCGTTTGTTTGTCCCTTTTCTGGTGCAATTTTTTGGTCGAGGTAGTTATTGATGATGTTGAAGTCCAATCAAGTTGAAACTAAAATACATGTTACCTATCTTATGATCTTTCTTATTTTGATTCCAAATTAGAGATTTTACCCAATTGTCACGGTCCAAAGAACATAGATAATAATATTGCGGATGGGGCATCCTTGTACTGTGAGAGGCATTATTGTTAGTATTTTTCTCTTTTAAATTCCATTACATTTTTCATTGTGCATGGGGCCTATTATAGCTTACTATGCGATATGGCCTTTTTCTCATTGTTAAGGGCCGTAAGGAGACCTATAGTTGTTAATTTCTGTGATATTTTGGTCTCTTGTAGAGTTGTATTATTGGCAATCATACTGCATCTTTTTTATTTTTGCACGATGTTCGACCAACATGGGAATGACGAACTATGAGTGCTTGATTCGGTAGACTTAAAATAATTTCTTGTTTTTGATGCAACATTACCTGTGGCTAAGTATAGCTATATACTTTATATACTTAAACATATAAGTTTCCTTCAAATATGTTTTTATTGATTTTTTCTTACTTTTGTAGGTATGTATTAACCTGTGTAGACTATACATCAAAATGGCCTGAAGCTTTCCCTATATATTCAAAATCCACAGCTGAAGTTGGAAGCAAGTTATATAGTACAATTTGCAGGTTTGGGGTCATGAGAGAAATTGTATCTGACCAAGGTGGAGAATTTAATAGCAAATTAATAACATATATTTGTGATACACTAAAAATTAAGCACATTACCACCTCTCCGTACCACCCACAAGCTAACGGAATGGTGGAAAAGTTTAACCAGACCTTGAAGGGAATGATTAACAAGACAATTTTAGATAACTCCCAAGATTGGGATCAACATATTGAAAAATGTCTGTTTAATTACAGAACATCCTACCATCATTCAACCAAATTCACACCATTTTACGTCATGTATTTAAGACAGGCAGTACTGCCTAATGAGACATTAGATAATTATGTGGAAAATGTAGATGAAACTGTAGAAAATAGTGCTGAGAATATTATATCAAATCTGGAAGTTGTTCGTCAAGAGGTCGGTGAAAAATTAAAACAAAATGTAGATAAAGCTCAAAAAAGGCAGAAGGAGGCATATGACAGACGGCATAATGTTGACACTAAATCATATGAAATTGGTCAATATGTTCTGCTGAAAAATTTTCGTAGGAAAGCTGGTATGGCTACTATAGAACAGAGAAAATATATTGGTCCATACAAAATAATACAGTACAATGGCAAAGGGAATTTTGTTCTTTGGAACAATGAACAGTCCAAGACAGTCGGTCCTCACAACCAGAAGAATTTTAAACTGTGGATAAGTAATCCAGAAAGCGAAAATAATGATAACAACGGTGATGATGAACAGGATAACCAGACTGGTGATGACCAGACTGGTAACAGTACAGAACAGGATGAGGAGGATGTGGATTGTGAAGATGCCGGAGGGGAGGATAAAGATGACAGTGTGTTTCTAACCCAGAACAAATTCATGGAGGAAAATGATGAAACAACAGATGATAATGCAGTTGCAAGTAATTTTAATTTGTCACAATCCAGTATAAATTCAGAATCCGTAGCTGAACGTCAAGTAGAAAGGAAATCACGAAAAGAAAGGAAAAGAAAAAGACGTGATTCCAGTATTTATGAATACCGATAAAACATCTACATGTATTTTCTGACTTCAAATAAACATATATATGTATATAAATTTGCAGCTGATAATTAAAATGCATTTTGTTAAAAGTTGTATTTTTTCATAGTCAATCTGTTGCACTGTATTTATCCATTTATCCGGTAAAAAGTGTTCATTTTCTTTTGCTTCCAGAATGTAATTTGCTCACAGACATTTTTTTCTAGGTAAACAAGTCCATGATCATAATTTTACTAGAAAAACATGTATTAGGACAAATTTTCCTAGGAAAATAAATGCCAGACTTATTTTACTAGCTATGGACTTATTTTCCTAGGAGAATTTGTCCTAGGACTTATTTTCCTAGTAAAATTATGGCCATGGACTTGATTACCTAGGGAAAAATGTCTGGCGGACTAATTTTCCTACCGGACCAAATTTACTGTTACACTTTCGGATGCATTTTTGTTTCTGAAAGAAATAAAAAGTACTATTGAAGTCTAATAACCCCAAGATTTTCACTTGTGAACACTTAGTTTTGAAGTTTTAAGTGTGATGGTGTTATTATTGAATTTGCATCTATCATGTCTATTTTATACTTAATTATTATTAATCAATTATATTTTACTTTAAATACATGTATTAAATACATTTTACTCTAATTAAATATTTTGGTTTTAGGTAATATAATATACCAGTATTATTTATTTTTTACATCTATTTTCTCTTTATCATATACTCCATGACAAATTAGTGAAAATACTCAGTTGATCATCAGGATCATGAAATACAGAAACAACTGTTGACACTATAATCATGATAATAAGTTTGTACATAAAATAGTCAAGATTTGTTCACAGCTTTGTATTAGGTGAAATGAATTGGTGTATGTATTTGGTGCATTTTATTTTTATGCAGTTAAGCTGCATTATGCGAGCACCCTAGATTTGTGTTCTACCCAATAAATGCTGAAATACTTGCCATTGTTATTATCTAGCTTGCTACTATGTTATATATGACTAATTGAACTATTTTTTAATACTTTTTATTCTGGATTACAAAAAATATGACCAGAAAAACCTTAAATGCTCGTCGATTTATCCAAAAGTTTTGAAGTTACACATAGGAAGTAGTGCTTATTAAGAATTCTTGTGTAGTTCATTATGACTTGTGCTTTTGGCCAAGATGTCAAAGAACAATTGTATGAAATATTTAATCGCCGAAAATCTCTTAAAACAAGTAGTTTAGATTTCCCAAATGGCAAAAGTCGTAGGAATATTGTTTGTCATCAATACGTAGTACAACTACGTCAGTAGTCTATTATATAATAAGTTCAACTGTACATGCTGTTGGCGGCAATTTCAAATTAGAAAAAGAAATTTTCGTATCTTTTCAATTTGGAGGCAGGTACGTGTGCAAATTAGCGGTGGTCCGAGGTCCGCGACCTTCCACTTTTGCAAGCGGAATTTCAACTAGGATAGTTGGTTTCTAGCTACGCCCGACGTAGTCACCTTCCACTTGAAAGAAAATAAGAATTAAGGTTCATCATAAGGAATTGAAAAATATGGCCGTGTTTACACCTCAAAAATTACTATGAGTACAGACAAACTGGTACATCCAGGAAAGTTTTAAGGCATGGCAGGAACTAGATATATAAAAGTTATATGAAGTCTACGTTTCAGAAAATTAAAAACTTACCTGGATTTTGATGTCCATTTTTTTCCAGTTTGCAGAAGATAGCAAAATAAACAAACACCCGAGTTTCATTTGATACGGTCCACTCAGTTACACAGTTTAAACCTGTTAAATCACCTATTGTTTACAGGTGTCTATTGTCCATTTAAATCAATACTACTCACAACATTGATTATATGAGGGGAGCTTCTCAATCGTTTTCACGACTTAGTTAATTTTTGCACCTTCTGCAGGAACGAAAAAAAATGGATAGCAAAATCTAGAAAAGTTTATAATTTTCTGAAACATAAAATGCATTTAAAATTTATATATCTAGTTCCTGCCATCCCTTAAAACTGTTGCAGGTGTATAGGTTAGTCTGTACTCAGAGTAAAATTTGGGGTGTAAATACGGCCATTTTAGCCAAAAGGTTATGATGAACCTTAACTTTGCTAACCTTTTCACCATGTTCACCAAAGTCTCCAATTGAACGAGCTAAAAACTTATTTTATCATTATTATTCATGACAGCGATGTTCATTTTGTTCAACAGCTAGCTTTATACAGAAAATCGCCGACAAATATTGTATAAATTCGAGTAAAATCGTATCTGATTGACAAAAACAACATTGTAAACACATAACAATGGCGGCCGTGAAGACAAAATTTTACAATATCGGATCCGATTCCGGAAGCGGATAAGGGTAATTCCGGGTTTGGCGATCAATTACAAAATTAATCCAAACAGGTGAAAAAATACATCTATGCATGGCAAATCAATATAAACACCAGAATTGTAAACCAAAAGATATATGTAAAGGAAAGAAAAAGCAGAAAAATATTTAATACAGAAACTCAAATTCTTTTTGACAAATTTTAATTTAAAAATCCAATACAACGTGACAGCTGGGAATAGTGTATATCTAAGAATATACATGTTCATGGTCACAGTCTAAATTTTCTTTATCAGTGATAAATGATGATAATGCATGTGAGATGCTTTTAAAGTGTAAACATATTACTGCAATTTCGAAGGGTTATTTTTTTATCTCAATTTTGAAGGGTCAATTAAAGTAGCTGAAAGTTTCTTTCTTTCTTCTTCTTCTTCCGTTAAGGAGTTGACCTCATATTTGAGTGATTTACTAACTCCGCTCGGTAAAACAGGAGGCTTCTCCATTGATTAAAAGTAAATATTAACAAGATAATTAAAACTATATACACTGTACAATTTGGCAGGCTGATGTCTAGTTAGGCTGCATCTGGGTCCAGGGCACACTGGATAATCTGGCCCTGAACTCCTCGAGTGTTGGTGCAGCTGCTACTGTGTCTGGCAGAAGGTTCCAGTCTCTTATAGAGCGTGGGAAGAAGGAGTTGTTGTATACTTCCTTAGTAGCTCTTATCTGTCTAAGTCTATGCATGGCCACCCCTTGTTCTGTTGTCCCCAGATGTGTAGTAGATAGCTGGTTGTATCTCCACTAGTTGGTTCTGTATCTTGTAGCATAGGACGAGTCGTTGTTTAATTCGTCTATACTGTAGTGGATCCCACTGGAGTTGGTCTAATAGTCCAGTGACGCATTCTGGGGAAGTGTCTGTGTACTGGTTGTAAACAAATCGTGCTGCTTTACGCTGTACCCTGTCGATGTCTTTGATGAAGGTGGTTTGATGGGGGTCCCATACCGTGGCAGCGTACTCAATCGATGGTCTGATGAGTGCACAATAGGCTGTGTTTTTTACAGATGGTTTGCATCGGCCCAGGTTTCTGCGGAGAAAACCGAGGGTCCTGGTTGCTTTTCCTGTGGTGTTATTAATGTGCTTATTCCACTGTAGGTCTTGACTAATGGTAACTCCAAGGTACTTTCCGCTATCAACAACTTCTAGTTGGTGTCCATGCAGGGTGTATGTTGTTTGCAGGGTGTTGCGCTTGTTAGATAGCCTCATGACTGTGCACTTTTCTGGATGGAAACACATCTGCCACTTGTGTTCCCACTCTTCCAGAGCAGTGAGGTCTCTCTGTAGAGTTGCAGCATCATCAGGATTTCTAATTTTCCTGTACACCAGGCTATCGTCCGCAAACAACCTTACATCTGAAGATGTACAATCTGGCATGTCATTGATATATGTCAGGAATAGTAGAGGACCTAAGACTGTCCCTTGTGGAACTCCTGATATTACATCTTTATTTACTATATTATATATACCTGAATGTAAGTAAATCATAAGATATATAGGTGGCATCCTTTGGGCCACTCTACCCCCTCCTGTTTAATAACTTGGAAACGGTCGAGCTCCCCACCCTTAAACCATATGAGGGGCAGATCAAGGATTTTAGGTTAGGAGGGGCGCAAACTTAAATTTTCTCCGAGCAGAGTGAGGCTAATAAAAATATGAGGTAAAATTATTCTTTATTAAGAATATTCTTTTGAATAAATGAGAACAACTCATGCTTTGCAAATATAAGGGGGGGTGCACGCCCACCACCCCCGCCCCCTTCCGCCTGAATCAGCCCCTGCATATATTCAAGTATAGGACAATATAATAAATAAAATGAAATATAGGGGGAGTCCCTGGAGTTACCTCACCCCCTCCTGTTTGAGAACTTGGAAACGGTCGAGATCCACACCCCTTAACCATATATATTCATGTTTGTGACAATATGAAAAATCAATGAAATATAGGAAGAGTCGCTGGGGGTCACCCCTACCCTCCTGTTTTGGAATTTAGAAATGGTCGAGATCCCCACCCCTAAACCATATATTTATGTATGGGACAATATAACAAATCAGATGAAAAATAGGGGGAGTCCCTTGGGTCACCCCACCCCTTCCTGTTTGAGAATTTGAAACCCGTTGAGATCCCCACCCCTTTACCATATGCATGTACGGGACAATATAATAATTCAAATGAAAGATAGGGGAGTCCCTTGGGTCACTGTACACCCTAGGGCTCCTGTTTGAGAACTTGGAAATGGTCAAGATCCTCACCCCTAAACCATATATACTCATGTATGGGACAATATAACAAATCAAAAATGAAATATAGGGGAAGTCCCTGTGGTCACCCCAACCCTCCTGTTTGAGAACTTGGAAACGGTCGAGATCCTCACACCAAAACAATATATATTCATATATGGGCCAATATAACTAATCAAATGAAATATAGGGGGAGTCCTTGGGGTCACCCTAACCCTCCTATTTGAGAACTTGGAAACCAATGAGATCCCCACCCTTAAACCATATATATTTATGTATGGGACAATATAACAAATAAAATGAAATGTAGGGGAAGTCCTTAGGGTCACCCTACCCCCAGTGGGGGATCCAGAAACTTTCATAAGTGGGGGCCCACTGACTTACCTAAGAGGGGGCTAGCTCCAGATACGCTTCAGTGATTCCCTATATAAGCAACCAATTTTTTTTCCCCAAAAAAAAGGGGGGCGCCCCACCTAAATCCTCTGCCTACCGTATCTGTTTGAGAACTTGAAAACCGTTGAGATCACCACCCCTAAATTATATATATATTCATATGTATGGGACAAAATAACAAATCATTTACATTTACTATTGGCAAGTCAGTCAGACCTCACCTTTGATCCCTGTTGTAGTGAACATTTGTCTGATTTGTGTCTCATAACTTTTGTACTATAGAACACAAATTCAGTTTTCTTTCCAGGGAAACCAGTCCATTCATACTATTACATGTTCATACTAAGTCAACTTGAACTTCTAGCATTCAAATAAAACCAAGGTTAACTACCAAGTAGAACAACTGCAATCATTGGGAACTTGTACCACTGCAGACTCACCATAAAAAATATACATTGCTATATGCATTGCTTTTGAAACCTTGATAACATATAAATTATTCATCTAAATAAATAAATCATTAGATAAACATAAATGTACTATATATGAATGTTTAATGTTGAGGCAACTTTGCCACAGTTTTCATAATTACGGTTGCCTTGGTTTTTGGTTAACTGCCTTCAGCGCTTACAGCGCTTTGATTAGAATAAAACAAATGCATAACATGCCATGATTCATGTTTAATTTTGCCATAGGTAAGTCTTATATTTTCTTGATTTTCCAACTTGATACCCTTTGCTTAGCTGCTCCCTTTTGTGGGTGTGGGGTTGTTTTACCTAGATTTGGCCTACCTATGGTAAGATCTTCAATGAACCACAGGTTTTCATGTTTTTTTAGAATATTCTGTAATGGTGATGTTTTATTGAATAAATTTAAACATTATGTGTTGTAATTGAGAAAAATAAAACTAGAGGAATTGTGAAAACACTCCCAAAAAGGTTCACAAGTCTCTTCCATGCTTTTGTGATGTTGAAAATCGAAGAAAAATATTGAGATTAAAAACAAAATGAGGTGTGCAATGGCTATATATAAAGTGAAGATTTCTGAAATAAAATGTCTAACTGATCATGACTGTAAACAACCTGCAAAATGAAGAAAATGAAATAAAACTAGTATCTCAATTGTTTGTAAAACAATTGAAAGGTCTTTCCTGTAAAAGTGATGTTTTTGTATTGTACTTTGTATGACCTTTCGTTTGATATACGACAAGCATACCTTCTGAAACTTTTCGCTTTTTACACTTAATGACCTCATCCGCCTACATTTTTGAGATCGGAATTATGATATATGGAACAGAGTAGATGAGCTTTCATTTGATATGCGACAACACCATGTTCTAGAAAGTTTGATTTTTGCACTTAATAACCCTATCCAAGTAATTTTTGGAGGTCGGGGATTTGATATTTCAAATGTACACATCATGACCTTTCATTTGATATACAACAACCCTACCTTAAAAGAACATTTATTTTTTGCACTCAACGACCCCATCCAACCTAGTTTTGGGAGACGTCAATTTGAAATTTGAAATGTACGCTTTATGTTCTTTCATTTGATATGCGACAACCTTACCATCTGAGAAATTTGCATGTTTGCACTAAATGACCCCACCCGTCCCCCTGGGATGAAAAGGGGGTTTAAAATTTTCATTTTTAAGTAGAGTTTGTTAAGACCTTCAATTTGATATATCAGATGACCCCATTTGACAAAGTGCAAATAATGATGCAATATCAACTATATAAATAGAAGTTATGAAACTTACAAAGTCAATGCAAAACTTGAAAATTTCAAATTGATTTTTTTTGGTGTTTTTTTCAATGGAATGTTTTTGGTATTTAGTCAAACGTATAACTATGTTAACCTCTTCAATTTCTAAAACATTTTAAGTGGTAAGCTCTTGATGATTCAGAAATACATGCCTCTGCTCGCAAAACTTCAAACTGCATTATCTCTAAAACGACAATAGATATCTCAAATCTGTTAAATGATAAATGATCTACAGTTGAAGGACAACATTATAGAAAAAGAATTTGGACAATTTCAAAGTTCACCAAGGTCACAATTAATCATCAAATATATGATGCAATACAAAACTTGAGAACCGGAAGTCGTAGAGACATGGGACTATCACCATTCAACTCAGGACCAATTGACCTTTCAAATATCACAAGGTCAAAGTCATAGTATAATGTGAAGGTCAAGGTGAAATTTCATCATGACCTGACATTGACCTCAAATTGAAGGTCTTGAACTACTGATCATCTTTGCAGTTTATAATAGGTTGATATCTGTTACCTTTAAAAAGATATACACACAATACTATACTTTTAAGAATCATCCCGTCGTAACTTTTGAACAGACAGTCGAACTCTTTTGAGCTCAGTGTATAAAATGTAGAGCTCGTCGAGAGGAACATTTTATACGCTGTAAGTATGCAGCAAACTCTTATCGTTTTCTTAATATGCAAGCTTGAAATTGCAGCGTAATTTTTTTTTGCACTCGGTGACCTTTGACCTTGGGTGCAAATTAAAGGTCACATGAACTTAAGATTATTGGTGTAGGTCCCAAGTCTTTACGACTTCCGGTTCTCGAGATACAATTTTTCAAAAATTGTGTATATTTTTTCAAGGGAAATAACTCCTTATAAGGGTTAACAACAAAATGATTGTATATGTTTATTATCATTGCCATCTGGTCTTGTACATGTTGCCGTTTTCAAATCGATTCTATCTTGAAAACTTTTTGAGAAAAATGTAAAAGAAAGAAATTGCTTCAAGGGGACGTAACTCTCATAGGGAATGATGAAATCCTTAGCAGCCTCATATGAGAACACATCATGATGAGTTCTAACTTTTGTCCAAATAAGGTCATGATATCTTCAAAAACAACCAGGGGGGGTCATGTCGAAAAAAACCATTAAAAGGGAGATAACTTCTAAAGGGGATGATGAAATCGTACACAGCCTCATCTGGTAATACTTCATGATGAGGTCTACCGATGGTCCATATTTGGTCTTGATAACTCCAATATAAACGAGGGGAGGCCATGTCAAACAAATGCTGGATGAAAAAAACAAAAAAAAACTAGTATCTCAATTGTTTGTAAAACAATTGAAAGGTCTTTCCTGTAAAAGTGATGTTTTCGTAATGTACTTTGTATGACCTTTCGTTTTATATACGACAAGCATACCTTCTGAAACTTTTCGCTTTTAACACTTAATGAACTCATCCGCCTACATTTTTGAGATCGGAATTATGATATATGTAACATAGAGTAGATGAGCTTTCATTTGATATGCAACAACGCCATGTTCTAGAATGTTTGATTTTTGCACTTAATAACCCTATCTTACTAATTTTTGGAGGTCGACAATTTGATATTTCAAATGTACACATCATGACCTTTCATTTGATATACAACAACCCTATCTTAAAAGAACATTCATTTTTTGCACTCAATAACCCCATCCAACCCATTTTTGGGAGACGTCAATTTGAAATTTGAAATGTACGCTTTATGTTCTTTCATTTGATATGCGACAACCTTACCATCTGAGAAATTTGAATGTTTGCACTAAATGACCCCACCCGTCCCCCTGGGATGAAAAGGGGGTTTAAAATTTTCATTTTTAAGTAGAGTTTATTAAGACCTTCAATTTGATATATCAGATGACCCCATTTGACAAAGTGCAAATAATGATGCAATACCAACTATATAAATAGAAGTTATGAAACTTACAAAGTCAATGTAAAACTTGAAAATTTCAAATGGAAGTTTTGGCGTTATTTTCCATGGAATGTTTTTGGTATTTGGGCAAACATATAACTATATTAACTTCTTCAATTTCTAAAACATTTTAAGTGGTAAGCTCTTGTTGATTCAGAAATACATGCCTCCGCTCGCAAAACTTCAAACTGCATTATCTCTAAAACGACAATAGATATCTCAAATCTGTTAAATGATAAATGATCTACAGTTGAAGGACAACATTATAGAAAAAGAATTGGGACAATTTTAAAGTTCACCAAGGTCACAATTAATCATCAAATATATGATGCAATACTAAACTTAAGAACCGGAAGTCGTAGAGACATGAGACTAGCACCATTCAACTATCACAAGGTCAAGGTCATTGTATACTGGGAAGGTCAAGGTGAAATTTCATCATGACCTGACATTGACCTCAAATTGAAAGTCTTGAATTACTGATCATCTTTGCACTTTATAGTAGGTTGATATCTGTTACATTTAAAAAGATATACACACAATACTATACTTTTAAGAATTATCCCGTTGTAACTTTTGAACAGACGGTCGGACATTTTTGGGCTTATTATATAAAATGTAGAGTTCATCGAGAAGAACATTTTATACGCTGTATGTATGCAGCAAAGTCTTATCGTTTTCCTAATATGTAAGCTTGAAATTGCAGCGTAATTTTGTTTTGCACTCGGTGACCTTTGACCTTGGGTGCATATTAAAGGTCATATGAATTTAAGATTATTGGTGAAGGTTACAAGTCTCTATGACTTCCGGTTCTCGAATATAAATTTTAAAAAAAATATTTTTAATTTTTAAAGGGAAATAACTCCTTATAAGGGTTAATAACAAATTAATTGTTTATGTTTATAAACATTGCCATCTGTTCTAATACATGCTGTCATTTTCAATTAAATTCTATCTCTAATACTTTTTGAAAAAAATGCAAATAAAAGAAATTGCTTCAAGGGGATATAACTCTCAAAGTAGATGATGATATCCTATGCAGCCTCATATGGTAATACATCATGATGAGATCTACCTATTGTCCAAATAAAGTCATGATATCTTTTAACACATTTTGGGGGGACCATGTTGAAAAAAATCAATAAAAGGGAGATAACTTCTTTAGGGGAAGGTGAAATCCTACAAAAGTTCATCTGGTAAAAGTTCATGTTGAGGTCTATCGATGGTTTAATTTTGGTATTGATAACTCCAATAGAAGCGGTAGGAGGGCGAGCCAAACAAATGCTGGAAGAAAAAAAAGAAAAAAAAACATTAGAAAAACAATAAGGTCTTTCCTCGCGGAGAGGAAAGACCTTAATAAGGAGATGTGATATGATTGTCGATGAAAAATCAAATGATGAGAAGGAAGGCAATTGTTTATTAATATTTTGATAGGATATATCATTTGAACCCTTTTTTTGTCTGTCCTGCAATGGAAGTTGCAGAAAGGGAGTAATCATGGTCATAGGGATTGCTTTTCTGGGAAGGGCGTCAACAGTGTTGTCTAGTTTAACTTTTCTGCTGATTTAGATGTTTGTTTGATGATAGATCATTGATAGTTATTACTATCAGTACATGCCAGTTTGATGACTATTTTGAGGCCTTGCCCACTAAGACATGGTCCAGTGACTTTGAATTAATTGGCAATTTTCAATGTTAAGTTTTCTGCTTAATTTGGTTTTATAGGATTTATTTCAACGATATTTTGTATGAAGTTGCATTACTGTCATTACTTATCAGTTTGACCACTATTAAAGGCCCTAGCTACTCCCTAGGACATGGCCCAGTGATTTGGAATCAATCAGCAATTTTCGGTGTTAAGTTTTTAGTCGAGCCTGCGACTTTTGTGCAGAAAGCTCGGCATAGGGATAGTGAATTACTAAATCTTTACTAATATTTAAAAGGTGGAAGACCTGGATGCTTAATACTTTGTATAAAGATGCCTTATGTTACGAAGTTTCTGTCTGTCACATCTCCATTGTCCATGACCTTATTTTCATGGGTCAGCAACTAATTGAAAAAAAAGTTAAAATTTTTAGTAGTGTTTTTTTTTCTTCTGTCTTATTATGAGTAATATGATAACTATACTTGGTATGTGCGTGCCTTGCAAGGTCCTCATAACTGTCGTTCAGTTTTCACTTGACCTCGACCTCATTTCATTGATCAGTGAACAAGGTTAAGTTTTGGTGGTCAAGTCCATATCAAAGATACTATGAGAAATAGGTCTACTTTACTTGGTGTATAAAAGGATTGTAAGGTGTGCATGCCCAACTGGCAGGTGTCATCCGACCTTGACCTCATTTTCATTTGTCAGTGGTCAAAGGTAAGTTTTGAATTTTGGTCATTTTTTTTAACACTTTATGCAATAGGTCAACTACATTTGGTGTATGACAATATGGCATGATGAACATGTCAGTCTCGCAGGTTTTACTTGACCTTGACCTCATTTTCAAGGTTCATTCCTCAGTGTAAAAGTTTTTGTGTTTTTGTCTGCTTTCTTAACCTATAAGGAATAGGTAAAATATATTTGATGGATTAAATGATTGAAAAGTACATGTATTTCTCTTTTGGTTTATCTGACATTGACCTCATTTTCTTTAATCATGTTAAGGTAGTACAATACAAAGATATTCTACCTCCAATTCTCCAGCTTTAAAATGCTGTAACTTTCTTTATAATGATTGGAAATTTATAAAAGTGGTATTTACGGATAGTTAACAGATAACTCTTTCAAATTAATGCAATGTTTTTGTATTATACAACAATTATGTAATCAATTAAAATGTTAACAGTGTCTACAAAATTTTACAAGTTTCCACTATCAATTGAAATTAGCTTATTCATGGATATCCCGAGAGGTTGATGTTATTATATGTTGTTTCTAGAGTCAGTATCTACAAAAGTGTGTTTAAGATTTCGGATAGAATGTATAGATCAAATTTTCACCTAATTAAACATCTACTTTTTATGTTGTAAGGATGTTTACTAATTACTGATTTATTAGAGAATGGAATACGATACTGATAATTTGAGACACTCTTTTGTAGCTCCTGCTGTGTTGATTAAGATTTCGTTAGAATTTCCTGTATAGTTATAAGAGATGATAGAGCTTAATTCATTCAAGTGATCTGACCAAGATTTAACTTCCTAAGTGATGTTAATTTCTGTATGTTAAATGGCCGCTTTAGCGAAAATGAATTTACATGTATTTCTACAACAGGAAAATCAGTAGTAGACTACATGTGTGTTCCATACGAGGAATTAGACTATGTTAGTGACTTCAAAATTTTACCAATGACAAGTATAATAAATGGTACCGCTCACATTCCTGAAAGCATTCCGGATCATTCTCTGCTATATTGTGATTTTAAAACTTCATTGAACTTGAATATAGAGACAAATGCCAACAAAGTGTCTCCTAAATTTAACGTTAAATCAATGCCTCATGATTTTCTATCGACCGCGGAAATAAGACATGATGTTACGCAAACTATAGCTAGAATAGAAAATTATATCATAGCAGAAAATGACATTCAGCACGCTTACGATGAATTTGAATCTTTGATTAAAACTGAAATGAAAGACAAACTCTCCACGCATAAAAGCCATGTAGGCACCAAACGTAGGAAATATAAGCCCTATTGGAATGAGGAATTAGGGAGCCTTTGGAAAAAAGTATGTGAAACGGAAAAAATATGGCTGCGTTTTACTGGTCATAGCAGCAAAAAGCGAACATTAAAGGAAGATTACTGTCATAACCGAAAAACATTTGATAGACTGATTAGAAAGTATAAGCGACAGTATCAATTACAACAACAGCAAACGCTAGAAGACAAATTAAGTAACATGAATCAAAAAGATTTTTGGAAGTCGATCGGAAAAATCGGAATTGCGAACGAAAGAAAACGAGCGATTCCATTAGCGGTGGTCGATAATTGCGGGAATGTGACAAATGACAAAAGTAATGTTTTAAACATATGGAAGAATGACTTTGAAACTTTATTCAAACGTAACGAAGGTATAAATGATCATTTAGACACAACAATATGTAATACGGAAATAGATGTGTCAGCTTTAAACGAAGCAATTTCTAGAGAGGAAGTCGTAAAAGCCGTTATTCATGCTAAACTTCGTAAAGCAGCAGGAATAGATGATATTCCTGCCGAGGTCCTGAAAAATGAAGCAGCAATTGATTTACTTTTTAAAATTATAAGCGGATGCTTCAACCTAGGAAAGGTACCTTCTCAATGGAATAGTGGAATTATCAATCCGATACTTAAGCCAGGAGCAGATGATGATAGACAACCTTTGAACTATCGTGGAATAACTCTGATTTCCGTTCCGTGCAAAATATATTGCTACATATTGAATCAACGTTTAAGTGTTTGGCTTGATCAAAATGACATTGTTTGCGATGAGCAGAATGGTTTTAGAGGTGGTCGCAGCTGTGAGGAACATATACATTCGCTTCACTCCGTATTAAATGACCGAAAAATATCAAGGAAATCATCTTATGTGTGTTTCGTTGACATGCGGAAGGCGTTCGACACCGTTGAACATTATTTATTGTGGTACAAGCTACAGAGGGCTGGTGTACGAGGAAAATACTTAACCGCCGTTCAATCACTTTATAACGATTTAAGATGTACTGTTCGTGTTAATGACAACCTAACCCCGTGGTTCGAAGTAGAGGCTGGTGTGAAACAGGGCTGTATTTTGTCGCCCACACTTTTTTCTGTGTACATAAACGATTTGACTGAACGTATAAACTCTCTAAACTGTGGCGTGAATATAGATGACTTCAAATTGAGTATTCTCTTGTACGCAGACGATATCGCATTGATAGCACCAGATGAGAACAGTTTACAAAGTATGCTAAACGTGGTGACAGATTGGTGTTCAGAGTGGAAATTGTGTATCAACATTAATAAGACTAAGATTGTTCATTTTCGACCACAATCCTGTAGTAAATCAAACTTTATATTCCAATGTTCTGATAAAGTAATCGATTATAGTGACAGTTACAAGTATCTTGGAGTTTGGTTTGATGAACATTTGACTTTTTTTAAAAACGCAAAAGAATTGTCAAAGGCTGCTAGTCGTGCGTTAGGATCGTTATTTGCAAAAGTAGTAGAGACGGGAGGTATGACGCATAAAGTATATACCAAACTATACTCCTCTACAGTAGAACCGATATTGATGTACGGAAGCGGTATTTGGGGCACAAAGGAGTTCAGTTGTATCACTGCCGTCCAAAATAGAGCTTGTAAATACTTTCTTTCTGTCGGAAAGCATACATCAAATATTGCGACAAGAGGTGATATGGGATGGACATCGTGTTGGACTAAACAACGCATTAACTTTTGTCGACTTCTGTGCAGACTTTCACGTACTAATGAAACTAGAAAATCATATAAAATCTTCAAGTGGATTTCACGTCGAAAAAAAGGATGGACTTTCGAAGTTGAAAAGACCATTAATCGGTTGTATGTTAAAGATACGGTTAATGACTTATCTATATCAACAAAATGTGCCATGCGATTGGTTAGTGATAAACTTGTCGACCTTGACAATACAGAATGGTACACAGATCTTTTTAATGACAAATACAACACGCGAAATGGGAACAAACTTCGGACATTTCGTATGTACAAAAACTCTGTGAACACTGAAACATACGTTAAATTAAACATTTCTAGAATGGAGAGACGAACTATGGCCCTCTTCCGCTCAGGCTCTCTTCCTCTCGCAATTGAAGTAGGGAGATACTCCAGGCCGCCTATTCCTACAGAGGAACGATTATGTGTATTGTGTGATGCTAGAGCAATTGAAGATGAAAAACATTTCCTACTGGAATGTCCTTTGTATAGTGACCTAAGATATGACTTATTTTACGAATGTTGTAAACACATTACGAATTTTGACAATCTGAACATTAATGACAAATTTTTAAGTATTATGAATGGCACTGAAATCCAGCATTATTTTTGTAAAAGTCTACACAAATTTTTTATCCGTAGAAAATTATTTTTATAATGATTCAACGTCTTTTTTTTTTTTCTTTTTTTTTATGCCTAATTTAGACAAATTAAAGGGTTTTATTTATTTTATAAGTTTATATTCTATAAATAGTTAAATTTTTATTTTATTTATTAGACAATGTGATTCATGAACTGATATTCAATTATATATGGAAATCTTTGAGAATTTTTATCATTTTTGTGACATAAGTATATGTTTTATATAAAACTAATTATTAGAGTTTTAAGCTGAGGATTATTTATTTGGGGAAAAAAATGTATATTATTTTTAATATTTTATTTTTACGCTATTTTAATTTGTAAATATGTATTTGGTATAACAGTGTCTCGTAAGTCAGTTTTTGGCTGGATATTGGTTGTTTTATTATGGATGTATATTGTGTATGAATTATTTTATTGCAATCAATATGTGACACTTTAATAAACAAATTATTTATTTATTTATTTATTTATTATTTAACCATTAATTGCATAATAATTGATTATATAATTGTTGCATAACAAAAATATTGCATTCATTTAAAAGATTAATCATTTATCTATCCTGTACATACCTCTTTTATTAATTGATATGCCGTCTTAAGAAAGTAACCGCATTTTAAAGGTTGGAGTTTGGAAGTGTATGTGATAGTTGTAGTAAAGCTTTATATTGAGGACTGTCAACATACTATCAATGATTGGAAAAGAAGGCGAGACATAACACCGTCTGCTTAAGCCCTGCTCACTAGATTATTGTTTATTTCATATTGGTTGAGAATCAGATTCTCTTATTGGATTAAAAGGGGTCACATGACATTCATTATTTTTCAGTAATAAATTCCATCGGTCATTAACAGAAAAAAACGGACCAGAAAACCGGTCGTTAACGAACTTTTACATGAAAATGACCGGTGGGACGTGGTTTCCGTCTGATAATGACCGTTTGGGCGTGGTTTTCGTCTGATAATGACCGATGGGCGTGATTTCTCTGTTAATGACCGATGGGGTGTGGTTTCTCTGTTTAGAGAGATGTTCCTTTTATAAAACATGCTCCTGTTTTTATACGACCGCAAAAATTGAAAAAAAATTTGGTCGTATATTGGTATCACGTTGGCGTCATCGTCTGCGTTGTCGTCGTCGTCCGAATACTTTTAGTTTTCGCACTAACTTAAGTAAAGGTGAATAGAAATCTATGAAATTTTAACACAAGGTTTATGACCACAAAAGGAAGGTTGGGATTGATTTTGGGAGTTTTGGTCCCAATATTTTAGGAATTTGGGGCCAAAAAGGGCCCAAATAAGCATTTTCTTGGTTTTCGCACTATAACTTTAGTTTAAGTAAATAGAAATCTATGAAATTTTGACACAAGGTTTATGACCACAAAAGGAAGGCTGGGATTGATTTTGGGAATTCTGGTTCAAACAGTTTAGGAATAAGGGGCCAAAAAAGGGCCCAAATAAGCATTATTCTTGGTTTTCGCACAATAACTTTAGTATAAGTAAATAGAAATCAATGACATTTAAACACAAGGTTTATGACCACAAAAGGAAGGTTGGGATTGATTTTTGGAGTAGAGGTCCCAACAGTTTAGGAATTAGGGGCCAAGAAGGGGCCCAAGTAAGCATTATTCTTTGTTTTCGCACCATAACTTTAGTATAAGTAAATAGAAATCTATGAAATTTTTTTAACACAAGGTTTATGACCACTAAAGGAAGGTTGGGTTTGATTTTGGGAGTTTTGGTCCCAACAGTTTAGGAATAAGGGGCCCAAAGGGTCCAAAATTGAACTTTGTTTGATTTCATCAAAAATTGAATAATTGGGGTTCTTTGATATGCCGAATCTAAGTGTGTATGTAGATTCTTAATTTTTGGTCCCGTTTTCAAATTGGTCTACATTAAGGTCCAAAGGGTCCAAAATTAAACTTAGTATGATTTTAACAAAAATTGAATCCTTGGGGTTCTTTGATATGCTGAATCTAAAAATGTACTTAGATTTTTGATTATTGGCCCAGTTTTCAAGTTGGTCCAAATCGGGGTACAAAATTAAACTTTGTTTGATTTCATCAAAAATAGAATAATTGGAGTTCTTTGATATGCCAAATCTAACTGTGTATGTAGATTCTTAATTTTTAGTCCCGTTTTCAAATTGGTCAAAAAAGTTTGATTTTAACAAAAATTGAATTCTTGGGCTTTTTTGATATGCTGAATCTAAACATGTACTTAGATTTTTGATTATGGGCCCAGTTTTCAAGTTGGTTCAAATCAGGATCCAAAATTATTATATTAAGTATTGTGCAATAGCAAGAATTTTTCAATTGCACAGTATTCAGCAATAGAAAGAAATCTTCAATTGCACAGTATTGTGCAATAGCAAGAAATTTTCAATTGCACAGTATTGCGCAATAGCAAGAAATCTTCAATTGCACAGTATTGTGCAATAGCAAATATTTTCAATTGCACAGTATTGTGCAATAGCAAGAAATCTTCAATTGCACAGTATTGTGCAATAGCAAATATTTTCAATTGCACAGTATTGTGCAATAGCAAGAAATTTCTAATTGCACAATATTGTGCAATAGCAAGAAATTTTCAATTGATTGGAGTTATCTTTCTTTGTCCAGAATAGTAGTTGAATCATTGTTTTATACAGTATACAATGTATATTCACTTTTACTACCAACTGATAAATTAAAACAATCTTTACCATTCAGTGATAACAAGCACCTTTTGTTACATTTTGATATTTTATGATGTATTTAAATGAGTAGTTATTGTTGCAAACTCCATTAGAAATTTGAATTGAGATCAGTTTTGGAAAAAGGGAAAGGGGGATGTGAAAAAAAAATGGGGGGGGGGGGTTAAATTTTTCTCATTTCAGATTTCATAAATAAAAAGTCATTTCAGATTTCATAAATAAAAAGAAAATTTCTTAAACCATTTTTTTGAGAGGATTAATATTCAACAGCATAGTGAATTGCTCAAAGGCAAAACAAATATTTTAAGTTCATTAGACCATATGCATTCTGTGTCCGAAACCTATGCTGTGTCAACTATTTAATCACAATCCAAATTTAGAGCTGAATCCAGCTTGAATGTTTTGTCCATACTTGCCCCAACCGTTCAGGGTTCAACCTCTGCAGTCGTATAAAGCTGCGCCCTGCGGAGCATCTGGTTAATATTATATTTAAGTTGTTGAATTGTTTATTATATGTTTTCGTTAATTATAAAATTAAAGATAACTTCGGCTCAGTCATTATCACTATCTTAGTCAATACCACTGTCCTTTGGGCAGTCCATGTATCACGATAATGACCAGTTTTTCAAGAACTATTATATAAATAGTGACTGAATTGATAAGCAACGTTGCTGTCCATCAGATTGGGTTGTATTTATGAATAGTATGTCGATAGGCGAGACATATCTCTGTGTCAACAGTTTATTTCAAATATTTAAAGGTTTAATTGCATTAAAAAGAAGAAATACTAAAAAGAAATGATAGCAAGCTCTTTTTATACGACCGCAAAAATTTAAAAACATTTGGTCGTATATTGGTATTACGTCGTCGTCGGCGTCGTCCGAAGACGGATTTTTTCCGGATAACAACTTTTGAATAAGTAACAAGAAACCAATTAAATTTGAACGCAATGTTTATAACCACATAGGGAAGCTTGGGATTGATTTTGGGGGTTATGGTTATAAAGGTTTAGGAATAAGGGACCAAAACAGCATTTATCTAGTTTCAGGACAAAAAGTTGTGTATCAGTTTTTCAATTGATCTTAAATTGTACCACAATGTTTAATACCCTAAGATGAAGGTTTGGGATTTATTTTAAGGGGTTATTGGGCAAATAGTCTAGGAATTAAGGGCCAAAAAGGGGACAAAACAAGCATTTTTCTACTTTCAAGACATTAACTTGTGTGTAACTGTATGGATCTCCCTGACATTGTACCACAAGTTTCCATATAACACAGGGAAGGCTGGGATTCAGGTTGGGGTTAATTTTCCCGAATATGTAGAAATAAGGGACCAAAAAGAAGCATTTTTCTAGTTTACAGTCAATAACTAGTGTTTTAAAAGTGCATGGATCTCAATTAATTTTTACAAGAAGGTTCAATACCACTAAAGGCAATCTCTCACTCGCAGCGACCAAGCATTAAAAAATGAGTGAGTGAGAGATTTCATTTATATTAGATTGCACTAAAGGAAGGTTAGGAGAAGTTTTGGGGTTGTTGTCATAATAGTTTAGGAATTAGGGGCCGAAAAGGGGGCCCAAAATAATATTTTTTGTAGTTTTCAAACAATAACTTATGTTTAAGTGTATGAATCTCTCTGAAATTAAACCACAAGTTTTCATACCATGAAGGGATGGTTAGTTTTGACTTCAGGGGGTTATGGTTCAAAATGTTTCAGAATTAGGGGCAAACAAGGGGAAAAACTAGGTATTTCTGGTCAATGGACAATTAAGACAATTTAAAAGCAGGGTAAGGGAGGTAATTCTAAAACATTTAACATACAATGTTGGGTATGTTAGGATTTACCTCCCTTACACTACTTGTATATTATGATAAAGAAATGTCAGGTTTTGGACTAATTGCAAAAAAAGAGGGATAGTAGTTGTTTTCAATTTTTTGAAAAGTTAAAAGAAGAATTCTTTAATTGCACAATATTGCTCAATAGATTTGTAAAGATCTTGACATTTGTTTTGTGTCAGAAACTCATATTATGTCAAAATTTGATCGCAATCCAAATTCAGAGCTATATCAAGCTTGAATGTTCTGTCCATACTTGTTCCAACTGTTCGGGGTTCGAGTTCTGCGGTCGTATAAAGCTGCGCTCTGCGGAGCACCTGGTTCCATTTGATATTGGTATTTTATTTGAGTCAGAAACAAATTAGAAAATACAGAAGGAGCCCCTCAATAGTCTTTTTTAAAATAATAGTATAATATACATTTCCATAGCAATATTTGACCATATTTTTATGGAAAAAAAATCTGAGAATACCAAACGACAGCCTCGAAAAGAAAACTTGGTCAAATTATACATTTGAATTGAAAGTCAACGTGTGTGTATGTGATAGATCTATTTCGATTTTTTCCATACACATGTTTGGCAAATAAAAGATCCAATTCAATCAGTCATTCAAATACCATCTTTAAAGGTAATATCAATAGACATAATATTCTCCGTCATTTAAAAAAACAATGTTTACCTGAATCACCTGGCTACCTGAAGTAAACACAATGACTGGATAGCAGATATTTATGGAAACAGACCAAATTTTTACAAAATGATCTGAATTGACTTTTGTTATCAAATAGAAAGGTATGTCTCTTTAAAGTTGTTATTTTGGTAATATGAAAACTCACTGAATCATTGTATTGGCCAGTTACTGAGTAATTTGCACAGAAAAGACGATTTTTATGTAGCAAAAAAAAAATGCATTTTCCCATGCAGAAAAATATATCTTTTGACGTGTTTTAAACAAAATTATAAAGTAAAATAAATTATATTCATTTATTCCTTCACATGATGCTAAACATGACAGATTGACACCTCTTATTAAATATACTTGACCAAAATATTTATGCAGGCTATCTTTTATGAAGAAAAAATGGCATTTTAGAAAAAATATGAACGTCATGGCGAACCGGTTATATATCGTTCTTTATAATAATTTAATGAAGTTAATGTATCAAGTATTAGAGCAGAATATTTTCATCGTCTTTTTCAAGATGACCTAGCCCAAATGACCAACTGAGCTTGTCTTGGTGTCCGTCGTTATCTTGACAAAAATGTTCCCCTCTGAAACTTCATGGGCAAAAACGTCATTGGGGTATTTTGTTTTAAACAATGTGGCAGACGACCCCGCCTACCAAACAAGATGGCCGACATGTCTAAAAGTAGAACATATGGCAGTGGCAGATCCAGAGGGGGAAGTATCCAGATCATCCAGAGTGGGAGGCCGTAGCGGAGGGGGAATTATGTTTTATCCTTGTCCGTCTGTACGTACCAAAGTCGGTTTCCGTTCTCTAACTTTAGTTTGTCTCAACCATATATTATGAAACTCATACACAATGCTTATTATCACATAATACAGATCAAGTTCGAATTTTGGAGGCATAACTATAACTGTTTTAGAGAAATGCCCCTTTACGAAGGGGAACAAATGCTGAATTTTTCGTTTCCGTCGTCTAACTTTAGTCTCGACTTTAGTCTCAACCAAATTTTATAAAACTTATGCACAATGCTTATTACCACATAATACAGATCAGGTTTGAAATTGGATGGCGTCACTTTTACTATTCTTTAGTTATGCCCTTTTATAATCATAAAAATGCTGAGTTCTTTGTTTCTGTTCTCCACAAATATTTGTATTAATTTTTGTTTATGTTCCAATCATGGCATCTAAAACCTATACCGTATTGACTCTGTCTACAATGATAATTACATAAGTTATTTTTTGTGTTCATTTAGATTATGGCATCTAGTAATCCAATACCATGTGGACCTTGTCAAGAAATAAAAAGGAAGACTAAAGCTGACATCTGGTGTTATAACTGTGACGAAGGGTTATGCTTGAAATGTTCTGGTCTTCACAAAAAATCAAAAGGAAAACGTCATCATAAGACAATCAACATAAAAAATTATAAACCATCAATCCATCCAACTGAATGTGGTAAGCATCAACTACAGCTGAAATTGTACTGTCCTGATCATTTAATGCCATGTTGCGATAAATGTATTTCGACTAGTCATTTAAGATGTACAGGAATTGAGAGCTTAACTAGTGTTGTGGAGAAAACAAAGTTTGAAAAATCGAAAAAATCGGTAGAGAAAGTAATCACAAATGTCTTACATTTTATAGATGAAATGGTAACTAACAAATCAAAAAATATACAAACTGGAAAACAAGAATGTGAAGGCATAAAACAATCAATCCTTAAGATTAGAGAGAAAATTAATAAACACCTCGATCAACTCGAGACAAATTTATGCCTAGAAATAGATACAATTTGGGTTCAGCAAAAAACAAAAGCTTTAGATTTTATAACGGAATTTGAACGACAAAAGAAAGAGTTAAAAACAATGTCAGAAAACTTAGATACTGTCATAGCACATGACTCGAATCTCCAATCATTTCTAGGTGTACATAAGATTGAACAACGAGTACACGAATGTCAACGATATGTTGAGGATTTGGATAAAGATGATAAATCAAAAGATTTTATGATCAAAATGAAACAAAATGGTGAAATTGAAAAGTTACTAAGCAATTTAGAATCTGTCAAATCCTTAGGTGAAATAATAGTTGAGAAGACAGAAGTACCGATAACCAGAGAAACAACTGTCAGCAAAGATGCACAAGTGCATTCACGAGAAAAATGCAACATACACAACATGACAATGAATATAGAGGCAGAGGAAGAGCTCGGCTTTGGCACTAATGTAAGTGACATGATTTGTCTGATGGATGGAAGAGTTCTAATAATAGGAATTTTTAGTTCCAATTATATTCTGACTTCGGATCGAAAACATTTTAAAGAGTTACCTATATCTGAAAGCTCATTTGCTGTTACACAGATCAATCAGGATACTATTGCAATAACTTGTGCTGATGAGAAAGCCATTAAGATCTTCAATATGGAGATTGAAAAAGTTACCAAAGTTATCACTTTGATCACATTTGGCTACGGTATATCATTCTCTAACAATTCTCTGGCTGTAGCTTTGGATAATAATGAAATCCATATTATAGACTTGGAAGGCAATACCATAAAATCAATAAAAGTTCAGAGCGAAATCTTTCACCTTGTTTACTGCAATGACAGAGTTGTTTATAGTGACAGTCAAGACAAGGCCGTATACTGTTTCAATGTATCAGGTAAACAGATCTGGCAATATAAACAGGATTTATTAGGACCGCATGGACTTTGCACAGATTCTTATGGTAACGTGATTGTAGCAGACTATGAGTCTAATAGAATAATAGTAATATCAAGAGATGGACAGGATAGCAAAGTACTGTTTAAATCTGACGAAAGACTGACCTTTCCCCAGCAGCATATTTGTTTCAAACATAATGAATCTTCAGGTTTTGTTTGTGACGCAGGTGCTAGATACTCGACAAAATTTAATTTATCTTATGAATGAAGTAAACACTGAGTAATCTCAATATATATATTTCTGTAATAGACATATATCACTGAACTAGTACATATTTTTGCCTAGGGGCCAGGTGAAGCACGCCTCCGGATGCAGGATTTTCTCGCTGTATTGAAGACCCATTGATGTGCTACGGCTGTGTTCTTCTCTTTGGTCGGGTTGTTGTCTCATTGAGACATTTCTCATTTCAATTCTCAATTTTATATACACATATATACATAAAATTGGAAACATGGTGACATCACTTTAATTATTGCGAGCCAGAATGAGAATCTCACCGATTAATTACTTGAGAAATCAGACACGATCGAATAACAACCAAATTGAATGATAATTTACCTTACATGAAATTAACAAATTCAGAAAATTGTTGCGTTTGTTACTTGTTTATTTTAATCAATGACATCAATGATACTACTTATTTTAGGTTAACGGACCGAAAGTCACTGGACGTATAATAATGTCACAAATTTGATAAGACAATAAATAAAAGGTAAAAATTCACATTTAATTTGATGACAATTTTTTGAATATATAAGAGAACGATGTAATATATAGGGGGTTGAATCCGCGTTTCCGGAAATACTGTTCAGTCCGTATATGATTTTGTTATATACACGTATGTAATCGTAATCACAGGTACTGTATCTTTTCTGTTTTGCAAGCGCCATTAAAGGATGTAATTTTATGAGTTCCTAATATTTTGCCTCTAGTATCCCCACACAGGATTATTACATGGCGGAGGACCCTAAATATAATTTCAAAGGACTTTATTTGTGTAAAACTGAACTGAAACCATGTGAACTGACATTTTTTTCCCATAATTTTCACTGAAGTGGGAAAACCACGTGGGTGGTCAAATTTTTTTTCTGTGCCCGATATACTTAAAATAGAAGTTTTTCATTGACAATATGTTTGTATGTGTGTCCGAATTATTAGAAATAACATTTTCATTTAATGACAATGATTCAAATGATACAGAGAACGACACAGGAAAAATTTTGATGAATAACAATTCAAACAATGCGACAGACGAACAAACAAAAAAGTGAAAAGGGAAAAGTATTCAGTCCCTAATCCGGAAATCAACCCGATTAAAAAAGAAACCAGCTCGGTTTGAAGATGAAAGTTTCACCGATCCAGGAGACAAAACTGTTTCGAGTGATGATAATCGTTTTTACAAAGTTAAACGAAATCAATACTTGCCAGGAAAATTATGGACGGATCAATGAGTTATTTAGTTTATTTCATTGGAGAACCGGCTCAAAATCCCCGTTGGCTAAAGGAGACCGATTTTGACAAGAAAACCCGTGATTTGATAAAACGCCGACTACCTCCACAAATTCTATGAGTCGTTTTGTGTCCGTGAGGTTTTATTACCTCATGATACACCGTTTTTTAATGTTTTATTCAGTGTTTAATTTTATGGAATGCTCATATTGTACATATTAAACGAATTTTGTTGTAAAATTCAAGACAATTGCCAATTTGAACAATTTATACTTTAATGCTTGACGAGGATTTTTATTTCGAACCTTTTTGTCCTTGAGTTTTATCTCATGACAAGTTACCCGGATGTTTACAGTGATGCTTTTCTGGACCTTTTTGTCCGTGAGATTTATTTCATGACAATTTATTAATCTCTGTACAGCGATGCTTTTCTGGACCTTTTTGTCCGTGAGATTTATCTCATGACAATTAATTAATCTCTGTACAGCGATGCTTTTCTGGAACTTTTTGTCCGTGAGATTTATCTCGTGACAATTTATTAATCTGTGTACAGCGATGCTTTTCTTGAACTTATTGTCCGTGAGATTTGTCTCATGCCAATGCCCTATGATGATGGTACAACGACTTTTTCTGGCAAACTTTTCATGTTTTTGTCCGTGAGATTTATCGGACAATCCGTTACTATGATGTCAGATGAAATCCAGTACAGAGCGGAGCCCAATTCCAATGTTATTCAATGAAAACTTTTTTTATTTTTTAAATATACGGACATTAGTTTGTTTGCATATATAATATACATGTACATGGAAACTGCTTATTAACTGCTAAAGATTTTTTTATTTTGCATATGTTGATATTACTTATCTTTTTAAAATACTTGAACAATTCGTATTATGTATGTTTGCTTGATTTTTTCTATTATTCTGATGAAAATAATGAACGATTGTTGATATTGCGTATACATGACATTATACTAAACACTTGTGCATTTTTATACATGTAGATTTTTTATTTCAATTTCATTTACATAAGTATTAAGTTTGAATTAACTAGTCATTAATATTTGATTTATTTAATTTTGTAACATAATAGCAGAAAGTTGGTACTGCGTTTTCAGATTTGTAATTCAATAATTATTTTCTATGAAGAATGCTGAATTTTGTATGTTTATATTGAACATCGATCTTTACTATTTTTGAAATATGTTGATGAGATCGTATGAATATGGTTCATTTTGTATTTAGTGGATTTTTAAGGAAACATGATATAGTGATATACAGTTTCATTAGCGAGCAAATTAAGGAAAATGTAGAGAGAATGGGGTTTTTTTTGGTTGTTTTTTTTTTGCATGGTATAAAGACGGAAATCTGTAGTTAACGTCCTTTTGGAACTTTTATGAGGAGTGTATTATCTAGGATCTATGTTAGTGATATCGAGATAATTTCAAAAATAAACCCCGTGAATTATATCTTTCTGATGTGTTTTATCTGTTAGCAATTTTATATTTTTTATGAGAGTGTGTGTGCGTAAATGGGTTTGGTACCATGATTCTGTAAGAGATAGTTAATATATTTTTTTGAAACTTGCAACTTATGAAATGTGATCATTATAGGACATTTCCACAATATTGTAAGAGTTAGGGGCTCTGTTGAATTTATTACTCAATGATACATGTATCACGAAACAATTTCGGATCTGTAAAAATATATTTAACTACTAGCTATAACTTTCAAAAGTTGAGATTTCGCAACGTCAGATAATTGTAATTTTGCATGCTGTGTTTTGAGATGGTATATGAGTTGGTGCATATATATTGTAAGCTGGTGCATATATATTGTAAAGCGAATTCAACCCTTAGAAAAATTTACATTTTTCTTTTGTCGGGGGGGGGGGTTAATATATAGGGGTTTGAATCCGCGTTTCCGGAAATACTGTTCAGTCCGTATACGATTTTGTTATATACATGTATGTAATCGTAATCACAGGTACTGTCTCTTTTTTGTTTTGCAAGCGCCATTAAAGGATGCAATTTTATGAGTTCCTAATATTTTGCCTAGCGTATCCCAACACAGGATTATTACAACGATTTTGAAATATTTCATTTTATTACATATTTTTAAGTTTAGGAAATGGTTCATAAGCCTTGATAAAAGAAAATTTATTAGATTTTAATCATTCTTAGGATATGTTTCTTGGTACCATAAAGCCATGTATGTATGTATCACTTTGACATCTTGTTCTCATAATTATTTGATCATCAGTTATATGTATTGAATTACAAAGCTGTTTCGTATAAGATAGTTCAAGACAAAAACATTTCATTTTAAAAATAAGTGGTTTGTTTTGTTAAAAAAAAAAAGAATCTCAAAAGTAAATTCATTGTCTTTTTGTCTTGATATTTTTTTTTTTGGTCTGTGACGTTTTCTCTGTCTTTTTGTCTGTGAATTTTTGTATCGTGAGTTGCTGTCTATTTAAGAAATGACTGTAATATTTTTCTTTCTACGTGCTAGGATATCTTTGTTATTTGGGTGTCTCATTGACATATATGCCACATCTTCTTTTATACGTAGCATATCTTTTCTTTTCAATGTGTCGTCAAAAATATTTGAATATACACAATTCGAGTCATGAGCTCACCTATAAATGTGGACGTTTATAAAACAAACAAAAAAAACAAAAAAGCATGTATTCATTTCATTTTTGAAAAGAATGATAACGTAAATTCATAAACAATAAAGGGGTTATAATTATTCTGCTTAAATTAAAATAGAGTATGAGGAAATGTGTCTGTTAATGTGGAAAAACATTATAAAAAAATGATTACAATAAAATTGAAAATGGAAATGAGGGGGGGAGGGGGGAGTCGGAAATGGGGAAGTGTTAAAAAGACAACAACCCGACCACACAGCATATAGCAGCCGAAGGCCACCAACGAGTCTTCAACGCAACTAGAAATTCACTTGATATAATCCAGAACCGACGAACTTCATTTAATTAAAATATAGACCTCCGATTTCGTTATACTACATATGAGTAGTATAACGAAACATGTCTATATTTTAATTAGACTACACAAAATTTTGATTTTTCCCCCAACAATTACAAAATATAACTAGAGGCTCTAAAGAGCCTGTGTCGCTCACCTTGGTCAATGTGCATGTTAAACAAAGGACACAGATGGATTCATGACAAACTCGTGTTTTGGTAATAATGATGTGTTTGTAGATCTTACTTTACTGAACATTCTTGCTGCTTGCATTTTTTTCTATCTATAATGAACTTGGCCTAGTAGTAACAGTGAAAAATATATTGTAAAAATTTATAAAAATTTACAAAATTTATGAAAATTGTTAAAATTGACTATAAATGTTATTAACTCCTTAAAGGGTCGATTTAGACATGTTGACTTATTTTTAGGTCTTACTTTGCTGTACATTATTGCTGTATACAATTTATCTCTATCTATAATAACATTCAAGATAATAACCAAAAGCTGCAAATTTTCTTAAAATTACCAATTCAGGGGCAGCAACCCAACAATAGATTTCCTGATTGGTCTGAATTTTTCAGGACAAATAGATCTTGACCTACTGAACAATTTTATCCTGTCAGATTTCAGAGATATGAGCCAAAAACCGCATTTTACCCTATGTACTATGTTTACCGATGTTCACCATGTTGGTTCATGGGTGGGGTCATCGGACACATTTTTTAAACCAGATCTAGATATCCTAATGATGGTTGCGGACAAGTTTGGTTAAATTTGTCTTAGCAGTTTCAGATGAGAAGATTTTTGTAAGATTACAAAAACTAACGAAAAATTGTTATAAATTGATAAAAAAGGCCAATAACTCCTTAAGGGATCAAATGACCATTTTTGTCATTCGACTTATTTTTAGATCTTACTTTGCTGCACAGTATTGATGTCTATAGTTTATCTCTATCTATAATAATATTCAAGATAATAACCAAAAACGGCAAAATTTCCGTCAATTCAGAAGAAAGAAACCCAACAACAGGTTGTCCGTTTCATCTGAAAATTTCAGAGCTGATAGAACTTGACCTGATAAACAATTTTACCCCATGTCAGATTTACTCTCAATGCTTTGGTTTCAGAGTTATAATCCAAAAACTGCATTGTACCCCTATGTTCTATTTTTAGCAATGCCGACCATCTTGGTTGGTGGGCGGGGCCGGGGTCATCGGACAAATGTTTCAAACTAGATACTCTAATAATGTTTGTGACCAAGTATGGTTAAACTTGGCCCAGTTTTTAATGAGAAGATTTTTGTAAAAGTTAACAGACGACAACGGACGACGGACGCCAAGTGATTAGAAATGCTCACTTGGCCCTTTGGGCCAGGTGAGCTAAAAAGGATATGGTAAAAGTAAAGTCCGAAACATCCCATGAAAAAATCTTTTTAGTAGGGGACAAAATGTACAAGGACAAGTTAAACTGGAGCAAATACAAATATAAAAAACTAGAACACACCCGTGATATCGCGGGTCCGTGACTGAATTAAAGTATATAACTATGCGTATGCCTTATTTTAGTATTGGTATTGTCATCTGATAAAGTCATGCCGATTATAGTAAGATGCACAGTTTTCTCTGCTTTCAAAATCTTTCTGTTTGAACCCGTCGACTTGGAACCTATCAATTATTGTTAATATTTAATAATTTGGAAAACAAAAGGGCCTGGAATGGAGTATTTTGTACTCAACAGTATACAGCAAAATTCTAAATACACCGTTTGGTGGTGCGGCTGTCGGATGCGGAACATACAGATAAGGTAATAGGTAATAGGTGAAAAATACTATTGGTATCGGTGTCGGACTCGATCCGGAACTTCTTAATTATTGGCAATTTTAATTATGTGGAAAACAAATGGGCCTAGAGTGGTGTAATTTTTAATCAACACCATTGTACTATGTTAGTTATATATAAAGTTGAATTCTTTGATTCATCGTTAATTTTTACGTGATGACGGCTGACAATTTGGACCTCGTTATTTTAGTATTATAGATAGGTAAGTTAATGACCAATATAAATCAGTAAAGACTAGTGTACTAGTATAGTAAACATGTCTGGCTTCTAATATGACATCTTGTTTTTGTATAAAGTTGATTTGATAAAAAGTGAAATCACAAAAATACTTGGTGAACTCCGAGGAAAATGCAAAAAGATGTATCCCTTTTCAAATGGCAAAATCAAAAACTCAAACACATCAATCGAAGGGATAACACTTCATACAGGCATACTCTTATGTAGAATTTGGTTGGTTAAACCTGGTTATATAAAGCAAGCTAAACCTCTCACTAGTATGACAGTCGCATAAAATTTCATGACTTCGCATAATCATTTTTCCATCCTTTACGTTTTTTAAAAAAGGGGGGTTATGATTGCCAATGAGACAACTATTCATCAAAGGTTATCTTCATTATGAACGCTCAAATACAAAATTTTAAATGCCGGATGGATAAATACCGAACTACATCACTGAAGAGATACCCAACATAATAATGTGATTAATGTGAATTAAGCAAAATCAATATAACAGTTTGACGACCAACGGTTTAACTGCATGTACATGTAGATTTAAATATTCAAGTTGGTTACGTGACACTGAAAGGTAAGAGTTACCATTTTTTTTAAATGGATTTACCTCGTGTTTTTTTTTAGTGTTTTTTGGGGTTTTTTTTGTAACCACGTTCTAACTTATTTCTACATGAACATAAAGCAAACCGCCTAACGTATTCAGATCCTCAGAAATTAAGTTAAATGATTCTTTACATGTTTATATTAAATGCTAAAATGACGCACGAAGTGAAATCTTTTTCGGAAAGTTTGCATAAATTCATGGAAAAAAAAATTATTATTATATACTATTAGGTTTTATCATAAAAAGAGATATATCGTAATGATATAACTTTTTTTTAATTGAAAACTGTAACATAAGTGTTTGTGTAAAAGGAACTATTGTCGCTTACAAATAGCACTGCCTGGCTTAGATGAAATACTTGAATTTATCAAGGATGGTGCTGCTATATAACAAACAAACTGCCACAACAATCATTTATCAATCAATTGTTACTGGAGTTGTTCCAAATAGTATGAAATATCAGAGCCATAATTATACACATAGGTTTCTGGAAATATGCAAACTTTTATTTAAAAACAATAGTGCTCTTGATTTTTGTACTTACTAGAAAACACCTGCATGCGGATCCGTGACTAAAATAAAGTACCCAGTGGCACGCCTTAGTTTAAGCTTGGTCCTGGTTTTCTTGTTACCACCGAAAAAATCAAGTGACAAAGATTGAATTTTGTACTACTAAAATCCATGCATTATGACAAAGTTCAAGAGCTTCAAAAGGGTGGATATTCTCTGAGGGGATATTACATCTATATTATTTATGGATTATCGTTGAGATGACCAATGATAATCTGTTTATCGCTATTTTACCTATAAGCAATGATAAGCGGCCGACGTTGTCAATTTCATCATGTATTTTTGTAAATGTCGGCTGATATCATTTCTGTATAGGAATTTACGCCAATACAATTATTTGATTTGATTTGATTTGTTCATGTCAATTTCATTAGCAACGCCACGTTTCTAGCGATAATTTTCCATCTCAAGCGAGTAGCATGATATGAAAAATTATCACAATAAAAGATCAAAGGAAAAATGCACAAAATAGCGATAATAGATTTTATTAATACAAACAGCGGTACAGCTGTATACATATCATCTAATTTGAACAATGTCATTATTGTCTTTATTACTGCGTATTTTACAATAATAGTAAAACAGCTTTTTTGTGTTGTTTTTTGTTTTGGATGTACTGTTTTTTTGTCATGGATAGAAACCCCATTTATATAAATCCTTTAATTTTCTACACAGAAGAAAATACTTGGTTGTTTCCCTTTGAATACAAACAAACGTACAGGAAGAAAAATGTCAACAACACAGAAACGAGTTGGAATACTGACCGAGTTTAATTATGAAGATTTAGAGGTAAACGTGACAGAATTGTTTTCATATAAAAATTTCAAATGATGGAACGTACAAAGCAAAACAGTGTTATACACTGAATCGGCTTACATCCCATATATCTGACCGACAGAGTTCAAGATTTAGGTCGTTCGTATGTCAAAGTAGTTACTCTAAATTCAGTGGCGGATCCAGGGGGGGGGGGGGGGGGGGTCCGGGGGTTGAAACCCCCTTTTTTCGACGATCAATGCATTTGAATGGGAGCATATAGTTGTTTTACTCTGGGTTGGGAACCCCCCTTTTTAAAATGGCTTGATCCGCCACTGAAATTTGCCCCAGAACTGCATTTACCGTTTTGACAATCATGCAGTTCTGTGCTTGAACATAGACGTACCCGAGTTCCCTTGTTTATAATTTTCTGTTTCTACATAATAATTCATTTACAAATGTGGTCATTCTACCCTATTTTTTTAAGCTCAATCTGGTCACAGGACATATCATGTCTAACATGTTTATATTTGATGTGTTCAGCCTTTATCAAGCAATGATATTCATTTTGTAGATCCTCCTGGACACCCTCCCCAACCAGAAAATCGAATAGGCTAATCTATATTGATTGTGTCCATTGTTCTCTTCATGGTCTCTATTTTTATGTTTTAGCCCTCACTTATTCGATATTATATCAATATATTTATTTTGTCCATGGAACTCTATTTTTAGCTCACCTGCCCCGACGTCGTCGGCGTTAACTTTTTACATTTTGAACTTCTTCTACATGTTCTAGACTAGAGAACCACTGAATGGAATGAAACCAAACATGGCATGAATGATCCTTATATAAAGGTGCTGACCAAGTGTTGTTACTTTGTAGCCGATCCATCATCCAAAATGGCCGCCAGCGGGGGACTTAGTTTAACAAAGAACCCTATGGGAAATGCATACAAATGACTTCTTTTAGAAAATCACTGAATGGAATGAAACAAAACATGGTGTGAATGTTCCTTATTAGGTGTTGACCAAAATTTAATGTTGTTACTTTGTAGCCGATCCATCATCCAAGATGGCCGCCAGCAGGGGGACTTAGTTTAACTTAGGACCCTATGGGAAATGCATGCAAATGACTTCTTTTAGAGAACAACTGAATGGAATGAAACCAAACATGGCATGAGTGTTCCTTATGACATGCTGACCAAGTGTAGTTACTTTGCAGCCGATTCATCATCCCAGATGTCTGTCAGCTGGGGACTTAGTTTAACATAGGACCCAAGGGAAATACATACAAATGTTTTCTTTTAGAGAACCACTGAATGGAATGAAGTCAAACATTGCATGAATGTTCCTTATGACATGCTGACCAAGTGTAGTTACTTTGTAGCCGATCCATCATCCAAGATGGCGGCCAGTAGGGGACTTGGTTTAACATAGGACCCTATGGGAAATACATACAAATGTCTTCTTTTGGAGAGCCACTTAATTGAATGAAACCAAACATAGCATAAATGTTCCTTTTTTAATGTTTTGTTACTTTGTAGCCAAATTTTATCTTTTTTTATAGGATTTCAAAAAACCCAAGTAGAATCAGGTGATCGATACAGGCTCTTGAGAGCCTCTAGTTATGATATCCCTGTGAACTCATTCAATATTCTTTTTTTTTCTAGTCCAAACAAAAAAGTGTGTGTTTTCTGTACCCCTATCTACCCTAGTGTTTATCCCCTATCCTAAAGTTTTTGACCATTTTTGATTCAGCACTGAAATGACATAGACTCATTGTAAAAAATGAAGAGAAAAAAATCCCTACCTCGATGACCTACCTACTCTAATTTTTTCCAGCATGTAACAGTAAACGCACATACATTTTTTGTTTGAACCACTTATTTTCTTTTCTGTACACTTCATTCAGACCCCATGCATACACTTGATGTTCTACATTTAATAGTCAATCGTCTATGCTTGCTTGTTTGTTTCTATCTTTAGTTATGGTACCCCTACTACAGATTGAAAGAAGAGGGACATGCGACATTTACAATTGGACCTGAAAAAGGAAAGACTTACAACTCTAAACATGGCTACCCTTGTAAAGCAGAACAGGGCATTGATGATGTCAAACATGAGGTAAAAATTACTTTCAAATAATATACGCTTTATCTATGGCAGTGTGGATCCAGGGGGGAAAGATGTGGCCTGAAGGGTACAAATTCGTTTGATTTCAAAGTTAAATCATCCTTTTCACGATATATATGTTTAAATATGAAACCGAAAAAACAAACTGCTTCTTGAAAAGTTGTTCTGCTTCTGTGGTATACATTCAATTATATTAAATCTAGGAAATACGCCCCTTTCGAAAAAACTGTTTCCGCCTCTGTTTGATATATTAACAATAACAGTCAGTAGGATTGATGTTCCATACGTTCTCTTTTTTCAGTGATACCTAGTCCTCCATACCCCCCTTAATTAAATAGCTTTTTCAAAACATACCAAGATGGTTAGACAATTTGTGAAATACATGCCAATGAACATGCAAAATTACCAAAAGTGCTAGAAGTGAAATTGTTGACCAGTATATCCAACCGAACACAATTGTAGATCTTTTAAATTCTTTGGTGGACTGTCGAAAAGTTATGATGTTTCGCTTCGGTGCTCTCGCGATAGTGATAGTGTCTTCAGTGTGAGTCCGGAATATCTTTGTCTGTTCGATGACTCAAATCGGAACTTGAAAATCGGTAGTCGATGCCTGCTTCTCTACTTCACTCGTTGCATTTCGGAGTAAGTACTCGTATATTGCATATCGATCTTTCCGAATGTTTTATTCCGTCTGCGTCGGGTTTTTTTAGCATGCAAAAGATGCAAATCTGATCAAAATCGAATCGCGAACGGCTGAATCGGGACATTTCCTGAACAATACTAGTATTGCGTCCGTCTTCCGTGATGAAATAAATGATTTATAAATTTAGAAAAAAAAAAAATAGTATGAAATTCCAGCCACAATTCACTGGATCTTAAATTTTGGCAAATTTTAAGTAAGAATTGTCATATCAGGGACCACAATAAAAATCCTGAATGTGTCACTGAGGCCAATCTGAATAAAATTCAGGTTTTTAGGAACTCCCGTGCTCGTCAAAGCATATGATAATAACGAAATCAGAAATCTATATTTTAATAAGGTTTGACAATGAAAGTATTATATTGGCGTCACTTTTCTATGGTTTAACTTTAATTATTGTAATTCCTGAAAGGCAAAAGGGCCCTGTAATTAGGAAGTAAAGAATATGAATTTGAATTTGAATTATAAGGTTTAAATATTAGCAGGAAAGTCGTAAATGATTCCGTTGAGCACAAATTTTATTTATTTAATTTCTAAACTTTGCTTTCACTTTTTTCTCTTTTGAAAAAAAATAGATATCTAGTTTTACTTAACTTGTTAATTCAATAATTGATTAAACTGAATATGACCCCATTCAAGCAACAAAGATAAGAGCATTAATCGTCAAAAAGGAGGGAGCCTCAGGTTCAAACCCCGGAACACCGATGTTTATGTTAACCTGACTTAACCACGTCCATCTGATGAGTTAAGCCTTTTTCAACTGATTTTTATAGTTCGTTTTTATGTTGTACTGTTATACCACTGTCCCAGGTTAGGGGAGGGTTGAGATCCCGCAAACATGTTTAACACCGCCACATTAGGTATGTATGAGCCTGTCTCAAGTCAGGAGCCTGTAATTCAGTGGTTGTCGTTTGTTTATGTGGTACATATTTATTTTTCGTTCATTTCTTTATATAAATAGGGCCGTTTACTTAGTTCTCTCGTTTGAATTGTTTTACATTGTAATAGCTGGCTATGCGGTATGGCCTTTACTCATTGTTGAAGGCCGTACGGTGACATATAGTTAATAATTTCTGTGTCATTTTGGTCTCTTGTGGAGAGTTGTAACATTGGCAACCATACCACGTCTTCTTTTTATATTAAAATTTATAAAAAGACATTTTTTTTATTTTTTTTTTATTTTATTCTGTATCCTGTTTTTATAAATACACAGTTGTTTATTGATCAACATTATCGCAATGGTATGACAAGAGTGCATTTGAACTGCACATACACTACTAGCACATGTTGTACATGTAGTTTATGTGCATCTTAGCATTGCTAATAAGATATCTGCTACGATATGCGTTATTTTAAAACTTAGATTAATTAAAGAGTGCATTTGGGATTAATGATCATATCTTTTTAAAAATTCGATCACTTCTTAGTAATTGTCAACCGTTTGATGTAAACGGGATTGAATGCGGATCTCTTTTGCGATTTAACTAAACTGTTACATGTGTAATACCGTAACAGCTGATATTATAACCTAATGATTTAAATAATTAAAGCAAATATTTAAAAATTTGTATTTGGTTAAACTTATAAAAATATGTTAAATCGTATAAACATTTTGGAAGGAATATCCAATGTTACGTATTTTACTGTTCGAATTGCATTTTTTTTGTTTTTTCTACATTGGCTATTGGTATAGGAAGAGGGTGAAAATCTCACAAAACTTGTCTAATCCCGCTGCTTTAGTATGCCTGTCCGAAGTCAGTAATAAATGGCTTTTGTTAGTCTTGTAAGGTTTTATTATTTTTTTTTATTTTTTTTCATTTATATGTTTCGGTGTTTAGTGTGACGTCCATTCTGCTGTACTATAAAACTAAGAAGATGTGACATGATTGCCAGTGTCTCAACTCTACAAGAGACGAAATGGCTCAGAATTTAACATCTATATGTCACCGTTTGACCTTCAACAGTGAGTAAAACCCATGCCGCATAGTCAACTTTAAGAGGACTAGAAATGACAAATGTTAAATTTGTGTTTAACGGCCAGAAGAAGTCAGCGAAATTTTCTCGCTCTGTTCAAGACCAATCATTAGCCTTGGGCTGTTTTCAGCTCTTTGATCGAGTTGTTGTATCTTTGACACATTCCCCGTTTCCATTCTCAACTTTTACTTTTTAGATGCCTTCTGCATTTATTATTTTTCAGATGTTTTTTGTCTCAGAATTTCTTTTGTACTTCTGATTAGGTTGAAAAGAAGTCTCAGTGAGTTAGTGGTCTAAGTATTCAAACTACTTACATGTAATCCTTTGTCTGTCAGCAACGGAATCCTGCACGGGGCAGGTGCACTCATGTCTAATCTTATTAAATGACTAGGAAAGTCAGTTTTCCCACCGAAGGTCACTGGTTCTTGATTCGGACTCCGTCTCCCTCAATCAATAAAAACCGCAACAAAATAGCAGAATAGTGCTGAAGGTGACTCTAAAGCAAATAATCAATCAATCAATATTAGGTTGAATGGGAGAGTTTGTGTAGCTCTCATGTATAAAGACATCAATATAGGCTTTTAAAGAAGAGCAGCGTAAAAACTTATAAAATAGTATGATTGCTGTGTTTGCCTTCTGAATATAAACCTTTGAAAAGCTTGCGTTATAAGGGTATTTCTTATATTACTATTTATTTGGCAAGTTTCCCTCTACTCCCTTATGTACACATACTATTAGCTCTATCAGAGATTGGCCCCAGTAGTATGGAAACGAAAAGTATGCAAGGACAAATTCAGTTAATAATTTATAATAATTAAAAAAACATTTAAAAGACACTTACCACTGTTGCATGTTCTATGTTGCCATTTTTGACAGCCATTACATTGCAAAGCTTCTTGTCTAGGGCGCACAACTGTCCAGTCAGGATTCTACTTTGTCTAAACTATCTCCCCATTACGCCAGATAATTTTTACAATCGTAGAAATGGAAGCCAATGTAGGGATGACACGCTGCCAATTTTGCTGTTTAAAACCGATAAATTTATCCGCATAGCATATTTACGATCCTTATATGTCAGTTGTATTTTTATGAGTTTTATTAAATGATGATTATTCTTTTTGTAATGCATATTTTATATACAAATTATAATTTTTCATAATAAATTTATTTTTAAAAACGAGGTGCCGGATTGTCTTGGTCCCGAAATGTTCGGATACCGAAATGTCCAAATGGGTGCCGAAATGTCTTCGGACTTGGGTGCCGATTTGTCTGGGTGCCGATATACCTTGTTTTCTGAAGTGTCTGTTTAAGTTTTTGTCTTCACAATAACACACCATTGATATAAGAGCTTAATTACTAACTGTAACTGTATATTTCAGGACCTTGACGCACTCATAATTCCAGGAGGATTTGCTCCTGATTATTGGAGGAGGGACAAGCGTTTTCTCGATTTAGTGCGCAATGTTTATGAGTCGGGTAAGTGATGATTACTTCTATTTTCATGTATACTAGGTTGGTCTTACGATGCTATTCGGACAGAAGGGGCTTCAATAGTGTTGTTTCAATTTGGTTTATTTATTTTATATTGAATTTGTACGTAATTCATAAAGGGTAATAAACTCAAGTATATATGTACGACATTTTTGTAAACACTTTTTATCTTAAATTTCAACTTAAATTTCAACTCCGAAACGTTTTTGTTGGCGTACATTTACCATTTTGAATTTCATCATATCGGCACCTGATTTCACTCCCGGTTTTTAGTGGAGTTCGTGTTGTTTCTTATTTGTTATTTATAACTGTTGATGTAAATGGTTTTTTGAGTCTTTGTTTACTGTTTGGTTTTGATGGTTATTGTCCTTTACGTTGCGAATTATTTTATTCTTTAAAACCGCTCGCAGATGACAGCTAAAAATATCGAGTTCATTTCCTTCCACTATCAGTATCACTAGTATAGCGGACGTGTATCACGTCTATCACGTATCTTTATTTCAATGCAATGACAAAGTACAATATTAAATTTCTTTGTAACTAATAGTCGATTAACATTCATATACAATTTCTTTGTAACTAAAACGCAGGTTTGACAAATAGTCGATTAACATTCATATATATATATTAAGCTTTTTCATTTTGACTAATAGAAACGTAATATTTTATTACGTAATACTAATTTTCAGCGGGATCAAATAAACAAAGCAATGATTTTTATGGCAGGTTCACTTCTGAAAGATACGAGAATCTGCACGATTCCATGGTGTGTTTTTGACAAAAACACAACATGAAATCGTGCAAAAACTTTTTGTTGTTATTGTATATACACTAGTATTAAAAGGTTTTCTCTGGAACATGCGATAACTGTACATGTAATATAAAAAGATTTTATGAAACATGTATGGCTACAGAATTGATACATGTGTGTCGCCTGAGCTGGACACTATAAGGCGTAAAAAAATAATCACATATACCATCAATATATAACAGACTAGTTCGCCTGTGTAAAATATAAGTGTAAATCAAAGTGACGGTAGTTTACCAATGATCAAATCCCGTAATCCCATAATCCGATTAAAATGTGACACACTAAGGTGACGAACAAAAAAAATCGCATAAACCCCAAAAGGCTGGATACGTGGACCGGGTTTGCCTCTCGAGTTAGGATTGCATCGCCCGTCTTGTTTACGCCTTGTTTCCGCTCAGTCAAACTATCACAATTGGGAAATCAGACACAATTCGTTTATTTTAATATAAGACGACTAGACTGGTATCGAAGAACTAAGACCGCGAAAAAATGTCGCTTGTAAGTTGTGACTCCCAAATATCTTTTCGGTCAACCAATTTGTGATGGTAAAGTACATTGAAATGTATGAAGTGTGGACATCCTCCGCATAACTCTATTCGGGCAGTTTTTGTGTAGGAGCACACCGATGCTAATGAAATTGACTTTAAATAAAATTTGAAAACAACAAATCAGATGTTTTACTTTCAATAGTATCTTTAATCACAAGTTAACTAGGATAAATGGCATGTACGCTCTCATTGAAATTATGGTTATTTAGTGACAGGAAATCATCATTGCATTTGAACGTGAAACCAAATAACTTCACATGTTGCTTTTTTCTTTGAATTCGTATTAATTCTGCTTTATATGTATATAAAACAAGTCGCACAGTTGTGGTGCACAACTTGTACCATTGGAATACTGAAAGATCGAACCACGCCACACCTATGCAATCGATCAAAAAGTTGTGGCAACACCGTTGCTCGTTTTTCATTCAGCTGAAACAAAGAATGTGTATCAACGTTTCTTTTTTTTTCGGTGTTAAATGAGGCAATGTAGTCTTTCAATTGAGCATGGAGAATATTAGTGTAAAGCGTAAAAAAAAATTATATCAAACTATTTGAAAAAGCCCAATACGCCATCCTTCTTGTGTGTAAATTACATTAGATAAACTGCTTGATAAATGGATTAAGTATTTACAATTAACTTGGAAACTCAATATTTACCCCCACAACACTTACCAACGAGAGTATCCTGGATAATCGTATGGCTGTTTAATGTTTCATTTGAGAATTTCAAACACAGATAAAGAACTGGATATTTCACTATACGGATATTTCAACTATTTAAGTGTCCTTACAAACAACATTATATGACCGGGCTCTCCAAGTGATGTACTAAACCTCTTTCTGAATTATAAACATCAATTTTTTTAGCAATCAAAGCCGGACTTTAAAGTTATTGTGAAACAACATATTCTAGATGTGGTGTGAAACAAATCTGGATACTAGAAAAATTCCCATTATCTTTTAGAGTGCAAACAAATGCAAATGAGGGTCGGTTGAAATAACTTAACGAAAACAGAGATAATTTCTCCTTCCCAATTCATGCAATTATTAACTTCTCAAATTGCTATGCATGTCTATTTCTGCACTATTCAAGTAGCGCCTGCATACTGAGTACTAGTATATTTGTCTCCCAGTTGAGACGATTTTCCAGTGAATGTGTTTCCTATCATGATTTCCTTTATACAGGATGGCTGCTCACAAGATAGCTTTAAAATCAAGAGGTCCAAGTGGTGAAGTTGAAATTAATAATTCGTAAATTTTATAGACGCCATCTCCGTCGATCCAGTTGGTTGATCATTATAGAAAACAACCAAACCTTTTAGATGATAACCTGTTTTACAAGTCACCTCCCGCTTTTCCCGCTGTAGTTAAACCTTTGCATTTTGAACCTCAAATCAAAGGTCACATCTCTTGTAAGGTCAGTTTCCTCGGTCCGAATGAGTATTGGTTCTGCTAATTATTGAAAGCTGTATACGCTGATCAATAATTGCTAACTTAAACGTCTCATGGTATTTGGTGGGGAGTGCTTTCCCATTGGCAATCATACAACATCTTCTAATTTTAATACTTAATAATATGTTTCTGTGCATACTCAAGTGACAGCATGGAGCCTCGGTCACAGAGTGGTCTACCTAATCAATCAATGAATAAATCAAGTGACAGCGTAAGTTAAACGATGTAAGTCAGATTCAAATAAATTATTTTATTTAGTTTATGACAAATTCTGCTCTAAGTTGAAGGAATGAAAGTTGTCTGAAACATTTTTTTTTCTATTATAAACATCTTATGTCTCATGATAATTTAAAAATATGATAAAAATCAAAAAGAAATAATTATTTTGAGGACTTAAATTACAATAACAATACTATAGACATATACTGTTTAAACGGTGGTACGAAACATTTGTCATTTTGTTGGCACTATTCTAACGTGAGCTAAAATACTTTATTTTCATCAGATTATGGCATTGAAAAAAGGAGTTGTCGGGGAGGAGGCAAACAGAATAGAAAATTAACGTAAGGTCCAACGATGTATGCATTTTTTTGAATTACACAATTATGAAAATAACCATTTATGAAATTCGTGCGTTCGAATAAATGGAGGCAACAGCAGTATACCGCTGTTCAAAAGTCATTTTGTTCTAGATTTTCCTTCATTACGAATACTTAGAACCCAAACATGTGAAGAACTGGGATGTTTAAATACGTTGAAACGTAATGAACTTTTTTTTCCAAAGTGACATAAGAAATATAGCCAAATTACTCTCAAGGTCAACCTTGCATATAAACTCATCATTGATACCAGGACTAAATTTTGTATATACGCCAGATGCGCGTATACGTGATATGGATAAGCCTTTGAAATGGATTAGATTGAATGATGGCCATTATTGAGTTTGATTTCAATTTATTAACTGCGGTGTCTGTAAAGATCTAGTAACAAATGCACGAACTAATGTATTTTGATATTACCATTGATCCGGTCTAATGAATAATTAATAAATATTCGTTATATTTACATAATGAAAATGGTAATTGGGACAAAACGTCTAATATTTCAAAAATGTATAAAGTTGCGTCGCAAGTTTTACATTTTCAGTGGGATTTGAAAAAAATATTTGCAGAATGTTTTACGATATCTCACTGCTTATTTGTTTATCATATAACAAATTCTGCTACAAGTGACACAGAATTACTATTGACTGTTACAATTTTTAATATACAGGTAACGTCCAATGATAGTTCGAAATATAAAAAAATCACAGGAAAAAACTTATTTGAGGACATACATTTAACACAAAACACCATATAAATTCATACCGTTTAAATGGTGGTACGATACTTAAGTTACAAATCAGATTTTACATTTGTTCATAAATATTATGGTTTGTGTGTTATCGTTCCAACCCGTACCACACAGTTGAAGCTCTTAAAAAAATATTAAATGAGGACACATCCAAACAACATTAGCACTAAAAATTGTAAATCATGAACACAATGGCAATATTGCATACTCACAATATAACAGAATCAATTACAGGGCAATTCTGGCGCTGATATTTACATTATTATCATATGAATGATCCAAATTATAAATGCAGACGACATTGGATTATAACCCAGTAATGTAAAGTTTGGTAAAGAATTGATGTAAGAATTAGCTTTTGCTTTAAATTGTTTGAATATTTCGAAAAACATAAAAAAAGATATGGTTTTTAAGTCAAGTATTATTTTTGGCAAAATATTTTTTCAGTAATCGAAACAGATTATAATTATGACTTTTATACTTAAAGTAAGCGCTTATATCTTGTATATTATTAAAAATTGTAAACATAAACAAACTGAAATGACTGTAGAAAAGGATAATGTTAAGGTACAATAGGTGTTAAGGTAATGAAAAGAAGGACGCGGTAATGGAGAATGATTCATTCTCTTTGATAGAAAATTTTACGAATACACCTTATATTGTACTTAAAAATAGTTCTTTGAGTTTCACAAAAAGGATGTGATACATGTAACACATCATCAGAGCGTCTGGACAGTAGACAGGATACATGTCTAGTATGTTAAAATATCAGCTTCACAAATTTACTGGATTAGAGTCAATAATTTAGTTTCGGATTATTTAAAAGTGGAGGGTTATTTACAAAAATTACATATACAACTCAGTATGTATATGACCTATTATTGTACCTTTGTCGATTAAATGACAGTATGCATTACGTATAATTGAAAATGAATATGGTTTACCTATAACTTTTCAAATGGCGTAGTTAAATGAACATATTTACAAAAAATGAAATGTTTTATGATTGTTGAAATTCACAGTTTTTATAGAAAGACCCGGTTTTCCGTTTATCAACTACTAGTACTAACTACATTATTTGTCAACAAGAGCACCAATACATTTTCTTTTTCGAGTCACTGTCTGATAATTTCGTTGACATTGTTGGTACCATAAGTAATGAAGGATGTCTTTTAAGTGTTTGTAGTATATTGTCCGATAATAAGTCAAAAACTTCTCGAACATTAATGTCTTCTTCAGAGCTCACTTCGATATACGGAAGTCCGACGTGTTCCGCAAATGCTTCCGCCTTTTCTTTACCAACTTCCCGTCTCTTTGCATGACACCGGGTTCCTACGAGAATTGTAGAGATTTTTTCTGGATTCGTTGTGTATTGTCTCAAATCTGTCAGCCTTTAAAAAAACAGATCTTCAATTCAGATTTATTTCATAGATTCAATTAAAGATCATTTTCATAAAACCGTCTTTTGATTCCGGAACTAATATTATCGACAGGTTACCCATTTGTGGAAGGACATCATTGTACTTTGTCAAATAAGAGCAACGTAAAGAAGTAAAATATATCTTTAAATCGGTTCAAATTAACTGTTTTGTGTTTTCTATATATGACCAAATCCTCAGAAAACAGTAATTTTCCTAAATTCCACCAATAAGATATTTTATTTTCCTTCTTTTGGTGGATGTTACTTTAGAAATTCCAAGGATGTCTTACCGCAGATTATAGGTAACCTGTCGAACAATTAAAGAATCAGGAGTCAAAAGTCGGCAACATGAAAATATTCTATAAAACATATTTTCTCAATTATATAGAAACAAGATTACAACACTTTAACTCGTGTATTGCAATATTTCGTCACTCTCAACAGTTAAATTTTAATTATTCAAAAAGCTCGGCAAGCCTCACCCTGAGAATATTAAAATTTAACTGTCTCAAGAGGAGAAATATCGTATCACACTTGTTCCAGTGGTCGACGAATTTTTATTTCGAACTGTGTGTTGAATTACTTTCTTATTGCAACAATACCAATAAAATTGAGAATGGAAATGGGGAATGTGTCAAAGAGACAACAACCCGCCCAAATAAAAAACAACAGCAGAGGGTCACCAACAGGTCTTCAATGTAGCGAGAAATTCCCGCACCCGGAGGCGTCCTTCAGCCTTGAGTTATACTTGAGTTATACTTAGGAATGTGTTATTGTTTAATATGCAGTTAAATTTAACACTATGTTTCCCCTTCTTTTTAGTTGTTCGCTTTTTTTTGTCGTTTTTGATGGTGACCAATGTGCTGCCTGTTTTGTTTGTAAATTTAAGCAAAATTTATAAAAATCTATTGAAAGCTGATTATGTGTAATGATGCTATAATATAATAGAAAGTAACTTTAATCTACAGCTTTACTTACCAAGATGTAACATTTTCAAATGTGTGGTGCTTCGTCAGATCAAACATTATAAGACATCCATGAGCCCCACGGTAGTATGATGCAGTTAATGACCTGTACCTTTCCTGGCCTGAAATGTGAACAATGTAAACTCATGAGTGATTTTCAAATCAGTTGCATTCATTCTACTGTCTCTTAGTGTGGTTATTGACTGATGCCTCGTAATCTGTTTATTTATTTTTTTATTTATTTTCTCGTTTAATGTTGTTTAGCTTTTTTTCGAAATTAGGGCTGCTGTGTCGCCTTTTATGTCCTCAAACTTTTAAAAGAGGTGAACTTTTTCAATATTATATAATTTTTAACATAGTTATGTTAATGTTTGTTAACCCTTTTGATGTATTGCATTGATGATATTATCTGTTTCCTCGAAGTTATGGCTTCCAATTGTTGTTTTCTTATCTTTAAACTTTTAAAGGTAGAAATATTTATTCAAAATAATTTGCTTATTTGATTAACTGCTGTACAGTGTGTTCCATAAAAAATCATGTTCTTGAAAAACATATGTTCTTGAAAAACATATGTTCTTCAACTTTTAAATTTTGAAATATTACAGTTTCACAAAGACCAACATATTGTTTGAAATCCTAAACACATATATGTATACAAGGTTCCTTTATTATGCATACATATACAAAAGCATGCAAATTGTATAATTCACAAGTGCAATATTTTGATTGTTCTACATTCACGGAAAACTAAAGATTGGGCAACACTTTCCTTAATCCAAATTCTGGGATAATCGCATGCAGACCGGAAGGTAAAAAGCAGTTCCTGTTCTACTTGTTAGAACATGACCTCCTGCTTACACGTCGGTTTATTAACTTCTTAGCAGTGGCATAGCATGGCAGTTATTACAAATTGAATTTAGAACACTAGACACTAGTGTAGCAGAAATCACCATCTTGAATACACTTTCGAATTGAATTAACGTAGATAACAATACAAATACAATATACTTTATATTTCAAAGTTTAATTTAGAAATCTTATAATATCATATATAAATATCGTTAATTATAATCAAAGACGATTTTATGTAAATCATCATTAAAAGTTGTAAAAAAAATCTAAATATTACCTCCCGTATCAAATATGTGCATTTGAATTTTACATTCCTGTTTATTTATTTCCTTTTTGCAACAGTTGTTTAGCTTTGGTAATTTAGTAGTACCATGCGAGATTCCATGGCACAAACTAGAAACAAACGATGTCTTTCCGACTGCAATGTCACCAAGTACTAATATTTTAGCATAATATGTTGGCTTTAATTCAACTGGTTTTAAATTTGTAATGAATAAAATAGGCGGCATGTCTAGCAAAATGTCACTTAGGTTTAATAGTATTGTTTTGAACAAAAAGGAAATATGAAACCTTCTAAATAAAATGGCACTTATCACAAATATAGTCTATGCGAATCAGATTGTATTGACGCAATTAACAAATTCACAAGATGAGAAATTAATTACTCCTCTTCGCTGATATTTTTTTTCGAAGCAGTATAGTTGTAGTTGCAATATAAAGTTCCATCAAGATTACACATTTGTCTAGAATTCGCAATATCAAATGTTGTATTCAATTTATTAGTACTAAGCGCTAATAGTCTCTTTTCAGTTTATCAATTATCAAATATCTGACTAGATGTTACCGGTAAATAGCCATATTAAAATGAACAGCAATCGAGATTCGTATTGAATTTACATGTACATGCATGTAGTATAATTTCAAAAGTCCCAATCAAAATAAAATAACCCGTAAGTAACGTGCAAACACATGTGGAGTTTAGTTACATCTGGTTTTATGCAAATATGAACTGTTACTCTGTTTATATGCAGCTGTCCCTTTTCAACGATTAAATCATGTTCGCTGTATGGGTAACAGTCGATTTATAATCATGTTTCATACGGTGGTCAGTGCCCAATGACCATGATCAAAGTTCAGTCAATAACTGAACATTGATTAGTAATGTCAATAACATCAAATGTCACGTACACCATTTCCTTTTGTCTCAAGTAGTAATATACAATATACATGTTTAATTGCTAATTATATCAGTTTATAATAAGAAAATATTAAATTTCAAAATATTTATGCTTTCTATGTCTTATTCTGAAACAGCTGTGTTACAACCATAATTTTAAAAAATCTAGAAAAAGGATGCCTTAATACATTTAAATTATCATTCGTTTGATACCATACCAATAAGGGTCACAACTCACGCCCATGTGACCTCGGAATGTAAAACTATTATTTGTATATTCATTCTTTACTGATAAATATTGTATAACCTTTTATTTTCAGTGTTTATTTTTCATCTCTTGTTTTGCTGGATTCTTTAAACAACAAAACTTTTTACACTTGCTGTAAGATTCAATGTAATAATTTTCGTTTTTCGTTTAAAATGCCCTTGTTAGATATACAAAAAATATTACCTTCAAGTTCACGAAAACCCAAAGCTAAGATTTTTAACAATAAGCTTAAAAGCATTATAAAAAAATATTTAGCTTGAAATGCAATGAGTATTAAGATTTCTGTTCTTTGGATGGTAACACTAAGTATTGCACGACTACTTTTATTTTTTAAAACGTGAATCATTTCACTGAATTGTTTTTCTCTACAACATATTTCCTTCGTACACAATGTCATTGATAGCAATGTCCAAGGACACACACACGCCATGAAATATTCTGATAAGAATTAGGGTGTAACATGATTCACTTTTTATACCTACAATGTAGCCTAAGAAGTTTTCATTACAAATTTTATTTATTACACTTATATTAGTTGTAACTTAATCATATGGAACCATAAGCAACCCCAAAAATCAATTCGTCTTTGCCCCAGATGACTTTTATAATGTTAATATCATTGAAAAAGCTCCAAATTATATCCCTTTGATGAGAAAATGCAATTATTTTGCATTATAACTGAGATATTTTTTTAACTCATCGGTGACCTATATTTTTTTCCCCAAATAAGCTGTCCTTAAACTAAATAAAGACAACAGTAATATACCGCTGTTCGAAATTCATAAATCGATTGAGAAAAAAACAAATCCGGGTTACAAACTAAAACTGAGGGAAACACATCGACTATGAAAACGACACAACAGAAACACAACATTAAAATGTAACATACAGTGAAACGAACTATAATATAACAAGGGCTATTTTCCTGACTTGGTACAGGACATTTTAATAAAAAAAAAAAAAAAATATTTTAAAATTTGTGCGATTTCTGTAATTTATTCTTTTTAGCTCACCTGGCCCACAGGGCCAAGTGAGCTTTTCCCATCACTTGGCGTCCGTCGTCCGTCGTCGTCCTGCGTCCGTCGTCGTCCTGCGTCGTTAACTTTTACAAAAATATTCTCCTCTGAAACTACTCGGCCAAATTAAACCAAACTTGGCCACAATCATCATTGGGGTATCTAGTTTTAAAAATGTATCCGGTGACCCGTCCAACTAACCAAGATGACCGCCACGTCTAAAATTAGAACATAGGGGTAAAATGCAGTTTTTGGCTTATTACTCAAAAACCAAAGCATTTAGAGCAAATCTGACAGGGGGTAAAATTGTATATTAGGTCAAGATCTATCTGCCCTGAAATTTTCAGATGAATCGGACAACCTGTTGTTGGGTTGCTGCCCCTGAATTGGTAATATTAAGGAAATTTTGCTGTTTTTGGTTATTATCTTGAACATTATTATAGATAGAGATAAACTGTAAACAGCAATAATGTTCAGCAAAGTAAGATTTACAAATAAGTCAACATGACCGAAATGGTCAGTTGACCCCTTTAGGAGTTATTGCCCTTTATAGTCAATTTTTAACCCATATGTTTCGTAAATCTTAGTAATCTTTTACAAAAATCTTCTTCTCTGAAACTACTCTGCCAAATTAAACCAAACTTGGCCACAATCATCATTGGGGTATTTAGTTAAAAAATTGTGTCCGGTGACACGACCAACTAACCAAGATGGCCGCCACGTCTAAAAATAGAACATAGGGGTAAAATGCAGTTTTTGGCTTATTACTCAAAAACCAAAGCATTTAGAGCAAATATGACATTGTATGAAATTGTTTATCAGGTCAAGATCTATCTGCCCTGAAATTTTCAGATGAATCGGACAACCTGTTGTTGGGTTGCTGCCCCTGAACTGGTAATTTTAAGGAAATTTTACTGTTTTTGGTTATTATCTTGAATATTATTATAGATAGAGATAAACTGTTAGCAGCAATAATGTTCAGCAAAGTAAGATTTACAAATAAGTCAACATGACCAAAATGGTCAGTTGACCCCTTTAGGAGTTATTGCCCTTTATAGTCAATTTTTAACCATTTTTCGTAAATCTTAGTAATCTTTTACCAAAATCTTCTCCTCTGAAACCACTTGGCTAAATTAATCCAAACTTGGCCACAATCATCTTTGGGGTATTTAGTTTTACAAATGTGTCCGGTGACTTTGCCTATCAACCAAGATGGCCGCCAAGGCTAAAAATAGAACATAGGGGTAAAATGCAGTTTTTGGGTTATAACTCAAAAACAAAAGCATTTAGAGCAAATCTGACAGGTATAATTGTTTATCAGGTCAAGATCTATCTGCCCTGAAACATTCAGATGAATCGGACATACCGTTGTTGGTTGCTGCCCCTTAATTGGTAATTTTAAGGAAATTTTGCTGTTTTTGGTTATTATCTTGAACATTATTATAGATAGAGATAAACTGTTAAAGCAATAAGGTTCAGCAAAGTTAGATTTACAAATAAGTCAACTTGACCGAAATGGTCAGTTGACCCCTTTAGGAGTTATTGCCCTTTATAGTCAATTTTTAACCCATATGTTTCGTAAATCTTAGTAATCTTTTACAAAAATCTTCTCCTCTGAAACTACTGAACCAAATTAAACCAAACTTGGCCACAATCATCTTTGGGGTATCTCGTTTTAAAAATATGTCCGGTGACCCGGCCATCCAGCCAAGATGGCCGCCATGGCTAAAAATAGAACAATAGGGTAAAATGCAGTTTTTGGCTTATAACTCAAAAACCAAAGCATTTAGAGCAAATCTGACATGGTAAATTTGTTTATCAGGTCAAAATTTATCTGCCCTGAAATTTTCAGATGAATCAGACAACCCGTTGTTGGGTTGCTGCCCCTAAATTGATAATTTTAAGGAAATTGTACTGTTTTGGGTTATTATCTTGAATATTATTATTGATAGAGATAAACTTTAAACAGCAATAATGTACAGCAAAGTAAGATTTACAAATAAGTCAACATGACTGAAATGGTCAATTGACCCCCTAAGGAGTTATTGTCCTTTATAGTCAATTTTAAACAATTTTTATAAAATTTGTAAATTTTTACTAACATTTTCCACTGAAACTACTGGGCAAAGTTCATTATAGATAGAGATAACTGTAAGTAGCAAGAATGTTCAGTAAAGTAAGACGTACAAGCACATCACCATCACCAAAACACAATTTTGTCATGAATCCATCTGCTTCCTTTGTTTAATATTCACATAGACCAAGGTGAGCGACACAGGCTCTTTAGAGTCTCTAGTTTTATTCCGATATAACTTTTTTTTTCTCCTATTAGTTCAACAGAAAAAAGTACCTTAACAAAAATGCATGCTTCTTTCGAAGACAGATTGTGAGCTTAAATGAACGGTGACCCCATATTTTTGTTTCTTTTATTATAATTATGTATAGGATAAAGTTTATTTATAGAAAAAAATAGCGAAATCCTATATTAGAGAGAGAAAAAAATGATTTATACCTGCGAGCCTCCTTTAATATAAAGGATAGAAAATAATGGCAATAGTTAATAAATAATAAAGACATATTGTCTAAAAAAAACAAAGAATGAAGATTCTCTTGTTAGACATTAAACCAAAATAATAGATAATCATATTAAACGGTAACAATTCAGATGCGCAGTTTGGCAGTATTGCACGGACCATGATATTTGAAACAAAACTTTATAATGGTTAAAGACCTCATAAATCTTACTGAAGTATTGTTTCACTTTCGTAAAAATAGATTCAAACACATAAGAGTCGATAGAAAAAAGTTAAGAGTTGATAAAATATCAAGGATACCGAACTACAAGATAATTTCAAAATGGAAATTATCTAATCAAATGGAAAAATTAAGACCTAAAACACATCAAGCGAGTGGAAAACAATTGTCAAATCGAAAGTGGAGTTTTATTAAAATTTGATTTTCCGAAATTGAAAGTTTAATTGCAACAAGTTCATTACGGGCGTCGAAGGCTTGTGACAATTCCATGCATATTGGCATTGCATACTCTTCTATGTAGCCTTTACTTATAGTATTAATATTTTGTCATTAGAATATATTAACGTCAAACTAGGAATAATTATTTCTGTATCGCCTGCTATAAAAATCATTATTTTATACAATGGAACATAAGACAATTTGATAGTACATTCCTGGTTTGAAGTTCTATTTTACAACTTTAAATGTTCTGATAGCTTTTGCGTCTTCTTATATAATGTTACCAGCAATTTGTTTTCATGATGGCCGGTGAACTTTTGATGTTCAATTTTTTATATGCAATTTTTGTGCAAACTGTATCTTTTCTAACCCTATGTTTTTATATAGTACAAGGTTGTTGATAAATGACAACGGTCAAGGATACTATAAAACGTCACACAATATTCATAGAAGTTATGCATATGATTCACTTTTAATAATCTATTCTTTGATGTTCAGATAAGATAGTATGTATCTCTAAACATTTAATCTCTTGTTGCAACATATTTAAAATTATTTAGAATATATTTAGAAATAAGGAAAATTTTATGTGATATCAAGGGTTATTTTGTTTATAACAATTGCCATGGAATACCGACAAATTGTGTATGAAATAGACGTAATGCGTACATCAAGGCAACAGTAATTTACCAATGTTGAAATCTCATAAATATAAATACTAAATAAATATATATAGCAAAATTAAATTGTTAGCTGTAACAAAACCATAAGAATCTGTTTTTTTTTAAATTATTATTCTGTAAAACATTAACTTCAAATTTGTTAACGATTTAAACACTTTCTTTGTATTTAATAAATAGATTATTGATTTTAAAAATTCTTTGGATATACATCTAGTTTGTGTCCTAGCACATGATGAACTAATTTGAGCCCTAACACGTGATTTCTTTTTAACTGTGTTATGATCTTTAATTATGATCAATTACTAGAGAAAATTAGGTCCTTGAACTAACGAAAAATTGTGTTACGGAACGGATATAATTCGATTTGAAAGTATATTGTACATTAAAATATTAAATCTGTATTGCAAAATTCTTTTTAAATAGCTATAATATGTATTATGGTATGTTGTTTTTGTTAATTGATAAGTTTCTTCACCATGGGATTTACAAATCAATTTAGAGTTGAAGTAGAATGTTATTCTTTATACCAGAAGATTGTTTTACATAGATTAATTTTCTGAATTATTGCCTCATTTACACGTTCATTCAATTCGAATTGATTTCGAATCGAATGCGAATCGAATTCGCTAATCACGTTCACACACTCTATATTTTTAATTCGAATTGATTCGAATTGGCTAATTCGCATAAGCCAATTCGCATTACAAATACGTTTTTGTTAATACGAATTAAAAGTTAACTTCGTTCGGACAGTTAAGCGAATTTGACGCGCATTGCATTTCGAATTAGATTTTACGTTGGAACGTAAAACGTTTCGAATGCGAATTAAACTAATTCTACTTAGTTAATGCGAATCGAATTCAGAATACGTGTGAACGCAGCATTACTGTAGAAAGAATTATAAATTATCGGTCAAAGGACCGGTTTTAAAATATTATGAATATTATTATGATATCATCGTTTAAAAATGTTTGGTTTACATAGATACATTTTCTGTATTAACTGCTGAACGAATTATAAAGGATCGGTCAAAGGACCAGTTTTAGAATCTTATTGTATCATCGAAATGTCAATTAAAATTGTTTAGAATTTCAATCTGATACCTTGAATGGGTGTTCTTTTGGACGTTCACTCTCGGCATTTGTATTAGATTTTTGAAATTCAAATATTTTGACCTCGTGCATTACTGATGTGACATAAATTGTTGAAATGCACACCTGGTGCATAAAGATTGATACCGTGTTTGATATCACAATACACGAGGTTATTAAGCAGACGGAAAAATGTTCTACTTGTATTTTGATGCAAATGATGTAAAACACATTAAGCGCTACATCGAAATGATCTCAAACGGGGGAAAGCCTTTTCTGTTAATGTCGTGGTGCACTTTGTACTTTCTGTCTATTGTCGTTCATTCGTCACAAGACTTTTACTTTGAAAATTCTGCATTGTATATACCGTTTAGAAATACAAAATGATTAAAACGTTAGCTTGTTTGTGCATATTTTCTTTTTTTATATTTTAGTCTCGATTATGCATCGGGAAGATTATTTCCGAAGAAAAATAGTAACTTAGTTACCGAACTTTAAATTAAAAGGTGGCGTCCATACAACATGAAACGTCTCATGTTAGAAAAACGAAAAGAAAGCAACTGTTGGGAACAGACATGTTCCGAAATAAAGGCAGGTTAAACTTTGATTATACCTTTGAACACTGGTATATAACTGTTACTTTTTATCGGATAGCTTGGTAATACCCTGACTTGTAAGACACGTGTGTCATGACATGCGCTACAGTAACAGTGTGATACGTTTTCTTTTAAATATAAATACAAGGACAAAGTTTGACTGAACATACATTTAGCTACAATTGCATGGGAACAGAACGACAGTGTATAATTTGTGTAGTTGTGTTCGTCCTTCTTATGTTTTGTCAAACAATTATGTTGGGTGTTTTCTTTAATAAAACATGATATTTATCATTTGTATGAGTGTAAGACTATCAATAGTTATCAAAGGTACCAGGATATAATTTAGTACACCAGATGCGCGTTTCGTCTACATAAGACGCTCATATCAAAATATTTATAAAGCCAAACAAATACAAAGTGGAAGAGCATTGAGGATCCAAAATACTAAAAAGTTGTGCCTAATACGGCTAAGGTAATCTATGTCTGGGATAAGAAAAACCTTAGGTTTTCGAAAAATTCAAACTTTTGTGAACAGGAAATTTATAAAAATTACCACTTTATTGATATATATTCATGTCAACACCGAAGTATTGACTACTGGGCTGGTGATAACCTCGGGGACGAAATGTCCACACACAGTGGCATTAACCCAGTGGTGTAAAAAGTTATCAAAGGTACCAGGATTATAATTTAGTACGCCAGACGCGCGTTTCGTCTACATAAGACTCATCAGTGACGCTCATATCAAAATATTTATAAAGCCAAACAAGTACAAAGTTGAAGAGCATTGAGGATCCAAAATTCTTAAAAGTTGTGCCAAATACGGCTATGGTAATCTATGTCTGGGATAAGAAAATCGTTAGATTTTCGAAAAATTCTAATTTTTGTAAACAAGAAATTTATAAAAATGACCACATTATTGATATTCATGTCAACACCAAAGTATTGACTACTGGGCTGGTTATACCCTCGAGGACGAAACGTCCACCAGCAGTGACATCGACTCAGTGGTGTAAATAGTTATCAAAGGTACCAGGATTATAATTTAGTACGCTAGACGCGCGTTTCGTCTACATAAGACTCATAAGTGACGCTCATATCAAAATATTTATAAAGCCAAACAAGTACAAAGTTGAAGAGCATTGAGGATCCAAAGTTCTAAAAAGTTGTGCCAAATACGGCTAAGGTAATCTATGCCAGGGATAGGAAAATCCTTAGGTTTTCGAAAAATTTAAACTTTTGTAAACAGAAAATTTATAAAAATGACCGCATTATTGATATTCATGTCAACACCGAATTGTTGACTACTGGGCTGGTGATACCCTCGGGGACGAAACGTCCACCAGCAGTGGCATTAACTCAGTGGTGTACATAGTTATCAAAGGTACCAGGATTATAATTTAGTACGCTAGACGCGTGTTTCGTCTACATAAGACTCATAAGTGACGCTCATATCAAAATATTTATAAAGCCAAACAAGTACAAAGTTGAAGAGCATTGAGCATCCAAAGTTCTAAAAGGTTGTGCCAAATACGGCTAAGGTAATCTATGCCTGGGATAAGAAAACCCTTAGGTTTTCGAAAAATTCAAACTTTTGTAAACAGAAAATTTATAAAAATGACCACATTATTGATATTCATGTAAACGCCGAAGTGTATCAACACCGGATTCTAAAAGGTAAAATTGGATTGAACAAAACGTTACCCACTCGACCATTTTAAAATTCTGATGGTGTTTTTCTGTGCTGATGCCGAAATAGCTATGGCATAACAAAACGTGGATACGTGTATTTTCGAAAAATGTTAAATGATATTTCAATTTGATTAGATCATGATGATCATGATATCCAAACTTTGCATACTGATCTGGCAACGCTTAATTCAACAGTTTGTTTCGAAATATATTGGTCAACGAATGAAATGTCTGACTGCATTTTATGTTGAAGTTGTATACATATCGATACCACGAAATCAGATCAAAGTTGGCGAAAAAGTGTCAATGCTACATTTAGTATTGACCAGGCTGGCGGTAAATACCAGATAATGGCTTGACAATACTATTAAATACTGGTCAAAACTGGCCGATACTGTTCAGTAAAACTTATCTTTATAGAACATTATCATAAAGATCGGTTATCACCTGGTCAAATATTGTATAAATGGACAGATATTGTGTAAATGGACAGATATTGTGTAAATGGACAGATATAGCCATAGTACAGAATAGGCATATATAAGCACATTTAGATCAAACTTAAAACTATAGTGATATATCGTGCATTTCTGTGTTTCCTGTTTATATTTTCGGTCTGCAGCACGATGAGAACTCAAAAGGGACAGAATTGAAATCACTTACTCATTGTTCTGGGATAGAAAATTACAATTATGTAAATGTCAAAAGGGGAAATTTTTAAGGTAATGTCTTATTCTCAGATAAATTCACTGTATAATTTATGGAATGTAGTTTTTTTTTTGCATGTTGTTTGGAAAAGCTATTTTTATTTGGTTTTTTTTACTTGACTTTACCTTTTTGTAACTTTTGAATTTCCGCTGGTTTTCTCACTGTGTAAATTGCCAGATATGTATTTGTTATATTTCAATCAACAGGTAGTGGTAGCTAGTTTGTGTTAGTGAACTCAACTAAAATATGTAAAACATAGTAGAGTTTTACTGATATGATAACACTTAAATACTGGTACTTTCGGATCTTACCTGCAGTATCCCATATATCCATTTTTATATTGTTATCAGTTCTCCGAAATTCTGTCTTCACTCTACCAGTACGCTGTCCTTTTAGCACGGAATCATGTTCGGGTCCTACTAAAGCCTTAATAAGTGAGGTTTTTCCAACATTCAAGTCTCCAGTTATAACTACTTTAACGTGGTAACTTGGATTGTTTTGCCTTGCATTTTTCTTTGATTTGCCTGCGGATGCTTTAACAGTCTTCACGTCACTACGATTGACGTCACATGGTTTGGTCTCGGTCTTTACGTTATTTAAAGATTCATTAATTGCTAAATTGTTTCTTGAATCGATGTCTTGATTCATTTTGAAATGTTACGACTTCACTATGTGTTGCAGTAACCTCATTGTACAATACTATTTTTAAAGAAAAATAGAACGCATTAGAAAAGTCCATAAATGTTTATTTTAAGGAAGCGGGGAAGTCTATCACGTGCGTTTTACAGCATCAGCTAAAAATATATCTTTATCTGCATTATATGCTCAACGTTTGTTATTGATAACATTTTAACCCACTTTCATTGATCTGATTTTGCGTCTGATTTCACGTGATGTCGATTGACACAGACTATATCTGTTTCTATCTATTATGACTGGCTGTTTTCAATTTTCATGTCGTTCGATGAAAAAGATGCTTCCTCAAACGGGTAACGATATATCCTTTTTTGTATTTGATATATTAATATTGAACGCAATAAAGCAAAAAATATGACTCGTTTGTCGTAATAGAACAGCTTTTTTATTAGCTCCGATAATATCCTACTGGTTATACTAAGGAACAAAGATAGTTGATTGGTTTTTATTCAGTATCCATACAGCTGCTTATTCTTGAATGCAACATGCGATTTCCCTATTGTTTATTTAAAGATACTAAAACCATCACCAAAAAACAACGGCAGCAAACCTTTCAAATCCCGAACAGCTCATTTGTTTTACTAAATGTGAGAATCTGTATTGGGTAGTTCTAGGATAACAATCACATTATTCGGCTACGGTTTCTTTTTAATTGATAACATTTCAGAATGCACTATCTATTTCGTGACTTCTATTTAAACAAGCTTTTCACTAATGCATTGAACATATGCTGGGTTAATTAATCGAAATCGTCGAAGCAAAAGAAGTAAATATGACTTGCCTCAGTCCGGTGAACAAATCCAAATTTGAAAAATATATATAACACTTTTTAGGTGTTTTTTTCCTACGATGTTTCTGAATTATAGAAAAATAATCCACCTATATTAATATCTCACATGTGTATACTACATTATAGTACATGTAGTTGTAATTATAGATAAGAATAATAGGTAAAAGGAAAACTTCCTTTAGTGGCGGCAATAAAACAAATCAATCTGTTGATAATTTGACGGATCACGTGTGTATCTTTTTATATGTATCGATTTCTTTTAACAACTACAATGTTAGGATTCATCACATGGTATACCTGGGAATTTTAAATAGTATTGTTATCGTATCGGGGTGTAAGGTAATAGATAACCAATGATCAAGGTCAGATATGTTTTGATTAGGTACATTCGTATCCTATCATTTAAACTGAAGCACTTATAGGCTATTTTAAGATTAATTTGGAATTGCGTTCCTTTTCCTGGACACGTTAAAACAATAAGTAGAATTTGTTAGGATGATTACATCTGAATTCATAATTAGTATTTATAATTTTTTTCTTGTTTTAAATGAGTAAAATTGTAATTTTATCAAAATAGCCAGATGTTGTATCACTTTCAGAAGATGTTTTTTAGTTATGGATTTGGACTGTTTCGTATGGCAATATATGGATCGCTGTACTGTCATGTCGTTTTCTATTTAAATTGCCACAATATAATGCTGGTAAATGAAAACAAACTTCTAAGTTAGTATTGGATAAACCTTGAGAACGTTTTACACTAAAAACGGACCGTTTGTTAACAAAACAAAAAAATCAAAGATACCAGGCTCAGAATTTGATGCGTCGTCCAGCGATTCTACATAATACCAAAATGAATCAGTGGCGCTCGATTCAAAGTAGTTTGAAGGTCAAATCAAATAGAAATCTACGAAAAATAATTTATGTTTCTGTAGACAAGTTATCATGGTTATACGTTATAACCATGTTCAAATTGTTCGACTGCGGAAAAAGTCCGACCCTACGCTAGCAATCAATTTAAAACGGCTCTCTTAAATTCCTCGACATTTAGTATTCTTACTCCATTCGCAATACTGAATTGCCTGAAAAGAACAGGACCGAGGCGATGGCATGCGAAAGGAACAGACACTTTTTCTTCAAATCTTATAACAAAATCTTTACAATGTTGTGTTCAAGGATGACCATGTTACATCGAGCTTCAACAAAATGACTGTTTCATTACAATAGCCATCTTCTTGTAGGAAGTAGACTAAATGAATTATATATATATGTGTATTAGTAACTGCCTGATATTCCTTTAAAAATCGTTTTCTTAGTACAGAATATGATGGTAATAGTGAACGGATGACCTTAATACATTTACAGAGTGCGCAATATTTTCATGTGTATTTGTCTTATTCAAAAAGTTTAATTGTAATTTCCTATGAAAAGGTACGCAATCAAAGGTTTTAACATTCAACATTTTTCTTAGATTAAATAGCTGAATTAGCGAAATGGTTCTTCAAAATTGCGTATTAACCGTCTGATAAAATTCCAGATAATGTATCCCCGCCAATGTAAGGACAGAGTTGATATAGCCTCTGTCTTTATATCGGATTGATACATCGGTAAACTATTGCAGCCACTCATTGTCTGATCCCGGGGAAAGAAGGGGGCCCGGGGCTTGGAACCCCCTTTTTTTGGCCGATCAATGCATTTGAATGGGGACATATAGTTGGAACCCCCCCCTTTTTTGTCCTTGGTTTGGAACATCCCCTTTTTAAAATGGCTGGATCCGCCCCTGTCACTTCTTTATCATGTTTATATCTGAGGCTAATCGTTCTACTTAGTGCTTCACTGAAAGGAATGCTATAAAAGGGTGAAGCTTTGTCACGAACATCATGTGACAGATAATCGAATAGGTGTGCAAAACGTCATTTCTTTTAGAGTCACACTTCTATACATTTTACGAAATTTCATTTCTTTTGGAGTCACGCTTTCATTCCTTTGACGAAATTTTAGTGTTAATCATAGATCCCTACATTGTCACGTCGCACTTTTAAGTTTAAAAAACAAATAAACAAGAAAGCTTGTTTATAATCAAAGGTATCCACATGTCCCAGTTTACAACTTAACATGTAATTTAAACACCTACACATGTGGACTGAAGAAACTTCATATGCAATCCGGTGTTGAAAAGTTAATTTTGATTGAACATGGGTCGCTTCAACTAGTTATAGCTTACATTGTACCTTGCCCAAAAGTCTGTACACACTTTTATCATTTAGTATCCGTCGTTATTGTTTTAAAAACAGTTTCGTTTCCCCTCTGAAACAATTTGCCAATTGGATCCTATTTTTGCCTGTGTTCACTTAACAGTATAGTCCGTCGACATAACCAAATCATCATTGCAAAAAGGCTAATAATAGCACACCAGGGTAAAACATGGCTAATTGTCTTATATCCCTCTCCTTATGGGCTTGATTTAACATTTCTTTCCCGACCGATATGGATCCATGCAGATTTTTTTTATATCCTTCGCAACCCATTTTTAACCCCTCAGCACGAGTTTTACTAGCGGATGGAAGAAGTTCATGTGTTTAGCTGTTAGACGCGTTGAAAAGAATATATTCTTTGCAGACTTTAACATGAAGATTGATTTGAAGGATTCCTGCACATGTCCTTTTATATGTTGCAGGAAGTCGATACGTTCTCACAAGATATACCGATCTTAATATATACTGCATTAGTTTTCCTTATAGGTTATAGGTAAGCCGACTGCAGACATCTGTCATGGGGCTTGGATTTTGTATGAAACTAGTTTTACATATATTTTGTAGGTAAGCCTACAGCAGCAATCTGTCATGGGGCTTGGATGTTTGTATCTGCCAAGATAATCAAAGGAAAGAAAGCCACGTGTTTTATAGCGTGTAAGGATGACGTAGAAAATGCTGGGTAAGTTTAAATTAATTTTAAATAATAACAATTTTACACAGGTTTGTTTACGTGATCAGAATGTAAATCAGTAAAGTTTTACGCTTTGTTTCTCATAAATGAAGTTTGATGAAAATGCGATTAGACGACAACAACATACAGTACTCTAAAGATGCACGTTTTTGTCCAAATAACCATTAATCTCTATCAATTTGCTTTTAAGCCGTCAAGGTAGTTATGTTCATATGTTATACTTGCAAACGTGGAATCCTTTTGAAACTGTGTGTAATCACTTTATGAGTTTGACTGTACCTCTGGTATCTTTCGTCCCTCTTTTATGAAATACCCATCCATAGAGGTTTTGGAAACCTTTTAATTTTAAGGAAAACACCTACTTTCGTATCCAATGTCAAATACTAGTACATTGTTATAATGATAAGCAAAAATGTAGTTTCTTAAGACAGGTTGTCTTTAAAATTAACAGGTTCAATTTATGTGAAGTGTACTATAGAGGGATTTGAAATTAGTAGTCTTTTAACACAGTTTTTTTTCTAAATGCAGGTGGTCTCTTAAGCAGTTTTGACAGTACTTAGATCTTATGCTGTCCATGTATGTTTTTACAGCTAGAAGGGAGTCCAGAGGAGTGCATATAGATTTAATATAATAATATGTATTCCTTGTCTTTGTAGAGCATTATATGAAGATTCGCCAGTGGTGGTTGATGGCAATATGATTACATCACGTGTTCCTCAAGACCTACCGCAATTTATGTCTGCTATCATAGCTCAGCTTAAATAATCATTCACGGGGATAAATCTCAGTTGAAATTGGACCGACGAATTTAATTAAGACGTTTTCTGATTGATTCGGAAAATGCATTAACTCGGTTGTTATATTGTATACCATATAAACTTGTAATTGAATGTAACAAATACAAGTTATGTCAATTTCAGAATAAATAATTATTATGTTTAAATCCGTTTCTGTTATTAACAATGAAAGAACGCAACTTTAGAAGTCTCACGTACTGCAGATAAAATTTTAACTGGGTGTTCTCAAAAGTATAAATCTATTAGACCAGTTCACTTGTATAAGTGTACAATTATTGTTATATTTCAATTTTGTTAATGTTTTTATGCCCCACCTACTATAGTAGAGAATCATTATGTTTTCTGGTCTGTGCATCCTTCCGTCTGTACGTCCGTCTGTTTGTCCGTCCTTTCGTTCGTTCGTCCGTTCGTCTGTCTGTCCGTCCGTCCCACTTCAGGTTAAAGTTTTTGGTCAAGATAGTGTTTGATGAAGCTGAAGTCCAATCAACTTGAAACTTAGTACACATGTTCTTTATGATATGATCTTTCTTATTTTAAAACAAAATTAGACTTTTGGCCCCATTTGCATGGTCCACTGAACATAGAAATTAAAAGTGTGAGTTTCAGGTTAAAGTTTTTGGTCAAGATAGTGTTTGATGAAGCTGAAGTCCAATCAACTTGAAACTTAGTACACATGTTCTTTATGATATGATCTTTCTTATTTTAAAACAAAATTAGACTTTTGGTCCCATTTGCATGGTCCACTGAACATAGAAATTAAAAGTGTGAGTTTCAGGTTAAAGTTTTTGGTCAAGGTAGTTTTTGATGAAGCTGAAGTCCAAATAACTTCAAACTTAGTATACATGTTCCTTATGATATGATTTTTATTTTATTTTTTATTTTAAACCAAATTAGACTTTTGACACCATTTTCATGGTCCACTGAACATAGAAATTAAGAGTGTGAGTTTCAGGTTAAAGTTTTTGGTCAAGGTAGTTATTGATGAATTTAAGTCTAATCAACTTGAAACCTAGTACACATGTTCCCTGTTGGTTGATCTTTTTACTTTAAAGGCCAAATTAGATTTTTTACCCAATTTCACGGTCCATTGAACATGGAAAATGATAATGCGAGTGGGGCATCCGTGTACTTTGGACACATTCTTGTTTTTAATTTTATTTGGAAAGTTAATGCAAACAAAAATTATCATTAGTTCGATCGTCCTTGTGCTTTCAGACTTTAGATTTAACAATCATGTATTTCCAAATAGTTGTAAAAATATGAGTTTTGCAGGAAACGAGCCATGCAGAGAGAAACACAAAGTTGGTTGTCTTTGGGAAAACATGAAATAGTTGCCAATGGACGTTAAGAAAAAAAATATTATAATAGATCACAAAATTGGTTGTTTAATTTCATGTGTATATTCATCGGAACTTTTTTTTATGACAGAGTAGTGAAATATAAAAGTAAATCATCCTTTTTCCTATACAATGGCTTCAAACCTGTGGAGTTTTGTTTTACTCTGTATGAGAACTTCTATTTTGCATTATTCCCTTTGGTGCACCTAGTTTGCTTTTTCATAAATATCATTTACCTTCAAAGATGAACTATTCAAGGCGTTTCACAATTTATTTATTTCATGGAACAACGCATTTTTAAATTAAATCTGGGGTTATAAATAACTTGTCCCATGTTTTAACGATCACATGGTCTATTGATTTGTAATATCATTGTGTCAATATGTAAATACTTTCGATATTGTAACGCCCATCACTAAGTAATATTGAGCCTTTTAAGTTTAAGTGCAGTTAAGCTTCTTCTCCTATCTTTACCTGTATTTTTTAAAAGTCAAGAATTCGGTGTATTTTGACATTGACATTGTAACTAATACGTTTTTTGTGGTCCAATAAAAATATTTAAAAACAGAAATCTATTATTTATGAGTCACATAACAACCTTGATTTAAAACGTCCTCATTGAAAACCAAACTGCGTTTTAAATTGAAATATTTTTAAAACTGATTATATCGTGAGGCTTTCGATGTGTATCCTTTATCAGCATGACAGTGTTCCAGAAAATGACTTGTAATCATCAAAACAGAAACAGTGTATATATAGGCCCTCGCCAAACTTAATAAGATAAAGCCAATCTAACAAAAGAATTACTTCAGATTAATAAATATTTGCCCGTAACATGCATAAGTGTCAAGTAATCCCTATATAGATATAGGAAGATGTGGTATGAAGGTCAATGAGACAACTCTCCATCCAAGTCACAATTTATAAAAGTAAACCATTATCGGTCAAGGTACGGTCTTCAACACGGAGCCTAGGCTCACAACGAACCGCAAGCTATAAAGGACCCACAAATTACTAGAGTAAAACCAACAGTCTAAACTACGTTACATCCCATCAATCAAAGGATGTCATGTGTCAACTTCAATTAGACAGTTACCCAACAACTCCGGAAGATACCATAAATATAGTATAACGTATGTCGGCGAAAAAGTTTAAACTGACCACGCCGTACCAAAATTCAACCAGGTGCTCCGCAGGGCGCAGCTTTATACGACCGCAGAGGTCGAACCCTGAACAGTTGGGGCAAGTATGGACAAAACATTCAAGCGTGATACAGCTCTGAATTTGGATTGTGATCAAATTTTTGACATTACATGGGTTTTTTTTAACACAAAACAAATGTCAAGATTTTACAAATCAATTAAAGATTTCTTCTTCAAACTTATTTAAATCTAAAATTAAATAGTTGACACAGCATAGGTTTCTGACACAAAATGAATGTGGTCTAATGAACTTTTTTTGCCTTTGAGCAATTCACTATGCTGTTGAATATTAATCCTCTAAAAAAAATGTTTGAAGAAATTTTCTTTTTATTTATGAAATCTGAAATGAGAAAAATTTAACCCTCCCCCCCCCCCCCCCCCCATTTTTTTTTCACATCCCCGTTTCCCTTTTTCCAAAACTGATATCAATTCAAATTTCTAATGGAGTTTGCAACAATAACTACTCTTTTAAATACATCATAAAATATTAAAATGTAAAATAAAGTGCTTGTTATCACTGAATGGTAAAGATTGGTTGGTAGTAAAAGTGAATATACATTGTTTATTGTATAAAACAATAAAAAAAAACTTCATCAGCAACATTTAATATTGGCAAATTTCCAATGAAGTTATTTACATAAAGTTATTGGCAAATAAAAATAGAAAATGACATCATAGTCATGTCTGGCAAATGTCCAACATACATTATCTAAAAACATTTTAGATAAGATAAGGAAAAAAAGCTTCATCAGCAACATTTTATATTGGCAAATTTCCAATGAAGTTATTTACATAAAGTTATTTGAAAATAAAAATAGAAAATGACATCATAGTCATGTCTGGCAAATTTCCAACATATATTATCAACTACTATTCTATACAAAGAAAGATAACTCCAATTGAAAATTAATTGCTATTGCACAATATTGTGCAATTAGATATTTCTTGCTATTGTGCAATACTGTGCCATTGAAAATTTCTTGCTATTGCACAATACTTGATATGGAATCCTGATTTGGACCAACTTGAAAACTGGGCCCATAATCAAAAATCAAAGTACATGTTTAGATAAAGCATATCAAATAAGCCCAAGTATGTAATTTTTGTTAAAATCAAACTTAGTTTAATTTTGGACCCTTTGGACCTTAATGTAGACCAATTTGAAAACGGGACCAAAAATTAAGAATATACATACATAGTTAGATTCGGCATATCAAAGAACCCCAATTATTCAATTTTTGATGAAATCACACAAAGTTCAATTTTGGACCCTTTGGGCCCCTTATTCCTAAACTGTTGGGACCAAAACTCCCAAAATCAAACCCAACCTTCCTTTTATGGTCATAAACCTTGTGTTTAAATTTCATAGATTTCTATTTACTTATACTAAAGTTATGGTGCGAAAACCAAGAATAATGCTTATTTGGGCCCTTTTTTGGCCCTTAATTCCTAAACTGTTGGAACCAAAACTCCCAAAATCAATCCCAACCGTCCTTTTGTGGTCATAAACCTTGTGTCAAAATTTCATAGATTTCTATTCACTTAAACTAAAGTTATAGTGCGAAAACCAAGAAAATGATTATTTGGGCCCTTTTTGGCCCCTAATTCCTAAAATATTGGGACCAAAACTCCCAAAATCAATCCCAACCTTCCTTTTGTGGTTTTAAACCTTGTGTTAAAATTTCATAGATTTCTATTCACTTAAACTAAAGTTAGAGTGCGAAAACTAAAAGTATTCGGACGACGACGACGACGACGACGACGCAGACGACGACGACGACGCAGACGACGACGACGACGCAGACGACGACGCCAACGTGATAGCAATATACGACCAAAAAATTAAAATTTTTGCGGTCGTATAAAAAACGAAATGGCAAACATACAAAGCAATAATAAAAAAAAAGACTAAGCGAAACGAACCCACAAAAACTGATCCCAGGTGCTTCGGAGTGGCTAGCAGACCCCACTCTACCTGAATCCAACAACACAATTAATTCTTAGTCGGCGTTCCGCTCTAACAATGAATGAAATCAAAATAATCGCACTTGCCCTTCTCGATGGGAGAGATCCGTTTGCGCAAAAAATGCGTCCTTTTGCGCCACAACTTTTTTTCTCCAATGTTACGTTTGCGCCACCTGTTTTAAAATTACATGGTATCATTTCCGCCAAAAATAAAACATACGATTGTGCCAATAAGAAGAAAAATGACTTCCCTCCACCTTTTTCTGACTTGAAACCGGCAGTTTAGACGGCAAATGTTTCTTTTTCTGAAACTTCTTTCTTCTTACTGTTGCTGCTTGGGTGTTTCCTAATTTAATGTATGAAGTAGCTTGCTTGTAACTTCACTTTATTGTCCAAAAAGACAACTATTAAAGGATGAAATGCATAAAACAGTTCATTATAATTCCCCGTGGAATGTTCCTGCTCCATTACTATTTACGTGTTGCGGTAGATAGAGATACGGATGGTGGGAGCAAAGTACTGTGTCATCAACGTATGTGGCTAAAACATAATCAGCAAAAGCTTATACTTTCTTCTCTTTTGGCATATATCTTTTATCAAATATTCAGCAAAGCAATACGTTTTCTTCTCTCTCTGTACATGCAACTGTCAACTGCATTTCAAGTCATTTCTCTCCAGATGCTTATCTTCACGGTGAAATATCTCCGATCATATGATACTTTTTAAGCCAAAAATAGAAAGAATAAATATTAATCATTAATATTTATGATAGATATAAGTACAGGTAAATTGGCGCAAATGAGTTCCAATTATTGGCGCAAATGATACATTTGGAAAACAAAATTTGGCGCAAATGATACCCCTGAAAAACAGTAATTGGCGCAAAAAGACTGCTGCCTTCTCGATAATAATTTAATTAAGTGTGGTGTAATAAGCGTTCGACAACATCAGACATTGGACAAGGTCACGGTTTTCTCAAGAATATTGTATGTTCACCTAATCTACCCATAGCCACTGTGCACTGGCTGCTTTTAGTCTAGAAGCACGACTTATTTCAAACTTGAAATTGTTTCTGAACTAGCTTCCATTTGACGTAAGTAGTGCTACTCTAAGGTTGCATCGTGCAAATTTATAAACCAAGCTATTATTTCCAACTGATTTTTATCTTGCTTGGAATGAAAAGTCGCTGAATGAAGACACACGGGGGTTACTATCAAGCAGTGTCGTTAAATATTTGCAATATTAAAGACTTGTATCCAGAAAGTATAAGACCTGGATGCTTCATAATTGTATACAGATGCCTTATCTTACGAAGTTTTGCATCTGTCATTTGTCCATTGTCCATTGTCATTGACCTTGACCTCATTTTCTTGATTCAGTGACTGCTTGACATAATTTCTAGGTATTTTTGTGATGAGTATTATCATAACCTTATTTGGTATATGGGATCAATGCAAAGTCTACATGTATGTCAGACAAGGCTCACTAGATCTCCTTGACCTCACTTCATGGATCAGTGATCAAGATTAAGCTTTCACATTCAAGTTCGTAACTCAGATAATATATGAAAATTAGACAAAACTAGAGGCTCTAAAGAGCCTGTGTCGCTCACCTTGGTCTATGTGAATATGAAACAAAGGACACAGATGGATTCATGACAAAATTGTGTTTTGGTGATGGTGATGTGTTTGTACATCTTACTTTACTGAACATTCTTGCTGCTTACAATTATTTCTATCTATAATGAACTTGGCCCAGTAGTTTCAGTGGAAAATGTTAGTAAAAATTAACAAATTTTATGAAAATTGTTAAAAATTGACTATAAAGGACAATAACTCCTTAGGGGGTCTATTGACCATTTTGGTCATGTTGACTTATTTTTATGTATAACTTTGCTGTACATTATTGCTGTTTACAGTTTATCTCTATCTATAATAATATTCAAGATAATAATAAAAAACAGCAAAATTTCTCTAAAATTACCAATTCAGAGGCAGCAACCTAACAATGGGTTGTCCGATCCATCTGAAAATTCCAGAGCAGATAGATCTTGACCTGATAAACAATTTTACATCATGTCAGATTTGATCTAAATGCTTTCGTTTTTGAGTTATAAGCCAAAAACTACATTTTACCCCTATGTTCTATTTTTAGCCATATCAGCCATCTTGGTTGGATGGCCGGGTCATCAGACACATTTTTTAAACTAGATACCCCAAAGATGATTGTGGCCAAGTTTGGATTAATTTGGCCCAGTAGTTTCAGAGAAGAAGATTCTTGTAAAAGATTGCTAAGATTTACGAAAAATTGTTAAAAATTGACTATAAAGGGCAATAACTCCTAAAGGGGTCAACTGACCATTTTGGTCTTGGTGACTTATTTGTAAATCTTACTTTGCTGAATATTATTGCTGTTTACAGTTTATCTCTATCTATAATAATATTCAAGATAATAACAAAAAACAGCAAAATTTCCCTAAAATCACCTATTCAGGGACAGCAACCCAACAACGGGTTGTCCGATTCATCTGAAAATTTCAGAGCAGATAGATCTTGACCTGATAAACAATTTTACGTCAGTATCCGATTTGCTCTAAATGCTTTGGTTTTTGAGTTATAAGCCAAAAACTGCATTTTACCCCTATGTTCTATTTTTAGCCATGGCACCCATCTTGGTTGGATGGCCGGGTCATCGGACACATTTTTTAAACTAGATACCCCAAAGATGCTTTTGGCCAAGTTTGGATTAATTTGGCCCAGTAGTTTCAGAGGAGATTTTTGTAAAAGATAACTAAGATTTACGAAAAATGGTTAAAAATTGACTATAAAGAGCAATAACTCCTAAAGGGGTCAACTGACCATTTTGGTCATGTGACTTATTTGTAAATCTTACTTTGCTGAACCATATTGCTGTTTACAGTTTATCTCTATCTATAATAATCTTCAAGATAATAACTAACCAGATGCTCCGCAGGGCGTAGCTTTATACGACCGCAGAGGTTGAACCCTGAACGGTTAGGGCAAGTATGGACACAACATTCAAGCTGGATTCAGCTCTAAAGGACAAGGTACACTAAGGGCCGTATTTGGCCCCCTATTTTGTCAAAAAATCATGTTAATCTTATAAATGAACTGAGCATCATAAAATATCTTAATATATTTGTTCTTCATTACCACATGCCTAATTTGTCTTCTAGCATGGCAGAAACCTGATTTTGGGTTGGCTAAAGTGTGTTGATAACGTCAAAAGATAGAAAAATGTCCATTTGTGGACTGCAATCCTTCGTTTTTAAAGGCCTCCGCCAACGTGAGCCACAGTAATAATTAGTGATAAAGATGGCATACAAACGGGGTTTTACGATTATGAAAAGAAATTATTGGCTCACGTAGGCGGAGGTGCTCAAAAATTAAAAACATATCTCGTGAAAAAAACAACAATTTGTGTCAAAATAGTAGAATCGGATCGAAATCGGAGAAAGAGCTGAAAATATCCGCATTTGGCTGTTACGGCAGGAAACCCTCAACTAAAGCAAGAATACTTCGATAGGTGTTCTAGGTTTACAGTTGTAGGATTTTGCCATCATTCAGTTTCAAACTGTATTTTTTTATCTGTATATGAAGGTGGAGTATGTTTTATCGATTTAAATCAACACCTTATATAGTGAAAACATATGCACTCGGCACACACGATAAATAGAGGTTTCCAGATTTGCTACGTATCAGGTACGGTTGGTACGTAAAACAACCGTTGGTGTTGTTTGGGAGGTTTCATTTAATGCATGAGATTATTGTATGTATCATGATGAAAATAAAGAAACAAAATTGCATATCAGTGATAAAAACCTTAATCTTTTATTTTATTACGATTTCTCTGCTTCTAGAAAACCTTGCACGTGATTGTATACGATAAAATTTATTTTGTGCACAAGAGAATGAATCAAACAGTCCTTACTGGAACTGAGTTGCCTCGACCTTTATATTCTAAAAAAAGATTTGCGTTTCTGTATGGCTATGTTTTTGTTTTCTGTATATATTAAGAAAAGGATTAGAATAAAGAATGTTTTCTAAAACTCAAATATAAATTGGAATAATTAGAAATTACTTATTAATAATATCTTACTTGTACCTTACTGGTGTCGTTAATGACTACATAGACGGATCCAGGGGGAGGGGGCTTGGGGCCCGCTCCCCCTTTTCGTGGCAAAAATTTGGCTGATTATATAGGGAATCACTGAAGCACGGATGGAGCGCCCCCCTTTTATGAAAAGTTCTGGATGCGTCACTAAACTAGTACACGTGCTTATGGCAAAAATGAGTTCAAAATTGTGTTGATTTCTCATTAAAATAATTTTTTATTAATTAAGCTATCTTTTCGCGATCATTGGAGCAACATTTTTTCATAAAACGCAACACACATTGTAAAACCATCGATCTATCTTTTTCTTTATATTTTGTCACTGAACTTTTTAATAAAATTGTTGATTATATTAATTACTTAAAAAATAAATATAAATTTTATGACACTAACCAAAACCATTTTTTGAGTCGAAATATTCATCATCACGATGTTACTTCATCGTGTTCGCTTATTATTATTATGTCACTAGATATTGTTATTACATTAATATTTGTAAATATTGTCGTGAGTAAAATTGTGTATTGCACGTGCCTGGGAGTAGTAAAATATAATCTACGAGGGGTAATGTTAAACCAATATCCATCCATTAATCCTTTTGTCGTACAGCATTGCCAAAAAAACTTCATACAACATAGCGTATTTTGTTCACTGATAACGGCAATAATTTGACGCTATATTTACACTTCGTTTAATGCAATATGAATATGTCTTTCTAACACTTCGTAATGTTGTACGGAAAATACTATGATGCTATATAATGTCTTTTGCACCACTTACACGATTTATGGACTCAAAATTAAGGATCATTTTCATCGGTTGGTAAATGTTTCTATGTAATTTGTTCAGGTTTATATGAACTAGTATCATGAATACGATACTTCTTAAAATAGTTAACTCCAGTTTTTCTGAGTTTTCTCTCTCGGCTTACTGCGAAAAAGAGATATGAACAGTTGTGTTAATAAAAAGGGCATGTTTCTAAAATTTATAGAGCATATTGATTTTATGAGGTTTTTTTTTAAAGAAAAACTTTAAGCCCGACGGTAAAGATAATTGTCCAAAAAGGAAGGATGTCAAGTAAATACGATATCAGCCATATCTCTATGCATATTATTGTTCAAATTGAAGATGTAAACGACCTTGTATTTCTTAAAATTTCTTTCCGGACGTCTGAATTTTTTTTTATCTTTATTTAATTCTTCAACATATATATACAACAGATATATAGAGAATAATACATGGCAAAATCCGTATCATATGTCGTATCATCCCGAGACATCAATATCAGCCCAAGGGCCTTAAGGCCCGAGGGATGATATTGGTCGAGGGTGATACGGCATGTGTTACGGATTTTGCCATGTATTATACACTTTATCATATATTTCAACAGACGATTATTATATTATATGAACTGTTTTCTGATCCATAGCACTGGGTTACCTTCAGTTCTACTTTTGTCCTGTTTCAAAGGCCTTAAAAGAACTGCTCAATTACTTATCCGAAGCACCTGGGTTACCTTACAATTTGCGTGCTGTTGTTTTAAAAATATTTTGTTTATTATTGTATTAATTTGTGTGTTTTGTATTTTTCATAGTTGCATTTAGTGTGCCCAAAAATATGAATACTTGACGTTCGTGACGTCACATACAATATGAAAACTCGACGTTCATGACGTCACATACCAAACAATGACGTCATTCAAAAAATTTAGAGGAAAATTTTTCTTAAGCAAAAAAAAAACCAAAACTGACTTTATGTAAAAAAAAAAAAAAAAAAAAAAGTAGGGGTGTGATAAAGGGTAGGGGTGTGATAAAGGGTATGCGATAAAGGGTAGGGGTGTGATAAAGGGTATGCGATAAAGGGTGCGCATCAAAGTTGCGCGATATGGATTAAACAGCAGGCTATTTATCACATATGCAAAACTACTGTATTTTCTACTAAACATATGATAAATTACATATAACACAAAATTATCACAAGGCAATGTTATTTAAAAGTATAATGACATACATAATCAGTACAATAATTAGATATCAAACGTTTGACACCTTCGGTTTTTCTGTAACAGAGTATTAATTTTTAGAAAGTATGCCTCCCTCGACTTTTTTTTAATCTTCATTCAATATTCATTGACAAGGCTTTTAGACCTCACGCGTACAGACTGAACATGGATTTGGTTTTATATTAGTTTTGTCATTTTTCTTTTGTTATTAAGGTCAATTTATTTTGTTCAAATTCATTTTATTTGATCATGTTTTCTAAAAACTTACCAAAAGAAATACAAAACTTTAACATTTTACAATGATACATAAAGATATTACAAACAAAATTTATAAAGTTTTAAATTTGTTTTGTAATTTAGCTTCTTTTTATCTATGTAGTTTCACGGGGAAATAACTCTTAACTATAAACCTTTCGTACCACCGGTTACTTGCAACGGTTGCTTGAAAGCATAATCGAGTGGACACACTATTGTTTCCTACGAATACAAGAAGAAACCACATGAAATTAGTCCCAAATTACAGCTAAAAATTCTCAAAACAGTTCTGCATATGATTCCTAAAACATGTGTTGATATAAAGTGTATGCATCAATAATTTTCAAAAGTTTAATGACGGCTCCCACTTCGTACTACGGTTGGTACGGTAGCAAATCTGGAAACCTCTAATAGGCGTTTTGCAAGTGTCCCGTCATAAAAATTATAAAGCGAAAAAAGTTTAAATATTTTTTTCCCTGTTTTGGGTTCTTTGGAATAATGTGTAAATTCGAAACAAGATACCTTGGGTCGAGTTACGACTTTGCAAAAGACCACCGTCGAAAAGAACGAGTTATTTCTGTTTAATATTAACGTGAATCTTTTTTTGTTTCGAGTACACATCGTCTCATATAAAGGAATTTAAATTGCGAGGCAGTCCTGGGGAGGTAGTTAGCCCAAGTCCCAGATTTCTTTTTTCATTTCTATCATGACTTTACAGTATGCCTATAAATACATACATTTACCACATTTGAGACATTGTGGCAACGTAGTGTAGTGGTATCGCGTCGGCTTTTGACTGCCGCGATTTACGTTCGAATCCCACACAAAGCATACTTTTGTCCAAGACGTTTTCTTCAAATAATATTTCAAAATACTTCAACGAGATAGAATGGCTGGAGTATTTGTTTTGATTATAACAGCTATCAATTTAGTTGGTTGTCAATACACATTCTTTTTTAGTATTTTTCAATGGGATGTTTAGGGACATTCTTCACGGTTCTAGTCTCACTTACAGTGTTTCTATATATGCCACTGATTGAAGTACCTATCTATATACATCATGTAGTTTCAAACGCACATGAATTTTTAAGGGTGCAGCTTTTGTCAATGGATAGCAGACAGATGTCCTTACAAATAATTTTTGTATTTTAAAAGTTGAAATGATTAATAATAATGACATGATAAAAAGGTATAAAAGTAATCATGGCCAATCTGATCATTATGATATGTAACGTTTATATAATATATATATATTACTCGCAAACTCTTTTTCAATTTATAACTTTACATCTAACCCTGTCTTTTAACAAATATGAAATTGGCATCCTGAAAATGTAAACCATGGGTGCAACATAATGCAATACATGGACTGTCTTGTGTCTGTTCTCAGTAAAGGTTATAGTGATTTTGTTGTCTATCATTAATTCCGGGGGTTCTCTAAAATGCTGCATTTAACTGTGTTTTTATGTTTTTGGATTCAAGGTCCCGTGTTTGAATTGGTCTAAACGTGAGGTCTAAAGGTCCAAAATTAAACTTTGTTTAATTTTATCAAACATTAACATTGATGCCAAATATATCCGTGAATATATTTTTGTCTATCTTGGGCCCGCTTTCATATCGGTCTACAGTACAATGAGGCCTAAATGGTCCAAAATTATTTTTTATTGGTTTTACGAAAATAAAATTCTTGCGGTTCTTTTGATGAGCTGAATCTGTATGTGTATTAAGATATTTGATTTTGGAACTGGTTTTCAAATTGGTACAAATCAGGGTTCAAATTAAATTCTTCAACAAAAAAGTGAATACACGGGATACTTGATCTGTATGTTACCGGTTCGTGTTGCTTATTCTTTAGTTGTATATGTTGTGTCATGTGTACTTTTGCTTGTCTGTTTGTCTTTTTTATTTTTAGCCTTGTCGTTGTCAGTTTTTTTCAATTTATGAGTTTGACAGCAGTGATATTCCTAGTATTTAGGGGAAAGAGCTCAGGGCCCATGCAATTGAGAATAAAGTTCGTGAAATGTTGGAGTGTGGGGAAATATTTTAGTTTATTTATACCGGTGGCACACAGCACCAGCCGTTTGCAACTTTGAAGTGGGGTTTGGGGACTAGGTCCTCAAGAAAATTTTGGAAAATTATGTGCAAAACTCTGCATTCTGAAAAGGAATAAGTTATTATAATTGCGTAAATTGTGAACAAAATTCTAGAAATTTGCAAACAAAATACCACACTACGACACCAACAAAATCTTGCAACGATGTCTTTATGAAAGGATATACAACTGGTGATTTTAGAGCTGAAAATTGAGAAAAAAGAGCATATTTCTCTTTTGGACAGGGGCCCATAATCGGACCCTAGACTGTCCCTCAAGTATCTTTCGTCCCTTTTTTATGAAGTCTGATTTTAATGTAAATACTATAGGGCAAATATAAAAAAAAAAGAAGATGTGGTATGATTGCCAATGAGACAACTATCCAAAAAAGACCAAAATGACACAGACATTAACAACTATAGGTCACCGTACGGCCGTCAACAATGAGTAAAGCCCATACCGCATAGTGAGCTATAAAGGGGCCCGATAAGACAATGTAAAACAATTAAAAGGTTAATCATTATGTTTATGATGTCATGAGTAGGTCTGCATGAAGGTCGTTATAATTTCAAATTGAATAAACACTTTTTTCGTATGTCATGTTTATTTATTTATTTATTTATTTGCTATTTTTTTTTGGGGGGGGGGAGGTGGGTTGTTTGTTGAAAGTGAACACCAAGCTATTGTCATCAATTGTCGGACAGAGATTAATCTAAAACAGCACATTTAATTAGACGACAAAATACTATTAGAAAAATACAACATCAACGTAAATCATAAATGAAAAAGGTTGTTGCTATGCATTTATTACGGTTGCTAGGTAGTTTCCTAGCGAAAATAAACAAGCCAAACAAATTGTAAGATTTATACAATTGTCCTAAAAGTACCTAGCAATAGAAACATAGCTTTGGTTAACATATTATTGTTTACATAAGCCATGAACATATACCAAAGTCTACTGTTGCTTAATATACATTACTGTTGCTAAGGGCCATACTGGTTGTTAAGGTGTTGATAAATACTTGTTCAATTAATATAGATAAGCAAAACATTACTGCTTTAAATTTCCATATATATATTTTACAATTATACATTTTGATTCATATACATGATATAGAAAATACGTTTTTTTTTTGTAAGATAACGTTTAAAATAGCATATTATTGGCAGGTTTCAAATCTGTTGCTAGGCAACAAAAAAATGGGAATCACCAAAAAAAAAATGCCATTTTTTAAAGCTTCTATACTTAGTCTATTAAAAATTGTAAAATTTAATGTCTTTCAAGAGGGGGCCAATAATGGCCCTTATTGTACCTTGTCCTTTGGATTGTGATTAAATAGTTGACACAGCATAGGTTTCTGACACAGAATGAATGTGTTCTAATGAACTTAAAATTTTTGTTTCTCTTAGAGCAATTCACTATGCTGTTGAATATTAATCCTCTCAAAAAAATGTTTGAAGAAATTTTCTTTTTTATTTATGAAATTTCAAATGAGAAAAATTGAACCCAATTTTTTTAATCACATCCCCCTTTCCCTTATTCCAAAACTAATTTCAATTAAAATTTCTAATGGAGTTTGCAACAATAACTACTCATTTAAATACATCATAAAATATTAAGATGTAAAAAAACTGCTTGTTATCACTGAATGGTAAAGATTATTTTAATTTATCAGTTGGTAGTAAAAAGTGAATATACATTGTATATTGTATATAACAAAGATTTAAGTTGATTCTGGACAAAGAAAGATAACTCCAATTAAAAAAAAATCTTGCTATTGCACAATATTTTGCAATTAGATATTTCTTGCTTACTATTCTGGACAAAGAAAGATAACTCTAATTAAAAAAAAATTTGATATTTCACAATATTGTGCAATTAGATATTTCTTGCCATTGCGCAATACTGTGCAATTGAAAAGACTTGCTATTGCACAATACTTAATATAATAATTTTAGATCCTGATTTGGACCAACTTGAAAACTGGGCCCATAATAAAAAATCTAAGTACATTTTTGGATTCAGCATATCAAAGAACTTCAAGATTTCAATTTTTGTTAAAATCAGACTAAGTTTAATTTTGGACCCTTTGGACTTTAGTGTAGACCAATTTGAAAACAGGACCAAAAATGAAGAATCTACATACACAGTTAGATTTGGTATATCAAAGAACCCCATTTATTCAATTTTTGATGAAATCAAACAAATTTTAATTTTGGACCCCGATTTGGACCAACTTGAAAACTGGGCCAATAATCAAGAATCTAAGTACATTTTTAGATTCAGCATATCAAAGAACCTAACTGATTCATTTTTTGTCAAAATCAAACTAAGTTTAATTTTGGACCCTTTGGACCTTAATGTAGACCAATTTGAAAACGGGACCAAAAGTTAAGAATCTACATACACAGTCATGACAGTTAGATTCAGCATATCAAAGAACCCCAATTATTCAATTTTGATGAAATCAAACAAAAGTTTAATTTTGGACCCTTTGGGCCCCTTATTATGTTGGGACCAAAACTCCCAAAATCAAACCCAACCTTTCTTTTATGGTCATAAACCTTGTGTTTAAATTTCATAGATTTCTATTTACTTATACTAACGTTATGGTGCGAAAACCAAGAAAAATGCTTATTTGGGTCCCTTTTTGGCCCCTAATTCCTAAACTGTTGGGACCTAAACTCCCAAAATCAATACCAACCTTCCTTTTGTAGTCATTAACATTGTGTTTAAATTTCATTGATTTCTATTTACTTAAACTAATGTTATTGTGCGAAAACCAAGAATAATGCTTATTTGGGCCCTTTTTTGGCCCCTAATTCCTAAACTGTTGAGACCAAAACTCCCAAAATCAATCCCAACCGTTCTTTTGTGGTCATAAACCTTGTGTCAAAATTTCATAGATTTCTATTAACTTAAACTAAAGTTATAGTGCGAAAACCAAGAAAATGCTTATTTGGGCCCTTTTTGGCCCCTAATTCCTAAAATATTGGGACCAAAACTCCCAAAATCAATACCAACCTTCCTTTTGTGGTCATAAACCTTGTGTTAAAATTTCATAGATTTCCATTCACTTTTACTAAAGTTAGAGTGCGAAAACTAAAAGTATTCGGACGCCGGACGACGACGACGACGACGACGACGACGACGACGACGACGCAGACGCCAACGTGATAGCAATATACGACGAAAATTTTTTCAAAATTTGCGGTCGTATAAAAACAGCAAAATTTCCCTTAAATTACCAATTCAGGGGCAGCAACCCAACAACGGGTTGTCCAATTCAACTGAAAATTTCAGGGCAGATAGATCTTGACCTGATAAAGAATTTTACCCCTGTCAGATTTGCTCTAAATGCTTTGGTTTTTGAGTTATAAGCCAAAAACTGCATTTTACCCCTATGGTCTATTTTTAGCCATGGCGGCCATCTTGGTTGATAAGCGGGGTCACCGGACACATTTTTTTTAAAATTAGATACCTCAATGATGATTGTGGCCAAGTTTGGTTAAATTTGGCCCAGTAGTTTCGGAGAAGATTTTGTAAAAGTTAACGACGGACGGCGACGGACGACGACGGACGCCAAGTGATGAGAAAAGCTCACTTGGCCCTTTGGGCCAGCTGAGCTAAAAAGTAATCATCAACGAGTTGATTTTTTACTGTTTTTGAAGAAAAAAGATAAGCAATCGGTCAACAATATGTGGGTATGGAATGGCCGGAATGCGTACAAAGTCATGTCCAGCTGACCTCGAAAATATTTTCATGGTTCATTGGTCTATGATGTGACTTTATGGTTAAGTCTTTTTTTCAGATACTGTAAGCAGCATGTCAGCTATATTTGGACAACAGTGTATGGTATAGTTATAAGATGTAGATGGTCGTCTGGAAGCATTGATCTTAAATAAAACCTTTACTGATGTTTATTTGACAATATTAAGTTTTTGTGAATATGGCCTATTTCGCAGATATTATAGGCAACATGGCCACGTGCAATATATTTGGTTGTAAGGTGTACATAAATGTCTGACAGAGTTTATCTAGCCTTGACTTTAATAATTATTGATCAATGTTCATTTGTTTATGATTAGGTCTATTTCTTGAGAGCTATTCACAATAGGCTAACTTTATTTGGGTGTATGATAATTGTAAGGTGCACATATAACAGTGTTGTGTCACCATTGTATCAGGTAAGGGGTGTTTGTTTTATGGTTTACCCTGACACATTCTATTTGTGCCTGTCCCACGTCAGGAGCCTGTAATTCAGTGGTTATTGTTTGTTGCTGTGTAACATATTTGGTTTTTTTTTCAATCAAAAAACAAATATGTTCGTTTTCTCATTTGAATTGTTTAACATTTGTTAATTTCAGCTCTTTTAAAGATACTATGCAGTACGGGATTTGCTCATTGTTGAAGGATGTTTACAGACATATAGTTGTTAATTTATGTTTCATTTGGTCATTTGTGGAGAGTTATCTCATTGACAATCATACCACATCTTGTTATTTTAATGTCTGTCTTGCCTCTAAAACTTATCTAGCCTCCACCTAATTCCCATGGATGATGGATGTAAAGTTTATGCCATGCTTAGCTTGTAGTAAATCAAACATTAATGTTACAGACTTTCAACATAAGTTCAATCACAAGCAGTTAAAAAGGCTAAACATATCAACAGGTGCAGTCTTGTTACTGTTGTACTGACCAGAACATCAGTGTCCAAAGTAAGATGATGGATCGAGCACTAACAATCATGTTTAACCCCACAACCTGTCTTCATTGGAAGGTCAGGGGCCTGTATTTAAGTAACTATCTGTATTTGTTTTTTCTCTTATTGTTTTCACATCAGTAATTATGTGTTTTTTTCCTTCAAATTGTTTCATATTTTGTCATGTTGTGCCATTTATAGGTGACTATACTGTAAGAGCTTTTCAAGATTATAAGAAATACCCGAAATCAACATCTCCCTTAAAAATTGAACATTATAGAAATGGGAAAAGGGGAGTGTCATTCCAAATTTCTGGAAAAATAAAACGCTAAATCACAAATTCAATAAAACAATAAAACATTCTATCACAAATCCCATAACATGAAATCACTAATTTCCATCAGTTTAAAACTCATTTACAAAAATAAGAAAGACCCAATCCTGACATCTCGATAAAGGCCATTGTTCAAAGGTATCACATCAGTAACCAGATGCTCCGCAGGGCACAGCTTTATACGACCGCAGAGGTTGAACCCTGAACGGTTGGGGCAAGTATGGACACAACATTCAAGCTGGATTCAGCTCTAAATTTGGATTGTGATTAAATAGTTGACACAGCATAGGTTTCTGACACAGAATGAATGTGGTCTAATGAACTTAAAATACTTTTTTTTCCTTTGAGCAATTCACTATGCTGTTGAATATTAATCCTCTCAAAAAAATGTTTGAAGAAATTTTCTTTTTATTTATGAAATCTGAAATGAGAAAAATTTAACCCAAACCCCCCCCCCCCCCCATTTTTTTTTCACATCCCCCTTTCCCTTTTTCCAAAACTGATCTCAATTCAAATTTCTATGGAGTTTGCAACAATAACTACTCATTTAAATACATCATAAAATATTAAAATGTAACAAAAGGTGCTTGTTATCACTGAATGGTAAAGATTGTTTTAATTTATCAGTTGGTAGTAAAAGTGAATATACATTGTATATTGTATAAAACAATGATTTAAGTTGATTCAACTACTATTCTGGACAAAGAAAGATAACTCCAATCAAATGAAAATTTCTTGCTATTGCACAATATTGTGCAATTAGATATTTCTTGCTATTGCGCAATACTGTGCAATTGAAAATATTTGCTATTGCACAATACTGTGCAATTGAAGATTTCTTGCTATTGCGCAATACTGTGCAATTGAAAATTTCTTGCTATTGCACAATACTGTGCAATTGAAGATTTCTTGCTATTGCTGAATACTGTGCAATTGAAAATTTCTTGCTATTGCACAATACTTAATATAATAATTTTGGATCCTGATTTGAACCAACTTGAAAACTGGGCCCATAATCAAAAATCTAAGTACATGTTTAGATTCAGCATATCAAAAAAGCTCAAGAATTCAATTTTTGTTAAAATCAAACTTAGTTTAATTTTGGACCCTTTGGACTTTAATGTAGACCAATTTGAAAACGGGACTAAAAATTAAGAATCTACATACACAGTAAGATTTGGCATATCAAAGAACCCCAATTATTCAATTTTTGATGAAATCAAACAAAGTTTAATTTGGACCCGATTTGGACCAACTTGAAAACTGGGCCAATAATCAAAAATCTAAGTACATTTTTAGATTCAGCATATCAAAGAACCCCAAGGATTCAATTTTTGTCAAAATCAAACTAAGTTTAATTTTGGACCCTTTGGACCTTAATGTAGACCAATTTGAAAACGGGACCAAAAATTAAGAATCTACATACACAGTTAGATTCGGCATATCAAAGAACCCCAATTATTCAATTTTTTATGAAATCAAATTAAGTTCAATTTTGGACCCTTTGGGCCCCTTATTCCTAAACCAAAACTCCCAAAATCAAACCCAACCTTCCTTTAGTGGTCATAAACCTTGTGTTTAAATTTCATATATTTCTATTTACTAAAACTAAAGTTATGGTGCGAAAACCAAGAATAATGCTTACTTGGGCCCCTTTTTGGCCCCTAATTCCTAAACTGTTCAGACCTCAACTCCCAAAATCAATACCAACCTTCCTTTTGTGGTCATAAACCTTGTGTTTAAATTTCATTGATTTCTATTTACTTAAACT